>NC_080419.1:39438630-39760880 GCF_029873635.1 Malania oleifera
GACTGGGAGAGATATCCTTAGGTTAGACATTGGGACTAAGTACATTGGTTTAGTTCAAGGTGTTTTGTGAGTAGGGCAAGTTATATGCAGGGCTTATCGGGAACTTCTTAGTGAACTTCGTAAGTATGACACGTTTCTTGTTTGATCGATCACCAAAGGTATCACTAGATAGGAGAGTTACAAGAGAATTGTGGATAGGTTTTGTGGTAGACTACTTGGGTTTGAGTGGATGTCTAAGGTGCACGTTTCTAGTGATGTGGTGGGATCTAGGCTTGGTGTAATGTTCAGACAGTACATCTTTCTAGGGTATAAGAAAGGTGGGTTCAAACTGGGTGATCCAATGACAAACAAGGTGGTGATAAGTGGAGACATGATTTTTGGTAAGAAAGCCATGGTGTAGTGTACTTAGGTAAAGGAAGAGAAATAGATACCAAAAAACAGCAGCAGCAATGAACATGTAGTTCAGGTGGTGTTAGATACTTAGGGTAGAAATGCAGGAAGTTCTATCTTGGGTCAATAGTATTACAATATAAATTGCAGCAGAAATGGGCACATGATGTAGGTGGAGCTACAAACTCAAGGCATATCGAGATGACAGTGTTCGTATTGCAAGGAGTTTCAACTCGGGGGACTAGTAGGATCACAGTGGCCCTAAGTGCGCTATCAGACCACCACACACGTATAAATTTGATGTTATGGTGTTTTATGCATTCATTATTACTAGCAAGGTTGCTACTATTTTTCAAGACGCGGTGCATAATAAAGGGAAAAATAGATGGATGAGTGCTATGGTAGAGGAAATGGAGTTACTGCATAAGAACCAGATGTGGGAGTTGGTGGAACTTCCAGAATGCAAGAGGGTGATAGGATGCAAGGGAATGATTTATCTGTTGTTTGGAAATGACATGTTATTGGTTAGAACAACATTGATTGAGGCTAATCAGTTGGGAACTCTGTTGACAAATGCATTTGACATGAAGGTTTTGGGTACGACCAAGAAGGGTCTTGGTTTGAAGATTCGTAAAGACAAAGTTACATGGAGATTGAGGTTATCTCACGTGGCTTTATGGACAGAGCTGTAGGGAGATTGGTGTTATCTTAGGGTGGTTTTGTGGACAAAATTGCAAGGAGACTTTGTTTGCCAACTCGTGGTGGTTTTTTGGAGAATCGATGTAAAATGTCTATCACTCGGTACCTAAGGAAGGACGTTGATGTCCGGGATATGTCAAAGGACCCCTATGCTGGTGCAATAGGGGTGTTTCGGTAGATAACAGAATGGTCCGTCAGTTGTGAGATATGTTGATGTAGACTATGTAAAGGGCTTTTATGACAGAAGGTTACAACATGGTTTATGTTTAATGTTTTGGAAAGGCCTACTTGTTGGAAGTCTAAAGTACAATCTCCAGATAGAACATTTACATCTAAATCAGGGATCATGGCAGAAGCCGAAACTGCCACGGACAAGTTCAAGCATTGCTTGGACTTAGTTTTTGTCTCCAATTTCTAGAAGGGAGGCCATCCCAACCTAATGTCCCAAGGTCAAGGTGGAGCAATGAGGTTCATGCTTTTAGTTTTTCCTAAGGGGCGTATATTCACCATGGTGGAGATTGTTGTGATATGTGGCTCACATACTAATTGGAAGACATGCACAAATAGAAAACATGATGGAAATAAACATGTAGTAGGGGAAATCGTCAATGGTAGCTCTATAATTGTCGACGGTTTGGAGCAGTGCCTGATAGATTTTACGATCAAACCGTCGATGGTTTCGCTTAGGAAACCCAATGTAGATTTCAAATTTTGAATAAGGTATGTTATGCTAGTTGAGGTTTTGAGTAAAAACCTATGGAAACTTTATATACACATTGTCTATGATGTATATGTTGATGGTTTATGTATTGTAGTGACTCGAAAAATAATAGCATTTTAATAATAAGAGGGAGAGAAAATAGATACAAAAACAGAAGGAGGCTGTAGACTTCGTCGACGAACGCTCTGTGTTTGTCGATGACATTGCATTTTTGGAGAATAAAATAATTTCAAAAAATTGCCAAAGCTTCGTCGATGAAGGCCTTCAAAATTTCATCGACAAATGCAGGGCTTCGTCGACAAGAAAATACTGAGAGACGGTTCAGGCTTCTCTGAATTTCATCGACGAATACAGGGACTCATCGACGAATTTACTGAAAGACTCGTCGACGGGGTGACATGTCTCGTCGACGAATCTGGCAATATAAATGGATGGAAACCGGGATATTTTATCATTTTCCACGAAGCTCTTTCTCTCATCTCTCTCTTTACGTCACTCTCTCCCTTCTCTTTTTGATTCCGGCCCCACCAGTTGCCATATCGACGATCTGAAGCTACTACGACGCTCCTGGCGGAGTTCTTTGCAAATCTGCTAGAGCAGATTATCAGAAAAACAGAGTTGGATTTCATCCCAAATTCAGGGTAAGGTCTTTTAGTCTCTTTTTGGCCTCATGACAGTTATAAGAAATAATGTAGGCAGGAAAATACTGATATTACGTTTGGTTTCAAGATGTTGTGTAGGAGGCCCTGCGAGTGTTAGCCCAGTTTATCATAGGGGCTTCTCACAGTTAAGGTAAGGGAAATATGTTATGCTAGGTATTTCTTAAAATACTATATAGCTTATTTAATTATGAAAATTATGTATTTATGTATGGTGTGGCTTGTGAATATGAATGTGGTACGGGTATATATTTTATGAATGCTAGTTTCATGATTTTACGAATTTCAATACCATGATTATGTGAATTTTAGTACTATGATTTTATGGATTTTAGTACCATGATTATACGAATCTCAGTACCATGATTATATGAATCTCAGTATTATGAATATGCAGTTTCAGTGTTATGAATAAATAATTCTCAGCAGTACGACGTATGAATTACAGTACAGTTTATGCAGCATCAGGGTTATTACGATTACTTCAGAATCATGGTAAATCAGATAGATATGTATAGAAATATATTATATGATATTAGACCCTGTTGGACTTGTAGCTATAGAGCACAGTACCGTTGCTATAGATATTATCTTACTTTATGAGTGCAACCACCTATTCAGATAATACGTGGTAAAGTTGACCACCTAGGCCCTTGAAGAGGTTAGGCTCCCCATCCAGATATGGGTTGAGGTGGGCAGGTCGACTGACGGAGTTCAGTGATTTATTCCTAGTTGGCCAGTCAGGGTAAATCCAGCCTACGGGCCGCATAACCTTGTCATGAGGGGGCATGTCATGACACAGATAGCCACAGGGAACAATTTCAGTTACTATTACATAAGTACGGATTTACAGAAATAGGGACCCTACTTATGTACACTAGAAGTATTTTAAATTATAACCTAAAATACTGCTATGTTAAACTACATGAAAAGGGGTGGGGTATTTTATTATTTGTATCCAGTTATGCATGTTGATATGAAAACAGATTTCATGCTCATTTGCCACACACTAGTAATAGCATATTTCTTCTTACTGAGCGTTGGCTCATCCCAGTGTTGAAACATTTGGTGATCTAGGTAGGTGAGCAGATTAGGCTCGCAGGTAGAGGGGCGTCTGTAGTGCCCTATTAGAGAGTGAGTATATTTTGGGAATGATTTTGTAAACCCTTGCTAGTTGAGGGTATTTTGGGAAACATGTAGTACTCTGGTATTGTGTGGTATTGTATGTAATGATTTATGGTTATGTTTATATGATTTCTGCTTCCCGCTGCTTAGGTTAATGTTATGGTATCAGAGCATGTAAAATATTAGTCTATAAAAAAAAATCAGTTAATTAAGCAGGTCGTTACTTGTATTGTTCATGTGCTTTGGACAAAAAGATAGTGAATTGTTGTCGTTTGCTCCCATGGATGTAGGCATTACCAAACCACATAATTCCTTGTGTATTGTGTTGTTATTACTTTCATATATTTTCTGTGGATTGTTTTTGTATTTTCATTATTAAGTGCTACGTGTGTATGATCATATATATTTTCCACTGTGCAATTCAATTTTTCACAACATAGTCGATTGTCTCTTTATAGACGGTTGACCGACCTAGCCAGAATATGAATCTTTATAATTTTCATGCTTCTCTTTCTATTTTCTAGAATGCTGTAATGTTATATAATATGTGATGAGATTGGTAGACTATCCTGATAATGAATGGTGGCAGTTTTATAGTGTTTCTCTTTAAAAAATAAAAAATCATCATTTTTAAAGTTTCATGATTATCTTTCTTTAAAATTATTTATGGAAAATTTAACTTTCTAATGAACTGTCGTTGATGTGGTTGCTGGATAGATTAAATGACATTTTTTTATAAACATACTCAATGATTTCAAGTTGGCTTTTATGGTTTTCTTCTCAAAGAAACAATGACACCCATTTTAGAAAATTTAACTTTTTAATGAACTATTCATAATATGGCCGCTGGATGGGTTAAAAAGCCTCTTTTTGAAAAGTATAGTTAGATTTTTGAAGTTGGGTCTTTTGGTTTTCCTCCCAAAGAAACCAAATCATTCAAATTCAAAAGTTTTTTTTCTTAACTAACCAAAAAATGTTTTTAAATAGAAATTGAAAATATTTTTTGGAAGCTATAGATGACTTCATTCCTCTTCAAAGAATATTTGGGTAGTCTACTTTGTAAATCCAATCATACCAACAAAAAACCAAAACGTCACTCTCTTTCTTCTCTTATTTTTTATTTTTATTTTTATTTTACATAATTATATGATCTCTCTAAAGGGCATTAAGTAGTATGATTTTCTTTATGATTTTCTTAGGAGTTAAATCCTCTATATAGACCTTATCAAAGCCTTTATCAAAATGGGTCAAGGGCTAGAAGATTTTTAAAAGAGTAAAATAGGAGACAAAATATAGTAGTGGGTGGTCGATAAGCCCTTGAAGGTGATCGACCATTTGATGTTGCAACTTGATTATCATATTTCTAATTAATTTCCAAAAACTTATTTTCAAAAAAGGGAGATACACGCACAGATAAAAGATAAATATAGTAACTATTCATAGAATGAGTGTTATACGGTGCTAATTCTTTGAATTCCATTTAAAAGGGAATTGAAAGAATTACCTTTTCCATTCAAAATGGTACTCCCAAACTTAATATATTTTCAAAAAGGTTTTCTTTTATTTTTCTTTTACGAAACTAAAATAAGTGGTGACTCTACTTTCTAAGATAAATAGGCAAGTCAAGGAACTAATGGTTTGTTTATACATATTTGATTTATAAATGGTTACCAAAATGTTGGCAATAAAAATATGTCACCCGAGTTTGCTGTCGACACTAATCAAAATAACAAACTTTAAATTTTAAAAAATTAACTAAAAGAAAACATAAAACAAGCAAAAAATTATGAAAATTGTTTCAAAATGAAAAAGATCTTTTTCTTGATTCTTCTCCAAAATTGTCATAACTTTTAACAACAAAAAACCATTTTAACTAAACTTTGAATATTAAAACAGATTAAATAAAATAAAAAACAATTAAATAAATATAAAAATGAGAAACTGGGCTGATTAGATCAACTTAATACAATGCATGCACACCCAACATGTTGAGGGAAGCCTAGCACTATTAATCTCCTTTTTAAATGCTATGGTTCTACAAACCCTAGCTTTAAACATCTCCTCCACACCGCACTTGCAACTAGTGACCAAACACCTACCCTAGAAATCATCTACTATAGGTTAGAGCCACCTCTATTGTTGTTCTTATTACTCGCCATCTCCAGCTACTGCTAGTTTATTGAAGCATTGAAGTTGCCTGAACAAGGATCCTACCTGTTGGAAAATTTGGACAAAAATAGAGATAAAATCATATACAAAAGGACACCAAGATATACATGGTTCGGCTAATTTTAGCTTACGTCCACGAGAAAGATAGCTAAGTATGTATTTTCTAAAAAATACAGAGGAGGAGGAGGGGATAAAATTCTCACTTAAAACTCTTTTGACTCTCATAGCTCTCTTTGCATTCCCACTCACTTCCTTCAACTCTGTTATTTTCTAAGATCTTTACATTCATAACACACACACACAAACACACACACACACACACACACACACACACACACACACACACCTATTTATACAAAGAAGAGGATTAAACACTCAAGAAAAATTGCAACAAATCACATTTGAATTTTTCTCCTAATTTTGTGGAGAACCACCCATAGGTAAGTAATGGAAATTCAACTGCCACCTGAATAATTCCCACCTTAATTCCTACTTTAATTAAGTTGGTATTTACCGATGTGTATCAAGTCAACCCATGGACTCCTCCAATGCCAACACTGCCTGATCTACTGCAGTTTGTTAGATTTTCATAACCATCATTGCATCTAGCTATGGTCACCCAATAGCTACTGTCATCCACTGTTAGAAAATTAGAGACTATTGCCATCCAAGGATGGATCTAGTAAGAGATCAATATTGAAAGTCTTTATAGTTGTTCTTTCGTTTTGCATGGCCATTGTAGAAAATTGTTGCTTCCCCATCTGCTATTTGTTTGGCAACTGAACTAGAACTTTCCTTGCTATGGCTTGCCAATGGTTTCATTGTCCTGCTGCTCTACTAGAAATAACTTCCTTTCCTTTCCTTCTTATTCTTTCTCTTCTTTGTTTCTTTTCTTTTATTTCACCACAATTTCTTTCATTCCTCTTATGCTCTCTCTCTCTCTCTCTCTCTCTCTCTCTCTCTCTCTCTCTCTCTCTCTCTCTCTCTCTCTCTCTCTCTCTCTTCTCTTATTTATTGTTCTTCACCACACCAACAATCACCCAGGTTTGATACCTTAAAGTCAAGGATAACCCTAAGAGGGGGTGAATTGAATATTTTAAAATTTTATGCGCGGAATATTAATCAATTTTAAAACTGATTTTACTCGTGCTCTAATTCCTTAACAGCAGTAAGATTCTCAATAAAAAATTTGATCCATATATATATATATCCTTAAATTCTAAAGAGTATGAATTATGATTTAAATATAAAACCTGAAAGTTAAAAAGTTGTCCCAAGAGGGGGGTGAATTGGATTATAAAAATTTATTTTAATTTCTTTCGTGAATTCTTAACCTCTTGTTAATCTAGCAATCACACAACCAAACCTTATTTGGACAATCAATCCACAAACTAATACTTCAACACAGCATAAACAAAATTAGTTTATAATCACAAGTCCAGTGGCAAATTAATTAGGTTATAAACCTTTATAAATAAGTGTAAGTATGGTAACTTGAATACTTTGTAGATTTTCAGATATTCTTTCAACAATTCAATTCAACCAAAATGATCAAAACAAGATACAGAAGTTGGATTGATTCCAGCAATGCTTTCAAGATTCAGTACTTTAATAACTCAAAGTAATCAATCACAAAATACAATATGCAACACTTTGGCAATTTTTAGCTTTTTTTGTAGCCCTGTGTATATGATTGATTTAAGCCCTATATTGATGGATTTGATTTCTCAATATGATGCTCAATATGAAATCCAAAATTTTTTCAAAGAATTTAGACTTTTAATAAACTTTCAGTTAATAAGTCTTGGGTGTTAACCAATCAACGTACTCCCTTACGATTTCTGCAATTTGTGTTGATCAACTAACGCACTTCCTTTCGGTTTCCGTAAATTCACCAAAACAAATTAAGCTTTAGTTTATTTAATATCTAATCTACGTAGAGTATATGATCAAAAATTAAAACACAACCACGCAGTTAATATATGCTTAAAATTAAAGAGAATAGGGAAAGAGAGTGACACCACATTTTTTCCTAGGTTCGGCTTATCCCCAACCTACGTCCTCGCCTTTGGCCAATACCACCAAAGGATTCCACTATATCGTTCCTTTTTGGGTGGAACAAACCTTTTATACCCCACGCTTAAACACTCCTTAAGTAGGCTAGAGCAACGCCTCTCCAAGTGAAACCCCACACTCGGTCACTCCTTCAATAGGCTAAAGAAACGCCTCTCCAAGTGATACCCCACACTCAGTCAACGATCTAACAACCTGGAATCGGCAAGAAACAAGAAACAATAGCTTCGTACAATGACACTCTCACAAAGAGCAGATTAGTACAAATTCAATCACTGTGTATTTTGATATCAAATATCAATATGAAATACAATGAAGCTTAAGAGAATTTATCACCGAGTTCCTTCTAGATGAGAATTAGCCACTCAAAACTCAGAGATTGGATGGATCAGCACTTCAAAATTTCAGCAATTCAGATTTTGCAAAGTGTTGAGCAAGAGTGTGTTTTGATTGCAAGATAATTTTCAACAGATTTTTTCAATTCTTTCTTTCTTTTTTTTCTTGGTGTATTTATAATTTGATTTGAAAAACCATGTATTTATAGGCTTATAAAAGTAATTTCATGATGCCCAAGTTTACTTAGAGTATTTCTTAGTTTTCATTAATTTTGGGGCACAAGAAACCTTTATTTGAAATTTAAAACATTTAATATTTCTAACTGTTAACAGTATTCAGAAGACTGAACTATCGGGTTTAGTATTCTGATGTTCCTTAATACACAAAAAAATTTGAACTTGACACAGGGTTAGACGACTGAACTGTAAGTTCATACTTCTGAAGTCCCAGCTCAGACGACTGAACTGTGGGTTCAATCTTCTGAGGGTGTACTACCTCTTTAGGATTTCTCTAGAAAGTTCTTCAGTAGATTGAACTTATTCTTTAGTCTTCTGAAGTAAATCTTCAGTCATCCGAGGGTACTCCTCAGTCGTCTGGATAGAGCAAATTCATAATTTTCATTTTAGTTTTCAAAATCATTTGTGCTCTCTTATTTTGATTTCTTATAAAACATTTTCTAGGTTTTGAAATAAGGTCTCTAAGTCAATGAATTGCCCCTAGAAGAGCTTTCAACATATTTCACAAGATATTTAAATACGAAGTACTTACATAAAGACTTCTTAGGAATTTTGACATTCTAAGCACTTAAGTCTTCATGTTTGACTTTTTTTGAGCTCTCTTGCTTTGTCCTCTTTTGGCTCCATCTTTTCTTCAAGCTTTAATATACTTTAAGCTTTTGGCAAGTCCTCTTTAACATCCATGTTCTCATAATCTTTAAGCTTTATTAGATCATCTTTGAATCCATGCTTTGACTCTTTAAGCTTCATTTGATCATCTTTCTTTGGAACATAAGCTTTGAATGATCCTTGTGAGCATTTGACCTTGTGTTCACATACTTGAGTCCTGAAATATTATCACTTAACAAAATATGTTAAGTTCCTCTTGTTTGTTATCATCAAAACAAGATTTTCAACCTTGTAAGACCAACAATCTCCCCCTATTTGATGATGACAAATAAGGAGCAAAAAATTGAGTAGGCCTTAAAAAGACTCCCCCTTACAATAAGCATCATCTTAACAATATTTGTAATATCAAGATCCAATTCAATATTATTTTTAATATCATGCTCATATATCAATAATCATATCATTCAAGATCAAATACCAATATATTAATCTATAATGCTCAAATTTTGACCAAAATTTCTCCCCCTTTTGACATCAATCAAAAAGAGTAAGATATCAAGAAAAATGCATAAATGCTAAGGCATTGAGCTATCATAATCAAAAGTTTGCATTCATCATGCATGAAAGGATAGACAACAAGACTGAAAGTCGCATGAGAAAATATAACAGATTGTACATCATAATTTTCAATGATTTCCATCATAATAACATTATTTAATGAGTCTTACTCCCCCTGAATGAAATGTATCTCATATCAAATTGAAAGCTATGTATTTATAAAGATACCAATTGTGTTTTTAAATTTATCATGCCACACTCCAAAGAAAAAATTTATTTTCATGTTAAGTGCTCATGGATACCAATATCAAGAATAGTACCAATATTATTTCAATATCATCTATGTCATAACATGCTTATGTTTGTCCATTAGTCAATCATGCAAGAGATATATAAAGTGATTCATCATTTAGCATGTAAACCGATATGATTAAGAATTAATCTCATACTCATATATCAATATCATATCAATATCATCACATGCTCAAGGATACTATTATGCTGTCATGCTCAAGTATCAATTATCATACTCATAGATACCAATATATTTCATAGATACCAATACTAATATCTTATCATACCAAGATTCATGCTTTATAACCATGCCCAATAATTTCATGCTCAAATTTGCAATGTATAGTGAGCCTTAAGTTATCAATATAAGTCAAGTCTTTGGCAATATATAGATATCATACATGTTAGCATTATAGCATATTAGCATATCATATAAGCATGGAGCATATTATAATTATTTGTGCATCAAATTGTTTCTCATGTTTCTTAAGTATTTCTTATTTAGCTTAACTACCTCTCGCTTTGCTAAAATATTTTTCATTTTTCTCAAATAACTTTTGCAATAAGCTTAATTTGATTCAGATTTTCTTTCTTTTGATTTCATATGAATTCCCAAATCTTAATATTTTCTTAAGTTAAGCCTTGTAAAAATCATCTTACGATTTTGGCCAACAATGCCTTTTTGTTTGTATTTGTTTCAATGATATAATTTGTCAATGAGCTCTTAAACTCTTCTTTGAGATTTTTTTATTTCAATTAGTTTAATATCCTTGATTTGGATTAAGTAGCTTTCTTAATTTCTAAGGGGAATAACTAATCCAAATATCTTTGATGTCACTGGTTTATGAATTAATCTTTCATCTTGGTACCCATACTTTCTTGGGTTCGGATGGTTTAACAAGAGATGTTTCTTTTACTTTCCAAACTTGTTTAAATTTCACATCTTTCCTCTTTAATGGAAATTCAAACTTTATATGTCCCTTCTTTTTACATTGGAAGCATATAGTGTGAGTATAAGTATTAGATGAGACGCTAGCATAGTTTTTGGAGGCTTTTGTAAAGTAACCCATATAGAGGCTCTTTTTCTTTATATTTTTAACTCCATTAAACCCTATGTCTTCTTTATTTAAAGACATTCTTTGTGCACCAAACATTCTATCAATATTTTATTTTCCTTTAGTGAAGTTCTAGATGATTTTGGCTTGATCCTCATTTTTCTTCTTAAGATCATAGATTTCTGAATTTTGTATATTTTTACCCTTTGCTTGATTTTGAGACATTTTGCTAATTTTATTTTCTAATTCATAAATATATAAGTCTTTTTCATTATACATGGAAGTTTTGGATTTTAGATCTTCTAATTCTTTCATTACCTTCTCATTCTTGTTTTCTAGTTGATTGATTTTTAACTCTTTTTCTCTTTTAGCAAGGTTTAAAGATTCTAACTCTTTCATAACACCTTCATTCTTGTTCTTCAATGACGTGTATCGTTTAGTCACATTAACTAAGATCTTATGAACCTTGAATAATTCATTTTGAAGTTCTTCATAAGAAGGCATACTTTCATAATCAGATTTATTAGATGAATCACTGCAGAAATCATTAATTGATTTGGATAAGGAGCTTTCCTCATTATCCCATGCCATATAGCAAGCAACCTCTTGGTCACTTGATTCACTTTCTGAACTATCAGAACTTATATTATCCCATGTAGTGGCCTTCATTGCCTTTTTCTTTTTCTTTTTAGAATCTTTCTTAAGTTTTGGACAATCCGGGTTTAGGTGTCCAACTTTCTTACAATTATAGCATGTAGGTAGTTCTTTCCTTGTTTCTTTCTTCTTAGTTTCTTCCTTATCTGAACTTGAGTTTTGGATTTTTCTTTTGAATTTATTTTTCCTTCTTAGTATTCTTGCAAGTTTCTTGGATATGAAGGCTAGTTCATCTTCTTCGTCTTCACTACTAGAGTTTTCATTTGATGCTTTAAAGGCTATAGATTCTTGAGCTTTAGTTTTTCCACTTCTTTCATTTATGACCATCTCATAGGTGAGAAGGGATCCTATAAGTTCATCTAGGAATGTATTTTTGAGATTTCTTCCTTCCGTAATTGCTGTGGCTTTAGGTTCCCATATTGGAGGAAGTCCTCTAATGATTTTATGGATCATTTCATAAGTTGAGTATGTTTTTCCTAAGGCATTGATGGAGTTTATTATGTGAGCGAACTTGGTGTACATATTTGTTATGGTTTCATCCGGGTACATCTTGAAAGCCTCATACTCCCTTGTGAGCATGTCAATTCTACTATCTCTAACATCTATAGTTCCTTCATAAGTCATTTCTAGTTTATCCCATATTTCTTTGGTTGATTTACATGCCATGACCCTATTGAATTCATTTATATTAATAGCACAATATAATGCATTCATAGCACTTAAGTCTACTTGTAACATCTTATGGTCATTGTCAGTCATGTATTTTTCTTCTTTGGGTACTTCTTTTCCATCTACAAGTTTTGTAGGAATTAGGTCACCATGTGTGACAACCTTCCAAGCCTTCCAATCCATTGTTTGAAGATAGATTCTCATACATTGTTTCCAAAATGTATAGTTTATACCACAAAATATGAGAGGCCTAGTTGAGGATTGTCCCTCTCCAAAGGGAGCTACTCCTAGGTGTGTCATATAGATCTTTATGTAGCTACTAGTTAGGATTTGCTACAACCCTGCTTTGATACCAATTGAAAGTTAAGGAGTTGTCCCAAGAGGGGAGGGGGTGAATTGGATTATTAAAATTTCTTTTAATTTCTTTGATGAATTCTTAACCTCTTGTTAATCTTGCAATCACACAACCAAACCTTATTTGGACAATCAATCCACAAACCAATACTTCAACACGACACAAACAAAATTGGTTTATAATATATCACAAGTTTAGCGAAAAATTAATTAAGTTATAAACCTTTATAAATAAGTGTAAGCATGGTAACTTGAATACTTTGTAGATTTTTAGATATTTCCAACAATTCAACTCAACCAAAATGATCAAAACAAGATACACAAGTTAGATTGATTCCAGCAATGCTTTCAAGATTCAGCACTTTAATAACTTAAAGTCATCAATCACAAAATACAATATTTAACACTTTGTCAATTTTTAGCTTTCTTTGTAGCCCTGTGTATATGATTGATTTAAGCCTTGTATTGAGGGATTTGATTTCTCAATATGATGCTCAATATGAAATCCAACACTCTTTCCAAGAATTTAGACTTTTAATAAACTTTCAGTTAATAAGTCTTGGGTGTTAACCAATCAATGTACTCCCTTACGGTTTTCGCAATTTGTATTCATCAACTAACATACTTCCTTTTGGTTTCTGCAAATTCCCAACAACAAATTAAGCTTTAGTTTATTTAATATCTAATCTATGTAGTGTATATGATTAGAAATTAAAACACAACCACACAGTTAATATATGCTGAAAATTAAAGAGAATAGGGAAAGAGAGTGACACTACGTTTTTTACGAGATTCGACTTATCCTAGCCTACGTTCTTGCCTTTGGCCAATACCACCAAAGGATTCCACTATACCGTTCCTTTCTGGGCGGAGAAAACCTTTTACAAGCGATACTTCATGTTCAAACACTCCTTAAGTAGGCTAGAGCAACGCCTCTCTAAGTGAACCCCCACACTCAGTCACTCCTTAAATAGGCTAGAGAAAGCCTCTCCAAGTGATACCCCAGACTCGGTCAATGATCCAACAACCTGGAATCATCAAGTGACAAGAAACAATAGTTGCGTACAATGACATTCTCACAGAGAGCAGATTAGTACAAATTCAATCACTATGTACTTTAATATTAAATATCAATATGAAATACAATGAAGTTCAAGAGAATTTATCACCGAATTCCTTCTAGATGAGAATTAGCAACTCAGAATTCAAAGATAGGATGGATCAGCACTTTAGAATTTCAGCAATTCAGATTTTGCAAAGTGTTGAGCAAGATAGAGCTTTGACTGTAAGATAGCTTTCAGTAGATTTTTTCAATTCTTTCTTTCTTTCTTTCTTGGTGTATTTATAATTTGATTTGTAAAACCACGTATTTATAAGTTTAGAAAAGTAATTTCGTGATGCCCAAGTTTACTAGGAGTATTTTCCAAGTTTTCATTAATTTTGAGGCATAAGAAACCTTTATTTGAAATTTAAAAGATTTAAAATTTCTAATCATTAACAATGTTCAGACGACTGAACTATCAGGTTCAGTCTTCTAATCTTCCTTAATACACTAAAAAAATTGAACTAGACACAAGGTTAGACGACTGAACTGTAGGCTCAGACTTCTGAAGTTCCAGCTCAAACAACTTAATTGAGGGTTCAGTCTTCTGAGGGTGTACTATCTCTTCAGGATTTCTCTAAAAAATTCTTCAGTAGACTGAACTTATTCTTCAGTCTTCTAAAGTAATTCTTCAGTCATCTGAGGGTACTCTTCAGTCGTCTGGATAGACCAAATTTAGAATTTTCATTTTAGTTTTCAAAATCATTTGTGCTCTCTTACTTTGATTTCTTATAAAATATTTTTCAATTTTTTAAATAAGGTCTCTAAGTCAATGAATTACCCCTAGAAAAGCTTTCAATATATTTCACAAGATATTTAAATACGAAGTACTTACATAAAGACTTCGTAGGACTTTTGACATTCTAAGCACTTAAATCTTCATGCTTGTCTTTCTTTGAGCTCTCTTGCTTTGTCTTCATTTGACTCCATCTTGTCTTCAAGCTTTAATATACTTTAAGCTTTTAGCAAGTCCTCTTTAACATCAATGTTCTCATAATCTTTAAACCTTATTAGATCATATTTGAATCCATTCTTTGACTCTTTAAGCTTTATTTGATCATTTTTCTTTGGAACATAAGCTTTGAATGATCCTTGTGAACATTTGACCTTGTGTTCACATACTTGAATCTTGAAATATCATCACTTAACAAAATATGTTAAGTTCCTTTTGTTTGTTATCATCAAAACAAGATTTTAAGCCTTGTAAGGCCAACAGAACCAAACTACAAGATATTAACAATTCTTACAACAAATCAATATCACTCAACATATGCTCAATCCACTAGAAAGCATATGTTATAACTTGAATGATATATCAATCACAATAAAATTCCCAAGAGATTAAATCAATATAATCTTAGTAACTATTGCAAATTTTAATCAATAAGAATATTCAAATCATTCACACCATTCAAAAATGAAAGTAAAATATTCAAAACATTCAAAATAGATATTGCAAGATAAATATGCTTAGAAATATAAAAGAGATAAGGGAAAAGAGTGAAACCTGAAAATAGGATATTGTTCCCAAGAGGGGGGATGAATTGGGTTAAAAAATAATTATGTTATTTTTAAAACTTTTGTATTTCAACAATAAACACAACCCAAACACAATCACAAAGTACTTGTAAAATAATCAATCCTAATCAACCACAATTAATATAATAACCAAGTACTTGATTCTTATGACAATAGCCCTGTAGTAATATGCAATGCTTGTTGAATTGGGATAAGCCCTGTGTTAAAATTCACAATCACACTTCTTCCCAAGGTTCATCTCTTAAATAAACGTTCAGTTTAATATATTTAGGATGATCAACCAATGTAGTCCCTTTCAGTTTCCGCAATCAATGCTGATCAAACTAAAACAAATTATCTTCCAATCTATTTAATAACTAAACACTTAAAATTCATAAATTTTAAAGAATCCATGTAGTTTGTAAAGTATTATGAAAAATAAAGTGTTGGCCTTACAAGGCTTAACATCTTGTTTTGATACTAGCAAACAAGTAGAATTTAACATGCTTTGTCTAAGTGATGTATTTTTTGGACTCAATGATGAATGCAAAGTTAAATAATTCATGAAAGCTTGTACTTCAAATAAGGATGATTATATCAAGTTTGAAGCTTGGATTCAAAAATGGATTTAATGATAAAGTTTGAAGATCATGAGAGCATGAAGATTAAAGAGAACTTGATGAAAGCTCAAAAAAAGATGAAGCAAGCATAAAGACCTCAAGGAATTTAAGAATTGAAAATTTGAAAGAGTTTATAGGAAATTTCATGTAAGTACTTCAAATAATTTCAATATGGATACATGAAACTCTTAGGTTAATTTATTGGACCTAAATACCTTTTAACATACTTGAAAAATATTTTTATAAGGTTAAAAATTATTTCAAAAAGGTTAGAATCATTTTTGGAACGAAAAGTATCAAAAAGAGGATTTTCAAAATGCCGTTAATTTTTCTATATTTGCATTGAGGTGTATTTTTCACAATCAAAAACTCTTTATTTTAAAAAGTGTTCAATATGAAAGTTGTACAATTTTATCTTAGATTTCATTTGACACCAATATCATAAAATTTGGAGTTACAAAGAAAACGTTATTACCAAAAAGCAGAAGGGTACTCGAAGCTGACAGTAACCAGTAGACTGCCTAAATCAGGACAGGCGCCTGGGTGGTCAAGCCAGGCGACTGGCTATGTCCTAGCAGGCGATTGCCACCCTACTACCCCTGCATGACAAGCCACTGGTGGATTAGGGTAGGAGACTGCCACAAACAAAATTTGAAAAAAACCTCAACGGAATCATTTTTTAAATGGTTTGCTTGGGGCTCAAACTTTGTGAAAACTTAGGAGATACTTCAAGTCACTTGGGGACCAAGTTACATACCTTTTAAAGTCTATAAATAAGCCTCAAAGATCATTGACTCAATTTACCAAGAATTCAAATTCAGCAAAAATTCAAAATCTCTCTCAATTGCTCTCAAATTCTCAAGGCTCTCTCTTGCTTTCAACTTGCATGAATTCAACTAAGATTTTGTTGATCTTCTTCCACTGGAATTATGCTACAAATTCTAAATCTTTCAAACATAGAAAGAATTAATTGGTGATATACATCATTGAGCTTCAAGTTAATTTCCATATTGTTATTTACTTTGAAGTATATTAGTTTCTAAATTGTTGTACTAATCAGCTCTTTTTGTGTGAGCAAGTTCTTGCACATATATATTTGATTTATTTCTTATAGATTGATGATTTCAAGGATTGTTTGGATCGTTGGCTAAGCAAGGGGATATTGCTTAGAGAGGCGGGCTCTAGCCTAGTTAAGGAGTGATCGGACGAGGGGATATCGTTTGGAGAAAGAGGACTCTAGCCTTAACCAAGGAGTGTTGTAAATGTTTGTTCTATCCATTAAAGGAACAGGTTTAGTGAATCCTTTAGTGGTTTACCAAAGGTGAGGATGTAGGCTGGGTATAAGCCGAACCCCATAAAAATCTCTTTCTTACTCTCTCTGTCCCTTACTCTTAATTTTCAATACTTATTTCAATTATGTGGATGGTTTAAATTTGAAAATCATACAAACTATTTATATTTGGAAATCAAACAAACTTAAGGTTTAATTTTGATTTAGGATTGCGGAAACCGAAAGGGAGATGTTATTTAAACCATACTTTGCGGAAACCATACGAGAGTACATTACTTGGTTAAACATCCCACAGATAAATTAACTTAACAGTTTATTTGAATTCTGAAGTTTGGAAAGAGTAATTGGATTTTATATTGAACATCATATTGAAGAAGCAATTTCATATATATCGGGCATTGTTCAAACTCACATTCACCACAGGGCTGAACAGAATACAAAAGTTGAAAGTTACATATACTATAAATATATTGTGATTGAATGGTATAAAGCTTGAGATTGAGTGAACTGTGTTTATATTTCAAAAAGTACTGAATCTTGAATCTTCCATCAATCTAATAGTACTGCAGTGAACTTATATTTGGAAAACAAATTGTGGTTGAAGATTGAATATTTTATTAGTTGTCTTGTTGATTGTTTAAAAGAAACCATGTTCTTGTTTGATTGACAAAATAGATAAACAAGTCAAAGAATTGGTTAAATATTAAAAGAAGTTAAGAACTTTAAAAAGAAAATTTTAAAAGCCAATCACCCCCTCCCCTCTTGGGAAGCTATTCCTAATTTCAATTGGTATCAGAGCGGAGTTATAGAAAATCTTAATTAGTAGCTATAAAAAGATCTAAATGGCTCAATTAGGAATAGCTCCCTTTGGAGAGGGACAATCTTCAACTAGGTCTCCTATTTTTTGTGGACACAACTATACTTTCTGGAAAAAGAGAACGCAAATATTTCTCTAAACCATGGATTGGAAAGTTTGGGAGATTGTCACAGATGGTGATATAATTCCTACCAAATTAGTAGATGGAAAACAAATCCCTAAGGAAAAGAAGGATAAGAAAGACTTGGACCATAAGATGCTACAAGTTAATGTTAATGCTATGAATGCGTTATATTGTGCTTTAGATGCTAATGAATTTAATCGAGTAATGGCTTACAAATCAGCTAAAGAGATATGGGATAAGCTAGAAGTAACATAT
The DNA here is from genome assembly GCF_029873635.1 of Malania oleifera. NCBI lineage: Eukaryota > Viridiplantae > Streptophyta > Magnoliopsida > Santalales > Ximeniaceae > Malania > Malania oleifera. The sequence continues at coordinate 39,456,959 of NC_080419.1, forward strand.
AAAGAAACAACGCATGTTAGGGATAATATGGTTAATATGCTCACAAGCGAGTATGAAGTTTTTAAGATGAACCTGAATGAATCCATAACTAATATGTTTACAAGGTTCACTCACATAATAAATTCCCCAAATGCACTAGGAAAAACCTACACTACTTATGAGATGATTAAGAAAATTCTCAGAGGGTTGCCACCAAAATGGGAACCGAAAGCCACTGCCATAACGGAAGGAAAAAATTTGAAAACCACTTCCTTAGATGAACCTATAGGTTATCTCCTTACTTATGAAATGACAATGTATGAAAATAGTGGTAAAACCAAAGCCTAAGACACAATAGTCTTCAAAGCCTCAAAAGAGAACTTAAGTAGTGAAGAAGAAATGGATGAAGATGAAGTAGCCTTTATATCTAAAAAGCTAGCAAAGATTCTAAGAAGGAAAAATAAATTTAAAAGAAAATCCAAATCTGAATCAGATGAAGAAGAAGAAGAAGTTAACAAGAAATCAAAAAGTAAAACTCCTACGTGTTACAATTGCAACAAAAATGGACATATTAAACTAGAATGTCCACTACTAAAGAAAGAATCTAAGAAGAAAAATAAAAAAGGCCATGAAAGCCATTACTTGGGACATGATGAGTACAAGTAGTTTAGAGAATGAATCAAGTGACCAAGAGGTTGCTTATACGTGCTTTATGGCTTGGGACAATGAGGAAAGCTCCTCATCTAAATCTTTAAATAATTCTTGTAGTGATGATTTCGATGATGAGGGTATGTCATCTTATGATGAACTACAAAATGATCTAATCAAAGTACATAAGATACTTATCAAAGTAAATAAACAAAATGCTTTATTGAAGAATAAGAGTGAATGATTAATGAAAGAGTTAGAGTCCCTTAGAAATGCTGAAAGAGAAAATGAAAGAGAAAAGGATTCAAGGATCAAGAAAATAGAACATAAGTATAAATCAGCAATGAAAGAAATCCAAAAATCTTGCTGAAAAAGAAAACAACTTGAAAATCAAGAAACTAGAAAGTAAAAATGAACAAATGATAGAAGACCTTCGATTCCTATCCTCTATGGTATGTGAGAAAGATATGTATATTTCTAGATTAGAGGATAGAATAAAAAAATTATCTCTAGAGCTAGAGAAATCACAAAAAAAGGTTGATGACAAGAAAGATAAAGAGATAAATGATCTCAAGAATCAAATTTAAGATAAAGAAAGAATTATTTATAACTTTACAAAAGGAAAAACAAACTTTGACAAAATGGTGGGCTCCCAAAGAATGTCTCTAAACAAAGAAGGCATTGGATTTAATGGAATTGAAAATAAAAAGAAAAGGAATCTTTACATGGGTTATTTCTCAAAAGCCTCCAAAGATAATGCAAGCACATCCCTTAATACTTACACTAACACCATATGCTATTTATGTAAGAAAAAGGGGCATATAAAGTTTGAATGTCCATTTAAGAGAAAACGTGTGAAAACTAAACAAATATGGAGAGTTAAAGAAAAATCCTTTATTAAACCAACTAAGCCCAAAAAAGTATGGGTACCGAAATGATAGACTAGTTCATAAATGAAAAACTCCATGAATTAAGTCATTCCCTTTAAAAATTGAGAAAGTAACTTAATTCATGATCAAAAAACAAACTAGTTAAAATAGAAAAACTTAAAGAACAGTTTAAGATAAGTTTGAGAATAAATGACTCAATGAGATGTTATATGCTTACATGCCTATATGATATGCTACATGATATTCTTGACTTATATTGAAAATTTATGGCTCACTATGTTGAAAATTTGAGCATGAGATTATTGAGTATAGGCATGAATTTTGATATGAGATTAATTCTTGATCATGCATGCTATTGATGAATTACATGGATAGACTTACTGTTTTTTTTTATATTGATATCCATGAGCTATGAGAGATATAATGGTTATATTGGTATCCATAAGTTATGCATAATGTGAATATAACTTTGATATCTGTAAATTACTTTAGTATCCATGAATATTTTTGGTATCACATTTTAAAAATTTTAATTGGTATCGAAATTTAAAAGCTCACATGGTTTCACAATCTAGAAGTTCAATTTGTCTTTTGAGCATGACAAAGATAATTATATCTATGAGTATGGTATGACATTGATGATATGAGCATAATATTGATATTTGATACATAATGTGAATCAATGTTTTGAAATATAGAATAATGAAAGCAAAAGTGATAAACAAACTAAATAAATTGAATTCAGGGGAAGTGCTATGTCATATTACTTATATTATGATTGTTTCCCTATTAATCACTTCAGAGAATTTTCATTTGGTATCATGAATTAAATTTTCAATTGGTATCAATTCTCAATTGATATTGTAGACACCCTGTTTTTGCCATAACCAGATAGAATAAGCGGTCTATTCTTATTTTCATTATTATTATTATTACATTATTTTTATTATTATTATTTTATTATCACTATTATTTTTAGTATTTATTATTATTATTATTATTATTATTATATTTATTTTATTATTACTTTCTTATAATTATTTTCATTATTTATTATTAGTAGCATTATTATTATATTTACTATTACTATTATTATTATTATTATTATTATTTTATTATTATTATTTTTATTATTATTGTTATTATTATTTTTAAATATTATTATTATCACTTTATTATCTTGCTATTGTTATTGTTATTATATTACTATTTTTATTTTTATTTTTATTTTTATTTTTATTATCTTCGTTATTTTTAAATTTTATTATTATTATTTTATTACCATTTTACTATTATCATATTTACTATTATTATTATTATTATTATTATTAAAGCCTATTTATAGGCTTGTTTGCACAGCACAAAAGGGGGCGCGCAGTACAGGGCGGAGGTAACCCTAAAGAAAGAACTCTCATCTCTCTCCCTCGCTCCCTGCGCACGGTGGCTGAGGGGCAGCACGATCATCCCTTACCTCCCTCTCTCCCTCTCTATCTCGGCATCCTCTCCACACACGGCCACTCTCCGGCAAGCCTCACAGCAGCAGTCCTCCTCCAGGCTCTCCATACCCACCCGACTGCTTCTTGCTGACTGCTGAGAGCACCCAGCGAGGCTCCGTCATCTCCTGCTGCCGACCACTGTACCAGAAGCTGCTGTCGAGGGCTCCAACCACGGCCAGCCGTGATCCACTCCAGACTACCCTCTCAGCAACAGATCACCAGCTTCTCTCCCTTTCCTTCTCACACAGCCGGGGAGGGCACACACAACTCACAGCCGCCGCCGTCGTTCCTCAGCACCATTGCCCCGCCAGCACGAACCATCTGCAACACCACATCAGCCACGGCCAGCCACCACACCAGCCTCGGCCAGCTCCCCAACACACAGCCACGGTAACCCCTCTATTGTTAAGTTCTCCACGGCCAGCCTTCTCCCGGCCTCCCTCCGGCAGCACCCCACGGTGAGTCCCCTCTACTCACACATGCACATACTCACCTTATGCTGTAAAGTTTAGATTTTTATTTGTTTTATCCTTGTTATATATATATATATACATATTAAAATTGTTAATTGAAGTTTTTTTTTCTCTCTGATACAATCTTGTGATTGCAAGGATTAATATTCATTTGTGTATGTTTAAAAATTGATATTGTGATATGTTTGTTTGTTTGTTTGCTTGTTTTTTTCTTGTTTTCTTTATATGTTGATCGTATTGTTATTATCATTCTAATATTTAAGGTGTTTATATTTAATGTTTTGGTCATACATTTGATTTTTATCGTTTGTACATTTATTAAACGTCATGATATTATTTACCATTGTAAATTTAGTTTTATTATTTAAATTATTGTCATTATGTAAGTTTAAGTATTTTCTCTTTTGTCATGTTCATTGCATATATAGGTTTTGGATTTATTGTCATTGTATTGGTTAGATATTTAGGGTTTTTGATTTATTGTATTCACATCGTTAGGTTTGTCTAATTGTTATTAAATTATTCATCTTTATTATTTATATTTAATTAGGGTCTTGGATCAATTATTGTTGAGTGTTGTTTACATATTTATAATTGTTATTAATTGCATTGTATATTATTGCACATTAATGTTAATTCATTGTCATACTTATTCTTGCATGTCCATATATTGATTTTAAAATCGGGTTGTTTCCAGATTGTATAGCTTCCATGTTAATTACACGATTAATTTATTTCTTTAATTATTTCCATATTGTACATGTTTTCATTAATTATATGTTAATATTAAGGCAGGGTTAGTATTATTAATATATGCTTATTATTACTAATAGTATTATTGCCATAATTATTATATATACATGCGTACGTATATTTTTAGAGGTGTGCTAATATTGTATATCTTGGAACGCGGTATTATTATTACTATCATTTTTGTGCAAGTATATATATATTAGCGTGTATATAGTTACATGGTATTATTACCATATATTAGGGTACATGCTATTCATTATTATCATATGTATATATACATGTGTCGAGTTTTTAATATTAATATTAATATTAATATTAATATTATTATTATTGTAGATCATTACTATTACTATTATTATTATTATTTTATGATCAATTATAATTATTATAATTATTATTATTATTATTATATTTTTGTTATTAAGTATTTTTGATTTTTTTCATCCCTATGATTTTAATGCGGGGGTATGAGCCTTCGGTCTTCACGTACCTTTTGTTCTGAGGGAATATGTAAATATTTATATATTACGTATATTTTTTGTTCATTTTGCATGTGTATTAGTAAATTCACTATAGGGGTAATTTGAAAGACTTATTAAATTAACTTAGGGATAATTCCGAATTAATTAGGTACCGTTTATAAGAACGGGCGCGTAGGGGGTATCGTACCTTCCCCTCGCGTAATCGAACTCCCGACCCCAGCTTTGGTAACGTAGACCCATTCTACCCCTAACGAGGTAGTAATCATGTGTTCTAACCATATTAAAAGGTTAGTGGCGACTCCGATATTCCTTGTTTTTCCCGAAAATATTAAAACCTTTTTTTTATTTCGCCGCCCGGGGCACACGCGCTCCTGGACGTCGCGATAGCATGACGACTCCACTAGGGATATTAGAGAGTCGAGCCAGTAATTAATTACAAATTATCCCAAGTTCAAATTTAATAAATCTTTTAATTACTCCTTATTTTGTGAATATTGTAATTCATAAATAACCTTGATTAATTGTAAATATTTTATTTCCATAATTTACAAACAACCTTAATTAACTAAAAATATTTTGTTTTCTATTTTTTTTTTGAATATTAATTGCAGATATTTTGTTTCCAAATATTCTGAATAAGCATATTAATTGTAGATATTTTGAATAAGCATATTAATTATATACACTTTTATACTAATCGTAAATATTTTGTTTCCATATTTTTTTAAGTAAGCATATTAACTAAAAATATTTTGTTTCCAAATTTTTTGAATAAACATATTAATTGCAGATATTGTGTTTCCATATCTTTTGAATAAATATATTAATTGTAGATATCTTGTTTCCATAGTTTTAATAGCATGTGAATAAATGTGGGGATAGCGGGATTAGGCTAAATTTGAATTCACACACTTTCACACGCCTTCTACCCGGGCTTTACCTACTAAGATTAGAAAGGAGTGTAATACTGTTTGTCCAGACATGGCAGGGCTTGTGGGGACCTGCGAACCACTCTGCTCAGTTTAAACTTTGTCCAAACCCCTTTTGGGTGAGGATGGAGGTTACATTGGGAACCTTTTTATCAATAGGGATTAGAGCCTACCCACGCATACTTGTATATAGTTTTCCTTAACTAGGATAGAGCCATGAAGAACCCTATATATACGTACTTAACCTGGGTCGGGACAGGAGCCTCATCCTTCTCCACGTATAATATGTTGTATATATGTTGTGAGATACTTTGTCTTATATCATGCATTTGACATCCATTTTAGACATACATACTACTTAACCAGTATTCTGGAAAAGCCCAATAATGAGACCGTGACCCATCCTTTCAAAAAAATAAAGCACTTGGGCCAAGTATTTTAAAATATGGGTCGGCCCAACCCTTTTCAAATAAATCAAGCCCAATTTTTTTAAAAAAACAAATCTAAGCCCGACCTTTTTCCTAAGCAAAAATTGGGCTCAGGACTGATTTTCAAAAGGGGCCAAAACACATATTTCAAAAGTGAGCCTTAACCCTATTACCTAAAAACCCAGGCTGACATTTTTTAGCAATCCAAACCCAACTCCTTTTAAACTAGGGTCTAATCCCATCATAAAGTAGCTTGAAGCCCATATTTTAAAATACTCAAGGTCCAAGTGCACATTAAAGTCCATAAGCCTGCATTAAACAAATCCAATGGATTGACTAACCTAGGTCAAACCCAAATTCAGATCATAATCTTACCCTTCATAGGATCTAAGGTACATGGACCTTCATTAGGGAAAGGAACGGTTGAGGGAAGAATCGAATTGAAATTGTCACCCATCAATGGTCGTCTTAATCTTAAAATCTTTCATTAGTGGGATTTTTTCAGAATTCTGGAAAAGTAGTTCATGCACTTCATTTCATGCATAGCCATGCACAATAGGTTGCATACATGTTCATATCCATATTGGTATGTATTTGTGCACTAGGTACACCTATGCATAAACACTAATTGCATAACATAATCATTCCATGTTCAATTTCATAACCATGCATGCATAGTCATCTCCAATGAGTCGGTAATCACATCCCAATATTTCATAAAATCAGTGTGCCAAGGTGGCAAAGTTAAAGATTCAGGGTTCCATCATTTGAGCTGAACAAAAACGATCTCTCCGTTCTAGGCAAAAGGTTAAGATCATGGGAACCCATTGCCCGATCATAATTGAAATGTCGCAAATGTCATCAAGTTGAAGGATTGATTAGTATTCAACTTCAAGAGTGAGCTCACGTGATACCAAAATGATGTGCTTGATCACCTAAGAGTGATAACAAGAGGAATGCTTCCATACTTTTCATTTAAATCATTTTGAAATTGAATGAAATAAGAATGTCCTTCAGTCTCATCTCATCCCATCCTCCTCGAATCATCACCCTGTAGATGCCAAATTTTGTCTATTTTTGCTTACATTTTGTGTAAGTGACATAGGAAATGGTTTTGCCAGTACAAAGGACTTGGAGCCATTAGTTGGTTTTGGGAATCTATTCAATGTGGTAGCGAAAAAAAGGACAAGAAAAAAAAAAGGAAAAAAAATGATGAAAAAAAAAATGAAGGAAAAGCTTCCAAGTCGGAGTTTAGTAAGGACCTCACTTCAAGATGTTGTCAAGGAGTCTTATTCGACGAGGATTTCAAAATGATGAAGAGTTGTAGGAGAAATAGATGGAAAAGACTTATCATGCCTTATCATGCATTTGCTGAATGAAATCGACGAACAAAGTCTCCGGTCTTTGTCTTCTAAATTATGATTGGTGTCTTAAGAGTATAATGATTATATTCTGATCAAATGAAGGGTGGCTATCTTTGGTCGATCAGTTTTCCTATAAAAAATTAAACAATGATGTACCATTTGTTAACCAAGTCGAGCCTGAATGTTAAACTAGCTTTTTCTTAAAAGTCAGTTCACCAGAAATTTAACCTGGGTTTGGGTCTCCAAGTGTTTGGCAAGTCATTTGAGACAATAATCATTACCAAAAGGATGGTAGGCCATTTTTCTGCTACCCAAAAGAAAGTCAAAGAAGAAATCCCTTGCAAGCCCTTTTGAGCCTGAAAAATTCAATTCTTGATTAACCCGTCAAAGGATCACACCCCACACTGGGACAGTTTTAAAAGATCAGTCCTAAATGAAGTTCAAATTAAAATGAAGTTAAGATTTCCTTTATAAAAGGAAAAGCAAAAGTTGCAAAAAAATAAGAAGAAGAAAAGGATCAAAAAAAAAAAAAAAAAAAGAAAGGGGAAAGAGAAAGAGAAAGAAGAAGAAAAGGAAGAAGAAAGAAAAATAAGGGATATGCTACATATGTGATCTTTGACCAAATTACCCTTGATGAAATCAATGATTTTGAGCCTTATTTAACTCTTTTCTTATTTAACCCATACCCCTATCCTACATTACGGTCCAAATGAAAGTTCTGACTAGATAGGTATACGTTGCTATCTCAAATGATTTGTCAAACTCAATGTTGAGTCTAAACTACGTAATGACCTGATCCTAAAAAAGTACGTAGGCAACTTGTTCAAATAACAAGTTCGGTCAAAACTCTGCGAATATGGCACCACAAATTGGAGCTAAAATTTTTATTATGGAATGAGAATTTTGAGCCTTAGTTTCCTTATTCTTGGTGAAACCTAAATCCTAAGCCTACGTTTCGTCCCATGTCTTAAAGTCCACCTTGAGATCGGAATATTGATCAGACTACCTAATGAGATACTACTTATAATTCAAGACAGGGAGTTTGAAACAAGCTTGAAATAAGCAAGAAAGAACCTCTAAGCGGTGATACAGTGGAGGAGTTATGGTTATGAGGCTAAAAAAGAAAAAGAAAAAAAAAGTTTTGCCCATTAATATAATTCTCTAAGCTAGCAAAGTTATATTAGTGTCAAAGTACTGGTAAAATTTGTCTCCTATTTAACAAGCACAAAAAATCAAGCAAATACAAGCAAGTTTGTGCATTCCATCCATATTCCCATTGAGATTAAGTTATCTGATTGCATGCTTATTCATTTAAATTTCAAAAAGATTTTAAAACATTACGGATGCAATCCAAAGAACGTCCTTGTGGAGAAAATGTAAGACGGATAGGATCAGCTACAAATGCATGTACTAGGGTAGGTGTCATGCCGAGTTTCAGAGGAACACATTCAGGGACATCTATGTTAGTTGGGAATTCAAAAACGGCCAAGATCTGAATTGAATTTGTTACGAGCTCGTTGGTAAATTGGTACGTCATCATGTTTTATATCAAAAAAACAAAAAAAAAACAAAAAACAAAAAAATCTTCTTGCCCTTCAAAGTTTTAAAGGAGGATGGATAGTCAACAGGTTTCAGAATCACCAGTTGTTTACATAAAGAAAATCCATATAGAGAAAGAGCAGTTTAACTAGGGCAAATGTCATGTTAGGTTTCAAAGATCCTCTTATCAAGGAGAATTGAGTTTCAGTGGACCCATTCGAGCACCTTCTTACCAGATTGGAATATGAAAACAGGGTCAAGATCAGTTATAGATCCATTCAACTGAGGCAGATTTTGTGATCGAGTTTCATTTGAGCTGAGCCAATCACCTCCATGGCCGGATGAGTTAAGAAAATTGAAGCCAAAGATCAATAACAAACGATGGTAACTGGGGCAGATGTTGGTTTGAGTTTTTTGTGGACTAATTCCGGTGCCTTCATATTAGAGTGCACAATGATAACATAACCAAGATCAGTGGACAAGGATCGAAACTGGGGCAGTTTTTAAGTTCTATTGGAGTGAATTCAGGAGCTTTCAGGACAGAATAAAAGTTGAAAATAGGGTCATGACCAATGGCATGTAAACACTAGGGCAAATTTTGAGCGTCTTTTGGAATTTGAAACATGGCCAGAATCAGCGGCAACTTGGAATTCGAAAGCACACCCAAGATTAGAAGTTAGGTTGCCGATTACAAACACGTTGGAAAGAGAAAAGATTCATGCTTTACCATGTATTTCATGCATTACCATACATTTCATGCATTATAACACATTCCATGCATTGCATAAGGAAGGAAATACAAAGGGCATCTCATTCAACATGCATACATCTTTGCATTCACGCATCATTATGCACACATAGCAACATATCACTACATTCTAGCATCTTAGGTAGCAACATGCATACATATAGCAATAGAGCACCATTCATTCATACTTGCCTGGTTGAATAAACTTCTGTAGTATTCTTTTGCATCCTTGACTGAGTTATTCTTGTCTAGACATATTTTGAAACTGGGACAGCTAGCCCCCATGCACAGATTGACATACTTTGAAACTGTGGCAGTTGACCCCAGGAAGCAATTGATGCATTAGTTGTTGAGTCTTAAAGAGGGTAATCTAAAGACAGCCAAAGAAACTCATAATTTTGTTCCCGATCGATAATCCCCAGTGGAGTCGCCAGGCTATTGCGACGTCCCAGAGCACGTATGCCCGGGGTGGCGAAATAAAAATCAATTTTAATTTTCGGGGAAAATGGTATACTTGAAGTCGCCACTAACTTTTTAGTGTGGTTAGAACACATGATTACAACCCTGTTAAGGGTAGAGTGGGTCTATATTACAAGAGTTGCGGTCGGGAGTTCGGTTACGGGAGGGGAAGGTATGAGGACCCCCTACGCGCCCATTCTTACGAACGGTACCTAACTAATTTGGAATTATCTCTAAGTTAATTTAAAAAGTCTTTCACATCACTCCTCTATTAGCAGATTTACAAACATACATGTAAATAAATAAATAAATGGATCATACAAAAATATATGTACTATATATATATTTCCTCAGAATTAAAGGTACGTGAAGCCTTAAAGCTCATACCCTAACATTAAAATCATAGGGATAAAATCAAGAACATATTTTATACTAAAAATAAACGTAAAGATAAAATAATAATAATAAGTTAATACAAATATACAATACTAAAAATAACACAATTAATAATATTAAATATAAATGTATGATATAAACTAGAATAATAATAACAACAATAATAATAATAATAATAATGAAAATAAATACCATAATGAATAATACCATATATACTAAAATAAAATACTATCAAAAATAACACAATATTAACATAATAAAAATATGTAATACTAAACATTTAAGGTAATACTAAATATCTCAAAATACTAAAAATATCATGAAAAATAATAGCGACTATAGCACCATATGTGCTAAAAGAAATACTATATTAAATGATAACATATTAATAATAAAAATTGTATACATGAAAATAATACTATATTAAGGGGTAAACCCTAATATTAGATACAATATAAAATCATAATATGTGCATGATAATAGAAACGATATTCTAAACCATAATAAATCTAGATATACATGTATATACATAATAACATTATACCATAATAATAAAAGCAATATGAAATAATATATCACAATATTACCTAAATATATATACATGACAAAAATATCAATAAACAACAATATTACAACATACCCTAAAGAGATATGACTTAAATAACACAAGTTCAATAATAATATTTAAACATCAAGCAAATATCTAATATGAACAAAAATCTTGCACCCAAGAAAAATAAATGAATTAGTATTTAATATGCATAAACAAAAATAATAAAAATTTAAATATGAACAAAAATCCTGCACTCAAGAAGAATAAATCAATTAGTATTTAATATGTATAAACAAAACAATAAAAATTTAAATAAAAATCCTGCATCCAAAAAGAATAAATCAATTAGTATTCAATATGCATAAACAAAAAAATAAATAAAAATTTAAATTTGCACAAATATCCTGCATCCAAAAAGAATAAATCAATTAGAATTTAATATGCATAAACAAAAACAATAAAAATTTAAATATGAACAAAAATCCTGCATCCAAGAAAAATAAATTAATTAATATTTACCATTATAAGAATTAAAAAAAACGGACATTAAACACTAAAGATAATATTTCTATATTGATAATCTAACAAGTAAGTAAAATAAAATAAATACATAATAAGAAAACTTAAAGTATACACAGCATGTAAAAATTAAAAAAAAACTTAAACTTTATGTGTGCGTGTGTGTAGATACAGTAGAGGGAGGCAGGGGACTCACCATGGGTGCTTGGAGGGGACTGTTGCAACTGGAGTTGATGGTAGTAGAGAACTCCAACAGTGCTGCTGGAGATGGTCTCTTCTCGGTTGGACTGTATGACCGGAGAGTTCTGGGTATGCTGATTGTGGGTTGCTCTGGTGGTGGACCGCCAGCGACGGCGGTAGCGTGGCAGCTGGTGGCTATGTTGCAGCGGGGGTCGTGGTTGGTGGTTTGCTGGGCGTGACTGTAGGAGCGACGACGACACTGCTGGAGGCTGGGCATGAGGACGGGGCCACAGGCCAGAACAGCAGAAATTTTTTTCTCTTTATCCATCTTCTTCTTCTGCTTCTACGCTAACTGCTCTTTGCCTCCCTCATCTCTCTCTCTCTCTCTCTCTCTCGTTATTCATCACAGATAAGCCTAGCCTCCATCTTCTTCTTCAACCTCACTCTGCTCCACGTTCCCGTCAGCTCCGGTAGAAGTAGAAGCTATCATCTTCCACTCCAGATCCTCTCTGCAGCAATCTAGACTACCTGAGAGACTCCCCTGCCAGTCCTTACGACCAGTTGCTCCAGTCCTCATGCCCAGCCTCCAGCAGTGCCGCCGTCGCTCCTACAGTCACGTCTATCAAACCACCAGCCACGACCCTCGCTGTAGCACAGCCACCAGCTTCCACACTACCGCCATCGCCGACGGTCCACCACCAGAGCAACCCACGATCAGCATACTCAAAACTCTCGGTCATACAGTCCAACCGAGAAGAGACCATCTCCAGCAACACTATTGGAGTTCTCTGCTACCATCAACTCCAGTTGTAGTAGTCCCCTCCGAGCACCCACGGTGAGTCCCCTGCCTCCCTCTGCTGTATCTACACACACACACACACACACACACACATAAAGTTTAAGTTTTTTTTAAAATTTTTACATGTTGTGTATACTTTAAGTTTTCTTATTATGTATTTATTTTATTTTACTTGTTAGATAATCAATATACTAATATTATCTTTAGTGTTTAATGTCCGTTTTTTTTTTTTTAATTCTTATAATGGTAAATATTAATTAATTTATTTTTCTTGGATGCAGGATTTTTGTTCATATTTAAATTTTTATTGTTTTTGTTTATGCATATTAAATACTAATTGATTTATTCTTTTTGGATGTAGGATATTTGTTCATATTTAAATTTTTATTGTTTTTGTTTATGCATATTGAATACTAATTGATTTATTCTTTTTGGATGCAGGATTTTTATTTAAATTTTTATTTATTTTTTGTTTATGCATATTAAATACTAATTGATTTATTCTTCTTGGGTGCAGGATTTTTGTTCATATTTAAATTTTTATTATTTTTGTTTATGCATATTAAATACTAATTCATTTATTTTTCTTGGGTGCAGGATTTTTGTTCATATTAGATATTTGCTTGATGTTTAAATATTATTATTGAACTTGTGTTATTTAAGTCATATCTCTTTAGGGTATGTTGTAATATTGTTGTTTATTGATATTTTTGTCATGTATATATATTTAGGTAATATAGTGATATATTATTTCATATTGCTTTTATTATTATGGTATAATGTTATTACGTATATACATGTATATCTAGATTTATTATGGTTTAGAATATCGTTTCTATTATCATGCACATATTATGATTTTATATTGTATGTAATATTAGGGTTTACCCCTTAATATAGTATTATTATCATGTATATAATTTTTATTATTAATATGCTATCATTTAATATAGTATTTCTTTTAGCACATATGGTGCTATAGTCGCTATTATTTTTTATGATATTTTTAGTATTTTGAGATATTTAGTATTACCATAAATGTTTAGTATTACGTATTTTTAGTATGTTAATATTGTGTTATTTATGATAGTATTTTATTTTAGTATATATGGTATCATTCATTATGGTATTTATTTTCATTATTATTATTATTGTTGTTATTATTATTCTAGTTTATATCATACGTTTATATTTAATATTATTAATTGTGTTATTTTTAGTATTGTATATTTGTATTAACTTATTATTATGATTTTATCTTTACGTTTATTTTTAGTATATAAAATATGTTCTTGATTTTATCCCTATGATTTTAATGCTAGGGTATGAGCTTTAGGGCTTCACGTACCTTTAATTCTGAGGAAATATATATATTACATATATTTTTGTATGATTCATTTATTCATTTATTTATTTATTTAGTATTATTACATGTATATTTCTAAATCTACTAATAGAGGAGTAATGTGAAAGACTTTTTAAATTAATTTAGGGATAATTCCAAATTAGTTAGGTACCGTTCGTAAGAATGGGCGCGTAGGAGATGCTCGTACCTTCCCCTCGCGTAACCGAACTCCCGACCCCAACTCTTATAACGTAGACCCATTCTACCCTTAACGGGGTAGTAATCATGTGTTCTAACTGTAGACACCCCATTTTTTCCCAGACCCAATATAACAAAATTTTTTATTATTATTGATCTTACCATTACTTTTATTATTTTATTATTATTTTTATCATCACTATTTATTACTCTTTTATTATTATTATTATTATTATTATTATTATTATTATTATTTATTGTTGTTATTATTATCTTTAACTGTAAATATAATTATTATTATTACTATTTTACTATGATTATTTTCATTATTATTCTTATTATTACCACCATTATTATTATTTTATTATTAGTGTCAGTATTATTTTTAGTATTTTCATTATCGTTATTGTTATTACTATTATTTTATTATTGTTACTTTAGTATTACTATTTTCGTAATTTTTATTATTATTCTTATTATTACCTTACTATGATTATTTTTGCTATTTCCATCTTTATTAGATTATTATTATTACATTATTATTATTATTATTATTATTATTATTATTATTATTATTATTATTATTATTATTCCCATATATTTTGTTACCATAAAGGTATAAAAGGAGACCAAAAAAATGGAAAAAAAAAAAAAAAGGATAAGAGAGGGGGCGGAAACCCTAGGGTTTCTTGGCCCCCCTATTTTTTTTCCTATAAAGCACATACGCACACACCCAAGGAGATGGAGCCGAGGTGCATAGAAAGTAAAAAACCCATCTTGCTATAGCTCGACCCCCTGCTCTCATTCTCTCCCTCTGTCTTTCTCTTCCCCTCTTTCTCCCGAACAGTTTCTCCAGCCGAAACCATCTCTCCCACATCTCCCATAAACTCCCGTCCTCTCTCCTTTAGACTCTCATTCTCTCATACCTCCCCTGTTTCTCTGCCCTTTCTTTCTTGGCTCCCCTAGACCTCCCTCGGTCTCTCCCTCTACTCTTTGCTATTCCCCACATCCCGGCCACCACTCTGAGCAGCACCGAGCACACAGCGGTAGCCGAGACTCCTTCAACACCCCTCTTTCTCCCGCAAGATTTCCTCTGTTCCAGTCATGCACCAGCAGGACCACAGGATTTCCCCTGTTCTCCGGCCGCCTCATCGAAACTCCAGCCACCACGAGCACCAGCAGTGTACCAGCTCCGACGCTTTCGCTGCTCACAACCATGACTCCATCACCGGCCACTCGCTAGCAGTAATACACTCCACAAACCGTCCCTCCGGCAACACCTCACTACTGGAACCCGAGAGTATTCCATGGCTGCCTGCAACTATAGCAGCAATTGCCTCCTTGTTCCGCCTCAATCCAGCTTCGGCTCCACCATCAGCACCCAACTTCTGCGGTACTCCCCCTCTGTGAGTCTCCTTGCTCTCTACACACACTCTCACACACAGCAAGCTGCACAAACACACACTCTCCCACACACAGCAAACACACACTTGCACGTATTCATTGGTATTTTATTTCTTGTATATACTTACTGTGTTGTATTAAATCATTATGGTAGGTTTTGTCTGTTTTGTTTTAATATTTAAGGTTTAAATTTGTGTTGTATCTGTGTATAAATTAAATGAATAATACTCATAAGATTTTCAGTGGCTGTGTATATTAAATAATTAATAATGTTCTTGTAGTATTTTGAATGTCATAATATTTGTTTTTATAGTTAATATTCATTTTATATTTTTTTTATATTATTATTGTAAAGTTTTTATTATAGAAATTTGTTTAAAGTTCAGATTTTTACTACATATATAATATTGTTGTAAGATATCTAATGTTGGTTTAGTTGATATTCATGCTTATGTTCTGAATACACATGTTTTTTAATGGTGATTGTTATTATTGTAAAATTGTTATGGTTAAAACTTATTATTTAATATTCAATTTTAAATTTTTGTTGTATCTATTGTAAATATTAAATGATGTATTGTCAAGACAGGGTTTTTACATATTTAGTAGTAAGGTAATATTACATATTTAGTAAATTAGGATCTTAAGCTTGGTGTTTTATTGATATTATATGTAAATTAATAATTTTAGTTATATGTATATCACATATTAGCATATTGGTAAATATTACATATTTAGCATTTTTGTATTTTTTTTAATATTACATATTTAGTGATTTAGGGTTTAATGGATATTATATATTTAGTAAATTGGTATTTTAATCACATGTTTAGCATCAATTATTTTTTAGTATATTAATATAGTTAGTAGTAATTATTAGTATCTTAGTATTTTTAGTATTAACTATTTTTAGTATATTAATATGTTTAGTAGTAATCATTATTAGAATCTTACTATATTTAGTATTAACTATTTTTAGTATATTAATATATTTAGTATCTTAATATATTGAGTATTAATTATTCTTAGTATATTAATATATCTAGTGCTACCTAATTCTAGTGTCTGAATATATTTAACATTAACTATCTTTAATATATCAATAAACTTTGTATCTTAACATATGTAGTATCAACTATTTTTAGTATATTAATATATCTAGTATTATTATTCATTTTTAAATGTTTAGTATTACGTATATTTAGTATATTAATATTTCATTACTTACTATAGTGTTTTTCAGTATATATATAGTCATGTATTCTATTATTAATATATTTTTTTAGTATTTTAGCATTACTTATTAGAGTATTAATATTTATCATTATTTTTATCATATATTGTGTTATTTTTACTATTATATATTTGTATTAATTTAATCTTTTTTATTTTTATTTTTTATTTTCTTTATTTTATGATTTTTATCTCTATGATTTTAATGCTGGGGTATGAGCCTTCGGGCTTCACGTACCTTTAGTTCTGAGGGAATATGTAAATATTTAGATTTTACATATATTTTTGTATTATTTATTTACTTATTTATTTATTTATTTATTCACTTTGCACATGTATTAATAAATTTACTAGAGGAGTAATTTTAAAGACTTTTTAAATTAACTTAGGGATAATTCTAAATTAATTAGGTACCGTTCGTACGAATGGGCGCGTAGGGGGTGCTCATACCTTCCCCTCGCGTAACCGAACTCTCGACCCCAGCTCTGGTAACGTAGACCCATTCTACTCCTAATTGGGTAGTAATCATGTGTTCTAATCACACTAAAAGGTTAGTGGTGACTCCAACATTCCCTATTTTTCCTTAAAAATTAAAATTAATTTTTATTTCGCCACCCGGGGCACACGCGCTCCGGGATGTCGTGACACTACCACACTAAAAGGTTAGTGGCAACTCCAAGTATACCATTTTTCCTGAAAATTAAAATTGATTTTTATTTTGCCACCGCGGGGCACACGCACTCCGGGACGTCGCGACAGGTATAATGAATTTTAAATAGATATCATGAATTCAATTTTAAATCGGTATCATAAAATCAACAATTGAAATCTTGAATATTGTTTAAAGGAAAAAGCTGTTAGTAATGAAGTTACAACTCATATACTTGAATGTTATAACACGCTACACATGCTATATTGCAAAATAATAAATTGAGTATGTTCATATGTTTGATACGCATGTTTGATGATATGCTCAACATGTGATTTTACATGAACTTAATTATTTTTTTTTTTTCCTTTTTGATGGATGTCAAAGGGGGGAGAAGTTTAAAAGCAAAAATGGAGCATAGTATTACAAATTGCAAAAACTGAGCATGAACATAATATATATCAAAAGGAGAAGTATTTGATAGTGATGAGCATGATTGTAAAAGAGGTTTTGAAATTGATATTGATCTTGCAAATATTGTTAAGATGATGCTTATTGAAAGGGGGAATCTTTTTAAGGCTCACTCCAATTTTTTCTTCTTGTTTGTCATCATCAAAAAGGGGGAGATTGTTGGCCTTACAAGGCTTAACATCTTGTTTTGATGCTAGCAAACAAGTAGACCTTAACATGCTTTGTCTAAGTGATGTATTTTCAGGACTCAATGATGAATGTAAAGTTAAAGAATTCATGAAAGCTTGTACTTCAAATGAGGATGATTATATCAAGCTTGAAGTCTGGATTCAAAAATGGATTTAATGATAAATCTTGAAGATCATGAAAGCATGAAGATTAAAGAGAATTTGATGAAAGCTCAAAGAAAGATGAAGCAAGCATAAAGACCTAAAGAAATTCAAGAATTGAAAATTTGAAAGAGTTTATAGGAAATTTCATGTAAGTACTTCAAATAATTTCAATATGGATACATGAAACTCTTAGGTTAATTTATTGGACCTAAATACCTTTTAACATACTTAGAAAATATTTGTATAGGGTCAAAAATTATTTCAAAAAGGTTAGAAGGTTGAACTCTCACATATACATTCACTCACACATTTTGGAGAGTTTACATATTTGATCTCACATGAGCATTAAATCAATATCATCCATGAGTGCATATTTATTTGTACTGTACTGTGGTGCATATATGCTTGTGTATAAGCACTTAAATTGTATACAAAATTTCATATTCATTAATTGTATTCTAGGTCTGGCCTGAGGGGGTATTGATCTAGCCCATAAGGATCAGTAAGGCCTTCTTCGCCCTGTAAGGAGAGTGTAAAGGTTGAGGTTAGCCCTGATATAATTTGACCTAATTGTAAACGGTGCTGCTCCACCCGTTAAATGAACAATAATTGTAATCCTCGGGTGTTGGCCTTATTGGTCATACTCAGTTTTGATAATGACAAATACTCAGGTATTTAATGTTTATCAAGTTTGTGAGCAGGTTCATATTTGTAAGATCACTTGATGGCATCAGAAGACTTAAAGTCTAAAGACCTAGAATATTTATTCTTGTTGTAATTTATTTTATGCTCATTCGAGTTTGTAATAGTAATATAGGAAAAGGTTCGTAATAATCACTGCATATCATGTATATAGATGCAATAAGCTCAAAAGACCTTAGGTCCTTGCACATACACATAAGCTGACCCCAAAAACACATATATTATCAGGGGAATTAATTGAAGTAAAATTGGACTCATAGGGTAAAATCAGTGAGGCTTCAGGTGACCGAATAGTTGTGTTCAAAACGCTTCGTGTGACCGAACCATTGACTAGTCAAAGTGTTGACTTGGCTTCGGGCGACCAAACCAAAAGGAACGTAGTGTCTCTGGTCAACCGAACCACAATTTTGACTTTTCCCACCAACTCGACAGCCCCAACTTCATGTTCAAAAATGCCTCAGGCTACTAAACACATGAGTTCGGTAAATCAAACTATGGACCATGCGACTGAAACTTGTATTGAATAGAAATCGCCTTCAGTCAACAAACCAAACCCACACTCTAGCACCTAAACTTCAAAAATCAACATTTTCTATTGTGTCTGTTCAGGTGACCGAACCCTCGGTCAAGCTCTCGAAACTCTCGGGTTGGCTATTTTTTTTTACTGCAATTAAGAGGAGTTAAACAGGGTTAATTTTTCTAATCAGTTTTAAAATAAATTTAATAATACCCTATGTATCCCCAACAGTTATAATTTTGACCCTCTCCATATATAAGGGTTCATTTGCTTGGATTAGCATGTGATTAGCCATTTGATTAGCAAAAAAGAACTCTTTGAAAATTTCCAAATCCTATTTTCTCACACAAAGTCCATACACTCATATACTCTCATTCCTTTGATATATGTAGCATTGTGAGTGTTTTATTCATAGTTCTATATTTCTAGAAACCCTTATTTGTGTAGTGTTCACTTGAGTTTTGGATTGAGGGTATAGCTTGATTTTTTCGCTTGATTTTATTTAATAAATATTTGGTTGGAAAAAATCATACAGCTTTGTGGGTCTTTGCTTTATTATTGTAAGACTTATTAGGGCTTGTATTTTTGTGTGCAAAAATATTTTTACAAGTTCAGATCTGAATATCTTCTTGTGCTTTGATGTTGAGAAAACTATTTTTGAGATATTCTAAATTTCCATTGGTTTGAATCTTTGAAACTTTAAACTGAGATTGAGATTTTATCATTACTTATTTTCAAAGATTTGCTTGTAGATACACTCTTGTGATTGATTTGAGATAATCACTATTCTGAGTGTTGATTGCACATACACACCATTAAGTTTATTGTTTTTACATTATTGGTGTGCTTTGATTAATACTGGTACAAATCTACTTGGTTGAGAAACATATATTTTGTAAACATCTTGTATTGTAATTGATTGTATTCCAGACGTGGGTCTGAAGAGGGAGACTTGGCCTGGTAAAAGTCCTGTATTAGCTTTAACCCGGTTAGGAAAGTTAGGTGTACCATCCTAGTAAGGTATAGTTGTAGGTTGAGGCCAGTCCCATTAATTGACCTCGTTCTAAATAGTGCCACTCCACCCGTTAAGTGAGCCATAGTGGAAACCCTCTTGCTTGTGAGCTCGAGGCGAGGACGTAGGTAGTATTGGCCGAACCCCGATAACACATCGTGCGTGTACTTTATATTTCCAACACTTTATATTCCTGCATGTCTATGCTATATTTGATATATTGTGAATGTTGCGCATGATTTAATTTCTGAACATTATATTTATCTGCACATTTGCAATTGCATAGACAGACCCTAGGTTGTGTATATACTTCTACTGGATAGATTAACCTAGGAAATAAATTTTAAATACCAATTCACCCCCACTCTTGGGAATACACCAAAGTCAAAAATTGGTATTAAAGACTCATGGCATTGACTTAAATGTTTTTTCTAAAGATCGAGATGGCTCACATTGGTGTATCCCCACTCGGAGAGGGACAATCACCTTCCAGTCCTCCATTTTTTTTGTGGTGTGGATTACACTACTTGGAAAATTAGAATGAGCATTTTTATAAAATCAATGGATTGGATGGCTTGGCGGGTGATTGTTAATGGCATTTGTATGCCCGTTAATGAAAATGAGATTAATATAGTGCATGAAAATTCACATTCCTTGGATTTACTACATTGCGCTTTAAATTCTAATATTTTTCTTGAGATCATGGCATGAAGAAGTGCGCAGGAGATCTGGGCTGAGCTAGAAAAGAGATATGGAGAGACCTAGGAAAAGGAGATTTCTACTCCAAATGCTTCAAGCCTAAATGATCAGGTAGTGGCTAAACATGAGCAGGTTGCATTAGTAGACGATGAGGTATATGACTCTTACTCTACCTTATTTACTGATTCGTGCAATGAAGCATGTGATGATGCTTATGCTGAATGTTGTAATTTATTATGAGATGAGTCATCTGTTGTATTTTGTGATAAATCTATTGATGATGCATGCAATGATTTATGTGAAAATTATTGTGTTAATTCTTATGATGAATCATGTGCTGAATTGAATAATGAAAGCATGCTGTCATATGAAAAACTAGAAAAGACTTTATTGAAAATGAATAAAATTCTATTAAGTTATCCAAGTAGAAAAATCTTTTTAAGAACGGAAATAAGAAGTTGACAACACAATTTGAAAAATTGAAAGAATATCATGCTGTCTTAGAAAAGAAAAAGATTGAGAAGATATTGAAAATTGTCCGCCTAGAAGGAAGTGAAAAGAATATTCATAATAAACCCTTAGAAATCAAAAAGAAAAATCACTTTAAAAAGGGTTCAAACTTGATGCATAATGCCCATAGTCATCCAACTACCTCATCAAATGGAAATAGGAGATGTAAGCAAATTCTTTACATGCATATAATACTTGCTCATCCAGAAGTTCTAGAGGCTTACAAAAAGAAATGAAATTGATTATTAGAAAAGAAAACCCCGTAGGACTTAAGGAAAAATGGATTTAAATTAAATTTACAAACTAGTTAATTTTCCCTTAGACCCCAAGATTAGATTTAGGGGTTAGTAATGTCAATAGGCTTGGGAGGTGGTTTTGGCTCAAAATTTAGAAGCTTAGTATACATATTCGCTTCTAAATGGATAGGGCAATTGTGCCTGGTATATATTTCCTACTGCTTAACTCATGCTTTAATATAGACATCTTAAGTTAAGCACATTTTGTCCATTTCACAAAGTTGAGGTTTAGGGATTCTTCTCACTATATATCCTTTATCCCTAAGCTTATCGTTTAACACAAAGGCCTTGATCAAAACTTAGACATTGCTTTAGGTTTAAGCACTATTGATCATAAATGACTAATATATATTAAGTGCTCATCATAAGACTTCCTTTCTACTCACCAGCTATATCCTTACTTCATAATTATAATTATATCTAAAGGATACATACCACTATCCAAAGAGCTATATTCAAAAATTCATACTCTCCTAGATGCTTTTTGCTCATACCTAGACATGATTACTAAGCACCAAAATATTTTGGAGAATGCCCACTCATTTTAAATACTCTTTTGAACCAAATGATAATTAATTGTTAAGAGTATTTACTCTTTTTCACTTTATAAGCTCTCAAATTTTAAATCAAATCCATTAGAACTTCATTTCCTTCGTGATGAGTTGAATGGCTAAACTGATTTCCTAGGTCTCAATATAGATGAATGCATGAAATTCAAGTATACCTATGCATGTGCATTTTTATATTGAATGCCATTTAAACTTAGTTTTCTCACACGTATTGTAAATCATAAGAAAAAAGGCAAATATAGGCTTAGAACTCTCAAAGAAATATTCATTGTGACTTTTTGGTCCAATAAGCCTAAGAACTCAAAGCCAAGCTTAATCCATTGAAAATATAAAGAACCTTGGCTAAAACATTTAGAAAAGAAAAAGGCATAAGTTGAACATGTACTTAACTCAGGGGGAGCATTACACTTTCATGGTCATATAAATTATAATGCTCTCATTATCTTATAACATTTATGTCTTAATGAATAATAGCATTGTACTGAACTCAAATCTATCCTATGTTCTTTACTATTTATATTCTTTGAAGGATAGATTATATATTTTATGAATTGATAATTGCTACTTGAGTGCATGCGTAGTCTAAAATGCCTCCTGTATGGCGGATGCAGTTGATGTGAATTGCATGTTGGTAGTGGATTATAGGTTCTTGCATGCTTAAAATGGATTATATATTGCTTGCTTGAATCAATTAGGTACAGGTTTTATGGGAAAACGTCCAATTTATAGATGGCATGCTGCCAAAATTTGGGTAGATTTTTCCCAAAATAAAACCTTGTACAAAGATGATTATGATAAACTGAAAGTTAAAATATTTTTGAAAGGATGAGTGAAAATAAAATGAATATAAAATTTCATCCTTACATAATCATTAGGTATTTAGGGGAGCTAAGCTCCATCCCTTAAGAAAGAGGATAAAGATTTATTTGCATCACCTTGCCTTTTGATCATTGAGGCTCTTTTATGTACCCTAAACATGATATCCAGCTCCTAAATATTTATAAACAGATATGGATTGTTCTTATGGTTGAAAGCTTTGTAGAACTACCTTGATATCTATCCTTTTGATGCATTTGTAGTCTCTAGGGAGGCTATACTAGTTCCAATGTTTGAAATAAATCAGTAAATATCCAATATAGTTGTTGAAGAATTGTTTGA
This sequence comes from Malania oleifera, assembly GCF_029873635.1. Taxonomy (NCBI): domain Eukaryota; kingdom Viridiplantae; phylum Streptophyta; class Magnoliopsida; order Santalales; family Ximeniaceae; genus Malania; species Malania oleifera. The sequence goes on from NC_080419.1 coordinate 39,480,689, forward strand.
GTGCTCGCTTATACTTTAACATATTTAATGAAATCAATTCCTTGTAAAGTATAAGCAATTTATTTCATCTAAGGTAGAATTCAAATCAATAGGGGGGAGCATCGAAAATTTTAAAATATCTATCTTGTTATGCTCACAAGTATTACTTTTGGCTTAGATTGGTTTGTTATTCACTATGGCTCGTGCTTAATTATGATGATCTTATTGAATATTTTAATTGAAAAATATAATACTTAGACATATGTTCTTTATGCTACCATATGATCTTGCATTTTATTGATTATATCTTTAGAATCATTATGGTTGTGTTTTTCTAGTTACAGTTTGTGTGCTTAATTAACAAACCAAAAAAATGTTGCTTGCTTGCATGATCTTTAAATTTTTTGGCAAGCAACCCCAAGTATATCTTGACCACATCCAAAGGGGGTTATATAGTTATACACACACACACACACACACACACACACACACACACACACACATATATATATATATATATATATATATTTGTAATGACCTCAAAATTGATACCATTTTTTTATAAATAAAATATAAATAGATTGATAATCATTTACTCTGATACCCCTGGAACGACTACTAGAAAATACCTATGCAGCAGAAAACATTAAACTATACAATCATTATTACAATACTAGAATTTAGTAATTTCCCCAAAACATATATACATCAATACACACTTCCCCAGCATCATCTACTAAAAATCCTGAAACCTACCAAAAATGCACCTTTCTAAAAACACTTACCCTAAAAATCTACAAGCCAATTAACCCATAAATAACTTAATTACCCTGATTTTGGGATGGTTCCCAAACTTCTCAAATCAAAATTTCGTTGCATCTAAGTTGTAGAGAATCTCCCCGGGATCATCGTGGTAGCTTCTAATCATCGAACCAGAAAGAAATAGGACCGAAAATCTAGAGAGAAGGTAGAGAGATCGAAATCTAGTGAGAGAAAATGAAAGAGAGAAAATAATTCTTGTTGAAACGTGATTTGTGCATATATATATATATATATATATATATATAAATTGTTGCCACGTGGCTTCATCGACGCAACACATAACTTCGTCAGTGAGGTAAAGAAGGCAGTTCATCGACGAAGGTAAGGAACTCGTTGATGAACCAATGGGTCTGAAATACACCCTCTCGGTATCTTTTCATCGATGAGACACTAAGACTTATCCACAAAATCTACAGGGAGTTTGCCGATTAAACCAGGGCATTCGTTGATGAAATTTTCCTTCCTCTCTATTATTTAATTATTATAATTTTCAAATCGCTACATTCTCCCTTCCTTATAAAATTTCATCCTCGAAATTTTCTATCTATGTTATACACCATCCTTTGAGGAAAATTGGTTACTTATTTTATTAATTACCCTTACTTATGGCGGAGGAATACCGTGGTTACAATAAGGGTTCCAGGAGATTACAACTATATACATAAAAAGAAAATTCTCCCAAAATCAAAAACTCTATCTATCCTATAATCTAACATACATTCATACCTTAATTACTCTACTCTAAAATAAGTAATACTGATTTTCCCTCAATCATCACCTTTGACTATAACTGATCCCCACCAAACAGTTGTAGGTATTTTTGTTGTATCTCCTCCTCTATCTCCCATGAGGCCTCCTCTACTGCATGATTCCTACATAAGCTTTTTACTAATGGAATTCTTTTAGTACGCAACTCATGTTCTTTTCTATCTAAGATCTACGCTGGCGTCTCCTCATATGCTAATATATCCTTGAGCTCTAACTCCTCGTAGTTGATCACATGGGAGGAGGTTGGGATGTATTTCCTCAACATGGAAACATGAAATACATCATGTATCCTGGATAGTGCTGGTGATAATGCTAGCCTGCAGGTGACTACACCCACTCTCTCAAGTATCTTGAATGGACCAATAAACCTAGAGTTCAGCTTATCCTTCCTCCAAAATCTCATAACTCCTCTCAGTGGTGCCACTTTCAAAAACACTTAATCTCCTACATCAAAATCTAATTTCCAGCAGTGAGTATCTTCGTAGCTTTTCTGTCAACTCTAAGCTACACATATCTTGTCTTTAATTAGTCAAAATTTATCGTATGCCTGCTGGACTAATTCTAGTCCTAAAACTCGCCTCTCACCCATTTCATCCTAGTATAGTGGAGAACGACACCTTCTACCATACAATGCCTCGTTAGGTGCCATCCTGATACTAGCCTGATAGTTGTTATTATATGCGAACTCAACCAGCGGCATATATTGGGTCCAACTACCCCCAAAATCTAGCACACACGCTCATAGCATATCCTCAAGTATCTGGATCGTCCTCTCTGTCTACTTATCAGTCTAAGGATAAAAAGTTGTGCTGAATGATAACTAAGACCCCAAAGCCTCTTGTAAGCTCCTCCAAAATCGTGATGTGAAATGTGGGTGACACTCCACGGGGTCGTACAATCTCCTAGATGTATATCTCTACTAGTCAGTTCATAGTATAGCTAACTTTAATAGGTAGGAAGTGGGCAGTCTTCGTCAGCAGGTCTACAACCACCCAAATGGCATTTGGTCCATGTAGCGTCGATAGTAATCCTGTAACGAAGTCCATAGATATGTGGTCTCACTTCCATTCAGGAATGTGGAGTGGCTGCAACTGTCCTATTAGCCTCTGGTGCTCAACCTTCACCTGTTGGCACGTTAGATACTTCTCCACAAATTCTATTATCTCTCTCTTCATGCCATTCCACTAGAAGGATTCCTAGAGATCCCGATACATTTTAGTACTGCTAGGATGAACTATGTATAGGGATCTGTGTGCCTTCTCTAAGATAGCCCTCCTAATCTCAGCATCTGTAGGCACACACAGTTTGGTACCGAGCCGTAGGGCTCCATCATCTGATATACTGAACTCCTCCCCCTGTCTATCCTGCACTTTCTTTATCAACTCAACCAATTTTACGTCATTCCTCTAGGAAGCTTTAATTCTCTCCTACAAGGCAGGCTATAACACCAAGTTGGTAATAAATGTCTAGTGTCCACCCTTTAACCAACTCTACACCAAACCTCTCCATGTCCATCCGAATCTGATGATGTACCTCTACTGCTGACAATGTTGCACTCACTGAATTTCGGATCAGTGCATTAGTCACTGCATTTGCTTTCCCTGGATGGTAGCTGATCGTACAATCATAATATTTAATGACCTTTAGCCATATCCTTTGCCTCATATTCAATTTTTTTGAGTGAAGAAATACTTCAAACTTTTATGGTCTGTAAAGATTTCACATCTCCCACCATAAAGGTAGTGCCTCCAGATCCTCAAAGCATACACCACTGCAACTAAGTCTAAATCATGTACTGGGTAGTTCTTTTCATATTTTTTAAGTTGTCAAGAAGCACATGCAATAACTTTCCCATGCGGCATCAATACGCACCCAATTCCCTTCTGGGACGTGTTATTGTATATCACAAATCCATCCTCTCTTTATGGAATAGACAGTACCGGTTTAGTGACTAGCTGTTGCTTCAATTCCTGGAAGCTCTGCTCACAATCATTAGTCCATTTAAACTTCGCATTATTTCTCGTGATTAGTGTCAGTGGACCTGATAATTTGGAAAATCCATCCACAAAACGCCAATAATACCCCGCCAGACCTAGAAAACTTCTAACCTCCTGAATGTTCCCAAGTCTCACCCAACTCACCACTGCTTCTATCTTGCTTAGATCAACTGATACGTAGTCCCCAGAGATTACATACCCAAGGAAAGTGACCTGTCTCAGCCAGAACTCATATTTCTTGAATTTAGCCTACAATTTCTTTTCTTTCAGTACCTGCAAAACCAACCTTAGATTATTCTTATACTCCTAAAAAATATTCGAGTAGACCAGTATATCATTAATAAATACTACAACAAACTAGTCCAAATACTAATGGAACACCCAATTCATTAAATCCATAAATATTGCTGGTGCATTAGTCAATCCGAATGGCATTACTAGGAACTCATAGTGCCCATATCTAGTTCGAAATGCTATCTTCGAGACATCATATGCTTTAACTTTCACCTGGTGGTAACCTGATCAAAGATCAATCTTTGAGTAGGCTTGGGTCTCTTGAAGTTGACAAATAAATCATCAATTTTGAGAAGAGGATATTTATTTTTGACTGTCATTTTGTTTATTTCTCTATAATCTATGCACATCCTCATAGTCTCATATTTATTCTTTACGAACAGGACCAGTGCTCCCCAAGACGACACACTAGGCCTGATAAACCCTTTATCCATCAACTCCTGCAACTATTCTTTTAATTCTTTCAGTTCAGGTGGAGCAATTATGTACGGTGTTTTAGACATTGGTGTCGACCCTAGTAGTAGATCCACGGTAAATTCAATCTCTCGGTCTGGTGGTTAGCTAGGTAATTCTTTTGGAAATACATCTAGAAATTCTCTGACTACCGGAATGTCATTCTGTTTCAATTCTTCTTCTAGCATCTTCTTTATATATGCAATATAACCCCAGGAACCACCCTGAAGCAATCTTCTCGCCTGAATAGTTGACACCAATTGTGGTGAGGCGTGAACCCGTGATCCCATAAATTTGAATTCTTGCTTACCTAGAGGTCTGAAAATCACTTTTTTTCAATGACAATCTATGCTGGCGTGGTTGGCATCCAACCAGTCCATACCCAATATCACATTGAACCCTTGCATATCTAATACCACAAGATCAGCTAGTAGAACTTTCTCCTGAATGCCCACTGGAAAATTTTTAAGTATCCTCCGACACCTCATTACTGATCCAATCGGCGTAGCTACTAATAATTCAACATCTAACAATGGTGCCTCAATTCCAGATAACTTAACATATCCCGATGACACAAAAGAATGGGTGGCACCTGTGTAAAACAAAACAACAATTTTATATGGCAAAGCAATAAGAATACTTCTCACGACGTCTCCAGCAACCTCAGCATCTCTCGGCATCAATGCATAGACTCTCACCGGTGCTATATTCCTCTGCTGGCCTCTATGAGGTGCCTGGTAACCACCCCGGAATGGTCTATGAACTAGTGCCTGGGCTGACAGTCCCTGACATGACCAAGCCCTATGACTAGGTCTCCCACAACAATAACAGACGTTCTCACCCATCCTACATTCACCCGGATGCCTCCGGCCACATCTGAATAAATAGGGTGAGCCTGCTCACCCTAAAACACTCAGTGCCCTATCATCTGCCTCTGGCCTCCTCTGAAACAGTCTCTTCTCCATGGACCTCGGCTGGAACCCACTTGAAAACCCAGAGGCGTGGGCCTCTTCCTCTGCTCGGTACTCCTATATCTATCTGCTCACTCTCCTCTACTACTATGGCTTTATCAACTAATTTAGTGAAATCGTGTATTTTTAAAACTGCCACCTTCTTATATATTATATATATACGCTCAAGCCCCTTTCAAACATCCTGACCTTCTTAGCTTCATTTGGTACTATGTATGGAGCAAATTGTGACAACTCAATGAATTTTTCTGCATACTACTGAACTATCAATGGCCACTGAGTCAAACTTAGAAACTTTTGCACTTTAGCCTCTCTAATAGTGGGGGGAAAATATCTATCAAAGAATATCTCTCTGAATTAGCTCTAGGTCCTAGGCACTGGTATAGATCTTTGGTCCTCCAATAATCTGGTAGTCGTCCACCATCTCTCAGCCTCTCCTGTCAACTTATATATGGCATAGAGGACCCTCTGCTCATCGATGCAGTGAAGCACTGTCAGTACTTTCTCAATCTCTTGCATCCAGTTCTCTGCAACTACGGGGTCAGCTCCTCTTAAAAATGCTAGAAGATTCATCTTAGTAAACTTCTTTATCATACAACCTTGGGCTGCAGATGGACCTCCCTAATCCTTGGAGCTCCATGCAATCTCAGCCATAACCTGTTGAGCCACGCTGTGTAATATAGCATCTGATTCCTTAAAGCCCATGTTGGAGGGCCCTGCTTCATCATCCCTACTAGCATGAGCACTACTACCTCTAGGGTCCATCCTACAATAACACCAAATTATTCCAAGAATCCAAACCTCACAATGCTATTCTTACTTTAAGTTAACTAAAATGCTCTCATACTACCCATTACTAATTTAAGGTTCAGTCCTACTATATGGAAAAGAATCCGATGATAGTTTAGTATGGTTTTCCTGAAATCGTCACCCTAGGAAAAACATAGAAACCACCCCGAAATTCCTATTTCAAGACTGCAAAACAAAACCCTAAATTCTCATCCTAGTTTCCTAATATTAACTCACCAATATTCTATTCTTTCCTTCTCCAAAATTTCATTCCTAAATTCTGGTATTGTTTTTCGTTGTACTCTAGAGTCTATAGAACCTGGCAACCTAGGCTCTGATACAAAAAATATAACGACCTCAAAATTTATACCGTTTTTTTTATAAATAAAATATAAATAGACTGATAATAATTTACTATGATACCCCTGGAATGACTACTAGAAAACACCTATGCAGTGAAAAACATGAAACTGTACAACCATTATTACAATACCAGAATTTAGTATTTTCCCCAAAACATATATACATCAATACACACTTCCCCAGCATCATCTACTAAAACTCCTAAAACCTACCAAAAATGCACCTTTCTGAAAATACTTGCCCAACAAATAGGGTAGTGCTAATAACCTCTCTACCTCTAAGCCTAATCTGCCCGCCTAACTAGATCACCTGAAAAATGTTAAATTACTGGGATGAGACAACTCTCAGTAAGAAGAAATATGTTATTACTAGTGTGTGGCAACTGAGTTTACATAAATAATTTTTGCATTTTTGAATTCTTGGTGCATTCATTCAATGATCCTTGCTAAATTTGAATTCTTTGTGCATTGATTCAATGATCTTTGAGGCTTATTTATAGACTTGTAAAGGTATGTAACTTGATCCGAAAGTGTTTGGAGTATTCCCCAAGTTTACACAAAGTTTGAGCCCCAAGCAAACCATTTAATAAATGTTTTCGTTTAGGTTTTTTTAAAATTATGTTCTTGGCAGTTGTCTGCCATGTTATTTTTAAAGGGGTAGTAGGGTGGCAGTCGCCTATCAGGACACGGCCAGTCGCCTGGCTTGACCACCGAGGCGCTTGTCATGGTTTAGGCAGTCTACTTGTTGCTGTCAACTTCAAGTACCCTTCAGTCTTTTTGTCATAAAGTTTTCTGTATAACTCCAAATTTGACTAGCTTGATGTCAAACGAAAGCTAAGAGAAAATCGTACAAATTTCATGCTGAACAATTTTTAAAATAAAGAGTTTTTGATAGAGAAATATGCACCTCAATGCGGATATAGAAAAATTAACAGCATTTGGAAAATCCTCTTTTTGGTGCTTTTCATTCCAAAAATGATTCTAACCTTTTTGAAATAATTTTTGACCTTATAAAAATATTTTTCAAGTATGTTAAAAGGTATCTAGGTCTAATAAATTAACCTAAGAGTTTCATGTATTCATATTGAAATTATTTGTAGTACTTACATGAAATTTCCTATAGACTCTTTCAAATTTTCAATTCTTGAATTCCTTGAGGTCTTTATGCTTGCTTCATCTTTCTTTGAGCTTTCATCAAGTTCTCTTTAATCTTCATGCTCTCATGATCTTCAAGCTTTATCATTAAATCCATTTTTGAATTCATGTTTTAAGCTTCATATTGATCGTCCTTATTTGAAATATAAGCTTTCATGAATTCTTTAATCTTGCATTCATCATTGAGTCCTGAAAATACATCACTTAAACAAAGCATGTTAAGTTCTACTTGTTTGTTAGCATCAAAACAATATGTTAAGCCTTGTAAGGCCAACAATCTCTCCTTTTTTTATGATAATAAATAAGAAGCGAAAATTAGAGTGAGCCTTAAAAAGACTCCCCCCTTCAATAAGTATCATCATAATCAAATACTTCTCCTTTTGATATATATTATGTTCGTACTCAATTTTTGCTTTAAAACTTCTCCCCCTTTTGACATCCATCAAAAAGGAAAAAAAAATGATTAAGTTCAAGTAAAATCACATGTTGAGCATATCATCAAACATGCATATCAAACATATGAACACACTCAATTTATTATTTTTCAATATAGCATGTATAGTGTGTTATAACATTCAAGTATATAAGTTGTAACTTCATTACTAACATCTTTTTCCTTTAGAAAATATTCAATATTACAATTGTTGATTTTATGATACCGATTTAAAATTGAATTCATAATATCTATTTAAAATTCATGATACCAATTGAAAATTTAATTCATGATACTAATTGAAAATTCTCTAAATTGATTAATAGATAAATAATCATAACATAAGTAATATGACATAACACTCCCCCTGAATTCAATACATTCAGTTTTGTTATCAATTTTGTTTTCATCATCCTATATTTCAAAACACTGATTCACATTATGTATCAAATATCAATATTATGCTCATATCATCAATGTCATACCATGCTTATAGATATAAATTATTCTTGTCATGCTTAAAAAACCAATTGATCTTTTAGATTGTGATACCAAATGAGCCTTTAAAAAAAAAAAATGCGATACCAATTAAAATTTTTAAAATGTGATACCAAAAATATTCATGGATACCAAAAACTTTGTAGATACCAAAGTCATTATCACATTATACACAGCTCATGGATACCAATATAACCATTATATCTTTCATAGCTCATGGATATCAATATAAAAAGCAGTATGTCTATCCATGTAATTCATCAATAGCATGCATGATCAAGAATTAATCTTATATCAAAATTCATGCTTATACTCAATAATCTCATGCTCAAATTTTCAACATAATGAGTCATAAATTTTCAATATAAGTCAAGCATATAATGCAGCATATCATATAGGCATGTAAGCATATAGCATCTCATATAGTCATTCATTCTCAAACTTATCTTAAACTCTTCTTTAAGTTTTTCTATTTTAACTAGTTTGTTTGTTGATCATGAATTAAGTTACTTTCTCAATTTTTAAAGAGAATGACTTAATCCATGGAGTTTTTCATTTATGAACTAGTCTATCATCTTGGTACCCATACTTTCTTGGGTTCGGTTGGTTTCATAAAGGATGTTTCTTTAACTCTCCATATTTGTTTAGTTTTCACACCTTTTCTCTTAAATGGACATTCAAACTTTATATGCCCCTTTTTCTTACATTGATAGCATATGGTGTTAGTGTAAGCATTAAGGGATGTGCTTGCATTATCTTTGGAGGCTTTTGAGAAATAACCCATGTAAAGATTCTTTTTCTTGTTATTTTTAATTCTATTAAATCCAATGTCTTCTTTATTTAGAGACATTCTTTGGGAGCCTACCATTTTGTCGAAGTTTGTTTTTCCTTTTGTAAAGTTATAAATGAACTTTTCTTTATCTTTAATCTGATTTTTGAGATCATTTAACTCTATCTCTTTCTTGTTGTCAACCTTCTATAGTGATTTTTCTAATTCTAGAGATAGTTTTCCTATCTTATCATCTAATTCAGAAATATATATATCTTTCTTATATTCTATAGAGGATAGGGATCGAAGGTTTTCTATCATCTTTTCATTCTTGGTTTCTAATTCTTTAATTTTTAAATCTTTTTCATTTTCAGCAAGATTTTTAGCTTATAACTCCTTTGTTATAGCTTCATCTTACTTTCTATTTTCTTGATTCTAGAATCCTTTTCTCTTTCTGCAGCCTTAAGGAATTCTAACTCTTTCATTATTCCTTCATTCATATTTTTCAATGAAGTATTTTGTTTAGTTACTTTAATTAGCATCTTATGAACTTTGAATAAATTTTTTTGAAGTTCTTCATAAGATGACATTCTCTCATCATCAAATTCATTACTACAAGAATTATTTAAAGATTTAGATTAGAAGCATTCCTCATTGTCCCAAGCAATAAAGCACGTATAAGCAACCTCTTGGTCACTTGATTCATTCTCTGAACTACTTGTACTGGCTTTCATGGCATTTTTCTTTGTTTTTCTTTGATTCTTTCTTTAGTAGTGGACATTCTAGTTTAATATGTCCAACTTTGTTGCAATTGTAACATGTAGGAGTTTTATTCTTTGATTTCTTGCTAACTTCTTCTTCTTCTTCATCTGATTCAGATTTGGATTTTCTTTTGAATTTATTTTTCCTTCTTAGAATTTTTGCTAGCTTTTTAGATATAAAGGGTACTTCATCTTCATCCATTTCTTCTTCACTACTTGAGTTCTCTTTTGAGGCTTTGAAGACTATTGTGTCTTGGGCTTTGGTTTTACAACTCTTTTCATTCATTGCTATTTCGTGTATGAGTAAAGAACCTATAAGCTCATCTAAGGAAGTGGTTTTCAGATTTCTTCCTTTTGTTATGCTTCATATTCACTTATAAGCATATCGATCCTATTTTCCCTAACATCTATAGTTCCTTCATATGTTACTTCTAGTTTGTCCCATATCTCCTTAGCTGATTCGCAAGCCATTATTCTATTAAATTCATTGGCATCTAAAGCACAATACAGAGTATTCATGGCACTAGAATTTACTTGCAGCATCTTATAGTCTAAGTCTGTCATATCAGTTTTCTCCTTAGGGACTTGTTTTCCATCAACTGTCTTAGTGGGAATTTGGTCACCTTCTATAACAACCTCCTATACTTTCCAATTCATAGTTTGAAGATATATTTGCATTATCTTTTTTCCAGAAGGTATAGTTCAACCCAAAAAAGATTGGTGGCCTAGTTGAAGATTGTCCCTTTCCAAAGGGAGCTATGCCTAATTGAGCCATTTAGATCTTTTTATAGCTACTAATTAAGATTTGATATAACCCCACTCTGATGCCAATTGAAAAGCAAGGTGTAGTCCAAAGAGGGGGGGGGGGGTGAATTGGATTTTAAAACTTTCTTTTAATTCCTTTTGAGAATTCGTAAACTTATTTTATTTCTTTTAAATAATTCTTGACTTGTTTGTTTAACTCTTTAATCACAAAAGAACTTAGATTCTTTTATCCAATCAACAATACTATTGCTTAGTCAAACAAGTAATAAATCATTCAACCAAATAGTCAAGCCAATCAATTAATCACAAATTAAAAGTAAACAACCAAACCAAAATTAACACATACACCACTTTGGCAATGTAAGCACTTAAAATAGTTTGTTTGTTTGTTTATATAAGCCCTGTATATATGAAATTTGTACTTGCTGATATAAAGCCCTGTATTGATGGTTTTGCTTCTTCAATATGGTGTGCAATATAACATCCAATCAACACAATATCTATACTCTTCTCAATATTCAGAACTCAACAAAACTCTCAGTTAATTTATCCTTGGGCTATTAACCAAGTAACGTACTCCCGTATGGTTTCCGAAAGATATGGTATGACCAACGTACTCCCTTTTGGTTTTCGCAACCCAAATTAAAATCAGAATTCAAGTTTACTTGAATTCTAATATATGTAGTATATATGATTTCCAATTTAAACCATCCACGCAATTTAAATATGCTGAAAATAAGAGCAAGGGAAATAAAGAGGGAGACGGAGATTTTTACGAGGTTCGGCTTATACCCAGCTTACGTCCTCGCCTTTGGCAAACCACCAAAGGATTACTAAACCTGTTCCTTTAATGGGCAGAATAATACCTTTACAACACTCCTTGGTCAAGGCTAGAGTCCGCCTTCTCTAAACGATATCCCCTCGTCCGGTCACTCCTTAACTAGGCTAGAGCCCACCTCTCTAAGCAATATCCCCTTGCTTAGCCAACGATCCAAAAAATCCTTGGAATCTTCAATCTACAAGAAATAAATCAAATAGATGTGTACAAGAACTTGCTCACACAAAGAGCTTATTAGTACAACAATTTAGAACTATAATATACTTCAAAGTAAGTAAATAACAGTATGGAAATTAACTTGAAGTTCGATGAAGTATAACACCGATTAATTCTTTCAATGATTGAAAGATTTAGAATTTGTAGCACAATTCCAGCGGAAGAAGATCAACAAAAACTTAGTTGAATTTGTGCAAGTTGAAATCAAGAGAAAGCCTTAAGAATTTGAGAGCAATTGAGAGAGATTTTGAATTTTTGCTGAATTTGAATTCTTGGTGCATTGATTCAATGATCTTTGAGGCTTATTTATAGACTTTAAAAGGTATGTAACTTGATCCCCAAGTGACTTGGAGTAATTCCCAAGTTTTCACAAAGTTTGAGCCCCACGCAAACCATTTAAAAAATGTTTCCGTTGAGGTTTTTTTAAAATTCTATTCGTGGCAGTTGCCTCCACAATCTGGTGGTCACCTACCATGTTATTCTTAAAGGGGCAGTAGGGACAGTAGGGTGGCAGTAGCCTACCAGGACACAGCCAATCGCCTGGCTTGACCACCCAGGCGCCTGTCATGGTTCAGGCAGTCTACTTGTTGTTGTCAACTTCGAGTACCCTTCAATCTTTTGGTCATAAAATTTTCTGTATAACTTGAAATTTGACTAGCTTGGTGTCAGAAGAAAGCTAGGAGAAAATCCTACAAATTTTAGGTTGAAAACTTTTTAAAATTAAGAGTTTTTGATAAAGAAATATGTACCTCAATGCGGATGTATAAAAATTAACAGCATTTAGAAAATCCTCTTTTTGGTGCTTTTCATTCCAAAAATGATTTAACCTTTTTGAAATAATTTGACCTTATAAAAATATTTTTCAAGTATGTTAAAAGGTATCTAGGTCCAATAAATTAACCTAAGATCTTCATGTATCCATATTGAAATTATTTGAAGTACTTACATGAAATTTCCTATAGACTCTTTCAAATTTTCAATTCTTGAATTCCTTAAGGTCTTTATGCTTGCTTCATCCTTCTTTGAGCTTTCATCAAGTTCTCTTTAATCTTCATGCTCTCATGATCTTCAAGATTTATCATTAAATCCATTTATGAATCCATGGTTTAAGCTTCTTATTAATCATCATTCTTTGAAATATAAGCTTTCATGAATTCTTTAACCTTGTATTCATCATTGATTCGTGAAAATACTTTACTTAAACAAAGCATGTTAAATTCTACTTGTTTGTTAGCATCAAAACAAGATGTTAAACCTTGTAAGGCCAACAATTTCCATACTCACATTTCCTAAATTTATAAAATATTTATCATTTACCTAGGTTTCTTAGCACACCCACTAGGCTCCCTAATCTACCTGCAGTATAATCCTCAAAACCTTGAATTCACAACACTTAAATTTAATCATCCCAAACACCAGTATAATAACATCTACAACCAAATATGGGTTCATAAAAATCTACAAGCTAACTAACCCTTAAATAACCTACTTACCCTGATTTTAGGGTGGTTCCCAAAATTCTCAAATCGAAATTTTGCTCCGGTTAAGTAGTAAAAAATCTCCTGAGGATCATAGTGGTAGCTTCTGATTGTCGAATTGGGGAGAAACGGGGTCAGAAATCTAGAAAGAAGGCAAAGGGAGTGAAATCTAGTGAGAGAAAATGAAAGAGAGAAAAGAGTTCTCGTTGAAACGTGATTTTTGCATATATATATATATATATATATATATATATATATATAAACTATTGCCATGTGACTTCATTGACAAGACATGTGACTTCGTCGATGAGGTGAAGAAGGCAGTTCTTCGATGAAGGTAAAGAACTCGTTGACGAACCAATGGGTTTGAAATACACCCTCTCAGTATCTCTTCATCGACGAGACACTAAGACTCGTCCACAAAACTTATTGGGAGTTCGTCGATGAAACTAGTGCATTCATTGACGAACCCTATTTGACCCTTTTTAAATTTTCATTCCTCTCTATTACTTAATTATTACAATTTTCGGGTCTCTATAATATCTATTAACATACATTTTTATTATTTGGCAAAAAATTCTTTCAAATCAAAAGTTCTTTATATCTTGCCTTATTATTATTTACATATATATTTTTTTAAAATTGCATAACTAGTTTGATAACTATACATGAAAATGTATACAAACTAGTTAGATTGTTTTATGCTCAAACCTTTTACCTGTTATCATATGTCGTATGTTTTAAAATCAAATCCTTTACGCGTCTTATGATATGACTTAAATTGCAATGGTTTGTGGATAATTATGGTCTAATCATGTTGTTATGTCATTTTAAATTTGAATGACCAGTTATACTTTTTTGTGTGCTTAATTTCTATATTCTTCAAAAACCAGTTATATTTTACATTCCTTTTTTGCTATTGCCAAAAGGAGGAGAACTTGGGCAAAATTGGGTACCTTAGGAAAAAAGTTTGAATTTTTCACATCTTTACATTTCCCTTATGCATATTGTCATGGGGAGCCTTTCAAGTTTGTACCCACTTTTGCATGGTGTATTTGTCATCATCAGAAAGGGGGAGAATGTTGACCTTATTTGTCATACCCAATTTTGATTATGACAAATACTCAAGTATTTAATTTCTATCAAGTTTATATGCAGGTTCATATTTGTAAGATCACTTAATGGCATTAGAAGACTTAAAGTCTAAAGACTCGGAAGATTTATTCTCTTTGTAATTTATTTTATGATTATTCAGGTCTGTAATAGTAATATAGGAAAGGTCTATAATAATCAATGTATATCATGCATGTAGATTCAATAAGCTCAAAAGACCTTAAGTCCTTGCATATGCACATAAGTTGTCCCCAAAAACACATATATTATCAAGGGAATTAATTGAAGTAAAACTAGACTTATAGGGTAAAATCAGTGAGGCTTTGGACAACCGAATAGTTGTGTTCAAAACACTTCAGGTGACCAAACCATTGACCAGTCAAAGTGTTGATTTGGTTTCAGGCGACCGAACCAAAAGGAACGTAGCATCCCCAGTCAACCGAACCACAATTCTGACTTTTCCCACCAAGTTGGGAGCTCGAACTTCATGTTCAAAAATGCCTCGGGCTATTGAACACATGAGTTCGGTAAACCAAACTTTGGACCAGGTGAACGAACCTCGGACAGAATAGAAATCGCCTTCAGTCAGCAAATCGAACTCACACTCGAGCATCGGAACTTCAAAAATTAACTTTTTCTATTGTGTCTGTTCGGGTGACCGAACCATGGGTCGGGCGCTCGAAACTCTCAGGTTGGCTATTTTTTTTTTTACCGCAATTAAGAGGGGTTAAACAGGGTTAATTTTTCTAATCAGTTTTAAAACAAATTTAATAATACCCTATGTATCCCTAATGGTCATAATTTTAACCCTCTCTATAAATAAGGGTTCATTTTCTTGGATTAGCATGTGATTAGCCATTTGATTAGCAAAAACTCTCTAAAAATTTCCAAATCCTATTTTCTCACACAAAGTCCATACACTCATATACTCCCATTCCTTTGAGATATCTAGCATTTTGAGCGTTTTATTCATTGTTATATATTGCTAGAAACCCTCATTTGTGTAGTGTTCACTTGATTTTTGGATTTAGGGTTTAGCTTGATTTTCCCCCTTGATTTTATTTAATAAATCTTTGGTTAGGAAAAATCTTATAGCTTTGTGGGTCTTTGCATTATTATTGCAAGACTCATTAGGGCATGTATTTTTGGGTGCAAAAATATTTTTACAAGCTTAGATCTAAATATCTCTTTGTGCTTTGACATTGAGAAAACTATTTTTGAGATATTATAAATTTCTATTGGTTTGAATCTTTGAAACTCTAAACTAAGATTGAGATTTTATCATTACTTAGTTTCAAAGATTTTATTGTAAATACACTCTTGCGCTTGATTTGAGATAATCACTATTATGAGTGTTGATTGCACATATACACCATTAAGCTTATTGTTCTTACATTATTGGTGTGCGTTAATTAATACTGGTACAAATCTGCAAGAAGCATATATTTTGTACACATCTTATATTGTAATTGATTGTATTCCAGGCGTGGGCTTGAAGAGGGAGACTTGCCCTGGTAAAAGTCCTGGATTGACTTTGACCCAATTAGGAAAGTTAGGTGCACCATCCTAGTAAGGTGTAGTTGTAGGTTGAGGTCAACCCCATTAATTAAGCTGAATGTAAATGGTGCCGTTCCACCTGTTAAGTGAGCCATAGTGGAAATTCTTTTGCTTGTGAGCTCGGGGTGGGGACGTAGGCAGTATTGGCTGAACCCCAATAACATATCGTGCGTGTAATTTATATTTCCAGAACTTTATATTTTTGCACGTGTATGTTATATTCGATATATTGTGAATGCTGCGCATGATTTAATTTCCCCACATTATATTTATCTGCGCATTTGGAATTGCATAGACAAACCTTAGGTTGTGTATATACTGCTTTTGGATAGTTTAACCTAGGAGATAAATTTTAAAATACCAATTCACCCCTCCTCTTGGGAATACACCAAAGTCAACATCGGGCTTGCGAGCTAAGGCGGGGACGTAGGCATAGTATGCCGAACCCCGATAACATATTCGGTGTCATCCTTTCTTTCCTTACTTTATATTCTACTTTGTGCTTGATTTAATTTCCTTGCTGAATATACTGCATATCTAGTTGACACGTTATTGTGTTTGGTTGAGGAATACTGGAATTGCTTTTGCATGTGCTAAAAATTAATTGATATACCATCTCTACAATTTCACACATATTTCGACTATCCCTAGGTTGTGTAATAATGTTGCTGGATTAGTTGAACCTAGGAAGAATTTTTAAATCTCCAATTCACCCTCTCTTGGTATTGCACCAAAGTCAACATACTTTTTTGTTGAAGTGTTGAGATTTGAATATTGAATTGTGAAATCATATTTACATTCATACATAGGATTATTGGTTGGTTTAGTAAGGTGGCTAATAAGAATTTTTTTTGATTATGTGATCATATCAAATTAATTTAAAAATGGGGTAATACTTAGCTAAAGTTTCCGCAAAGAAAATTTGGAATCCCAATTCACCCCCCTCTTGGGAGTGTACACCTTTAATCTCAAGGGTTTTAATTTAGAATTAAGAAAATCAGTAGAACATATTAGAATCGCATGACTAAATTTAGCAATAGAACAACAGCATTTTAGAATACTTTCAACAACATAACTTTAAAATTTTGATTCATATGTGCTTAATGTTGTTTGAAATTTGCGAAAATATCATGTATATATAGAGCAATATAGTTTTTTACCGTCTTCTCCAAGTTTTATCTAAGTTTGGAAGCCAAGAAATCAAATTTGGAAACTTTATTAGTGCTGTTAAAAAGTTAAAACATAGACTTCAGTCGACTAAGGCTTGAGGGTCAGTCGCTTGAGCTTTTTAAATTTAGTGTGTTTTGAAAGTCAGTGCTGACTTAGTTAATTGGATATAAGAGGTCAGTTTCTTGCTCCTATTCTATCCATTTATTTACAAAGTCAGTAGCACATCAGTTGCCTGAAATTCTGGCCACTTCTTTGTTTTTCAAAGTTTGGTTTCAACACTAAATTTGTAACTTGGAAAAACTTATTTGAAACTTTAAGAAAATGGTTTCCATGATTTAAATCAGGTCTCTAAGTCATTGATATTTCCTAAGAGCTCAAACATCAGTATTGAGTTTGTGAAGTACTTACATGAGACTTTTATAAGATAAGACTATCTAAGCTCTAAGTCTCTATGCTTTAGCTTCCATGCTATGTCTAGGTTTTAACCATTTCTTCAATATGCTTTAACTTCATCATTACTCATGGATTTAAGTACAATCTTCATTCAAGCTCATTAAATACTTGAACTTGATCTCATGAATACCTTTGAGCCCTGAAACTAAATTTAAACAAACATGTTAAGTACCCTTGATTTGTTATCATCAAAACTAGATTTAGCCTTGTTAAGCCAACAATCTCCCCATTTTTTATGATGACAAATAAAGAGCAAAAATGAGTAAGTCTCAATAAGGCTCTCCTTTACAATAAGCATAGTCTTAACAAGATTTGTAAAATTATCATAATATATATCAAAATTCATACTAAAACTTTCAACAATGGACATATATCATGGTATATCAAGTATAACTCCCTCTGAATGAAATATATTCCATATTCAATAAAATTAGAATTCATTCATTAAGGATACTTTATCAATATCTAGAATATTCAAACCATCATGGTTTAATAGCAGCATGTTCAATATTCTCAATTTTGCTTAATTTTGCTAAGTTTCTCCCCCTTTTGAGATCAATAAAAAAGATGTTTTGACAAGAATAACAGTATGCAAAGTGCTGAAGACCATAAATCAATATGCAGTTCTCAAGAACATGATCCATAAGTCATTATGCAATTCGCAATGCAACCATCAATCAAAATATCCAAAACAGATAATTATGAGTCAACATGCGAAAAATATTCAATATGAACCAAAATTAGCATGTGAAAGATCATTGTCAAAAGAAACAGAAAAGTTGAAAGAGCACAATAAAATAAAAAAGCAGTATCAAAATCAAATGTTACAACCCAGGTTTGTGTATTTAAGAAAATAACTACGCATCATCTTCTTCATCAGTTTTAGTTCCTTCCTCAACATCATCTTCATCTTCACCTTCACTCGAGCTTGTCTCCATAGGAGCCTTGCCTCGTGAAGAAGACGTATCTACCATATATTGGTCAATTCGTCCAAGTCGTTGGTCAAGAGAAATGTAACTCAACTGAAGTAAGCTGAAATCGGTACACACTTCACCGCGGAAGTCATTCAGCTACTGCTGATAAGATATAAACCAGGAGGGTGCATCATCCGCTATAGGTGGAGCTTGCTGGGGTTTTGGACCTTGATGTTGTGTTGGAGGTGGTGGTGGTTCTCTACAAACCCTTCTACTAGACAACCATCTATGACCTTCATACTTGATCTAACCCATTTGTTTAACCAAAGTGGAAGAAAATATATCATAGTGGGTTCTAGCTATGAAAAAAGATGATGGAGTAGAGACACCTAGATGATCAAAAATAAGGTTTAAAATCCCTCCGAATGGAAGAATTACCCTTTGAGATTCTTCTTTTGAAATCATCCATTTTAAGATAAAGCTCGGCAAGTTAAGCTTCTTCCCCTTTAATAGGTAACACATCACAAAATAGTCAAGATAGGAGACATGGTCATGTGATCCTATCCTAGGCAAAATGTTGTAGGTGATGAGTTTTTGAAGAATTTGAGCTTGAAGTTTAAGTTGCCAATACAAAGGAGGATGGCCAAAGTATATAGGTTCCTCATTCATGATCATAGGTAGGAACTCCTCAGGGGCAAAATCTTGAGCCATTATCCTTGATTGTCTAATAGGTGGACACTCAAATTCTCCATGTTGAATGTGAAGTCTAGTGGCTAAGATTTGCTGTGTTATTTGGAATAATTTTTTCCTTAACCTAAGTTGAGCACTAGTTTCTCCCTTTATCATGTTCTCATAAAAGAGTTTAACCAAACTGGGATACTTGCCTTGTGATTGATACGTTATAAATCATTCCCAACCTAAAACATTGAACTAAGGAAAAATATCCAAAAACTCTTCTTTAA
Organism: Malania oleifera; assembly: GCF_029873635.1. Classification (NCBI taxonomy): domain Eukaryota; kingdom Viridiplantae; phylum Streptophyta; class Magnoliopsida; order Santalales; family Ximeniaceae; genus Malania; species Malania oleifera. The sequence goes on from NC_080419.1 coordinate 39,500,206, forward strand.
ATAACTTGGTGTCTAGAACCTTACCAAATATGAGTTCGATAGCGTGAATGTGGTCTCAATAAAGTTTCTTAGCATGAGGTGTCATCAACCATCTCTCGATGTTATGGCTATCGTCTTTCCTAGAGCTGGAACTTCGTTTAGCTGTTTGTTGGGTTCTCGACTTATTTTTGGTGAAGATGATCAGTGAAATCCTTAAGAAGAGGATGGAATGAAAGATTAAAGGATCTCTCAAAGTTTAATTGGTTGAAACTTTGTAAAATAGAACTGGGAGATGAAGGAGATAGGGTCTAAGAGATAGGAGAAATAGGGTTAGGAGACTGAAGAGTGAAAAGTTAGGGTTTTTACGAACAGTAAATATATATATATATATATTGTCGTAAGTCAGTCGACTGTGCACAAAGAGCCAGTCTCCTGACTTTTGTATTTCTTCGAACTTTCACAAGTCAATAGCAAGTTAGTCGATTACACCTTAAGGAGTCAATCGCCTGATAAGCTTGAACCTGAAAGACTAGTAAGTTAGAGAATGTCTAGTCGATTGAGGATAAGTTGTCAGTTGTCCGACCTTCAGTATTTTGACTTACTTGCTTATTTAACTCAACCACTCATTAACTTTTCTTTCTCAAATTACCTCTCTACTGTGCAAAATTACTCAATATAAAGTAAGGCTTGTGGCACAAGGTTTCTCGTAGAAATTTGAAATTGATTATGAGGAGACATATTCTCCCATGACAAATGGAATCACTTTCAGATTCTTAATTACACTATGTTGACCTTATTGGTCATGCCCGGTTTTGATTATGACAAATACTCATTGTATCTAATGAGTGTTTGAGGTTTTGTGCAGGAACTAAGAATGTTAAGATCAAGATGTGCACAAAGCAAGCAAAGCTTGAAGACCAATTTATAATTCAGCATTGTAATATATTTATATTGGTCTATAATAGTAAGTAGGTATTTGGTTTGTAATAAGCTCACACACATCACATGTATGATTTGTTACATAAGCTCAAACAAACCATGAATTAGAAAGAACCTTAGAAAGACCTTAGGTGTACCCTTCGGTTAACTGACATCGGACTTTTTCGGTGTCTTAAAATTAGACCACAAGTGACCTTAGGACACACACATTTACACATATATTTGTTAGGCACTTCATTAGGGTTTGTATGCTTCAAGATTGGACCGAAATGCACACATGGTACACTTTCGGTCGACCAGCACAGTCAGTTCATTTTGGCCTAGTCGACCAAAACCAGGCCTAGATCAACAGTTGACCAAGGCCCTGGTCGACCGAACCAGGTAGTTCAAAAGGCGCTGGTCGACCGAAACCCCTTGGGGTCAAAAGTTTGACCATCTAGTCTACCGACCCTTTTTGTACTCCAACTGCCTGGTCGATCGAAGGGTCCTTGGGAGAAATCCCAGCGGTTTGGTCGACTGAACTAGGTAGTTCAAAATGTCCTGGTTGACCGAACCTCGGAAAATTGAGAAATCACCCTCTCCTGGTCGACCGAGCCTTCAGTTCAAGAGTCCCGTGATCGAACGAAGCATATGAGACTTGGTTGACCGAACTTGTTCTGGTCGACCGGACCTCTTGGGTTGCCCTGATTTTTTATTGCAGTTAATAATTTTTAAACAGGGTTAAAATGCTTTAAACATCATTAAACTTTCCTAAATAATACCCAATAGGTCCCCAACGGTCATATTTTCTCTCATGTCTATATATATAAGTTAATTTGAGAAAATTAAGGGTGATTAGCTACTTTGATTAGGGAAGAATTCTTTGAAAAATAAAAACCCTATACTACTCATTTTCTTTCTCAAATCACTCATACTTGCCTTCTATTATTGCCTACATCATTTGTAAGTTGATTGAGTGTTTTGCTTAAATAGGTTTGCTCTCCTTGTGCCACTTTTTTGACATGATTTTCTTGAGAGCCAAACCTAAGGATTCTTAGGGTTTTTTGCTAATAAGCCTATCCTAAGAAGACTTTGTTTGATCTTCTAAGCTTACACCTTTATTGCAAGATCTTGAGAAGATTGTATTTGTTTTTGGTTGCAAAAACTTTTCAAACACTTCCAAATATCTATTGCACTTTTATCTTGTAAAATACTTGAAGAGATATTTGTTTGTGTGATAGTGTTCTTTGTTGCAATATTCTTTCATTCATATATTATTTGCTAAATACAAAGATTACACATCTTTTGCAAACCAAGCATATACATCTTTTAATACCAACATGCTTGAGATATCTTGCTGATTGAAATACTGGAGACTTGACATCTTTGTGTGAACTTATTTGTTGAATATCTTGTGTTACAAAGATTGCTTGTTTGACACTCTCACGAATGCATTACATTGATAGAAAATACCTTTGAGAGTTGAACCATTTAGACCACATTGAGCTTACATATTGAATCATATTGTGGTGTATGTTATTGCGCACATTTGGGTACATATCTGTTTTACACGAAAGCACAATCATTGTACCATCTAACTATATAAACATTTGTTGTATATCCAGGCACGGGCCTAAAGAGAGAGGCTAGCCTTGGAATAGTCCTGGATTGGCTTAGACCCGGTTAGGAAAGCTAAGTGCGTCGTCCTGTTAAGGCGTGTAGGTTGAGGTTAGCCCCACTAATTGACTTGGTTAAGGTTGAGGTCAGCCCTTTGTTAATTTGACCTGGTTGTAAACGTGCCGTTCCACCCTTAAGTGAGCTATTAGTGGAATCCTTTGACTTGCGAGCTAGAGGCGGGGACGTAGGCACAGTTACCCGAATCCCGATAACATATCGTTTGCCTTGTTTATACTTCTGTACTTTATATTTGTCACACATGTATGTTATGGTGTGAATGATGTGTTTGACTTAATTTCCACATCATTTTTATCTATGCATTTGGAGTTGCATAGAAATATCCTAGGCTTGTGTAATACTGATTATAGAATTAGTTGAACCTAGGTGAAAAAATTTTAAATTCCAATTCACCCCCCTCTTGGGAATACACCTTTTCTAACACACTAGCAGTCTCTGAATGACTAAGCATGCATCTTATGGGCGTATGTTGAAATTGGTGTATTCCTAAGAGGGGGGGGGGTGAATTGGGTATTTAAAATTTATTTCTAGGTTTAGCTAATCTAGAAGCAACATTACACAAACCTAAGGTACCCAATCAACACATGTACTACATATAATAAATCAAGCATACAACATACATGTGCTAAAAATAAAAGTACGAAAAATAAATTTGTGAAAATATAAAGAACACGCACGATATATTATCAGGGTTCGGCCAACTATGCCTACGTCCCCACCTCTAACTCACAAGCCCGAAGATTCCACTAATAGCTCACTTAATGGGTGGAGCAGCACCTAATACAACTAGGTCAATTAGCACAAGGCTAACCTCAACCTTTACAAATTCTCCATACAGGGCGAAGAAGGCCCTAGGTCAAATTCACTGGCCTGACCCCAACCGCCCCCTCAGGCCACGTATTTTTCTCAATCAAGGTTGTACAGTGATTGTGTTTTCATATAAAGCAGATACGTACCCAATGCATGCAAGTAATAATCAATCCACACCAAACATGTAGGATCTGTAAGCTCAGTGGTGTATGTGTGTAATCTACACTCAATATAATAATTATGCTCAATCAAACACAAGAGTGTTCTAAACAAGCTGTAACTTTGAAACAAGTTCAATGAAATCTCAATAGCAAATTAGGGTTTCAAAGATGTTAATAAAGTATTTAAACTAGTTCAAAAGATTTCCTTCAATGAAATAAGTACGTGAGTAGTTTGAAAAATATTTTAGCTTATAGAAAATATTTTGCACAACAAAATCAAAGTCATGGGACACTTGCAATGACAATGCAAATATCTTAAACTTGCTAGTTTATCCCAACACAAGATTTATAATATTGAAATCAGTGGGATAAACTTAACTAAACTCCCCTAAAATCAATCATTCAAACAGGAACAATGGGAGTATTAGCAATATCTAATAAACACAAGGACACTTAATAAACTCTCACAATATCAAAATGTATCAATGAAATAAATATTTGAGAGTATTTTGGGTAAAATAAGATTTTGAGATAGGGAAGATTTTTACTAATTATTTTGGCTAATCTTACACTAATTTTTGCAAATAAAGACCTATATATAGAGACAGGAAAAATTATAGCCGTTAGGACATGTAAGGTATTATTAATATTGTTTTAAATTATTTTAACCCAATTAATCCCGTTTAAAAATATTAACTGCGGCAAAATATTTGGGGCAACCCGAGAGCACTGGTCGATCGAAGGAAGTTCGGTTGACCGAGTTGCTTGAAGTTCAATTGGCTGGGTAGGAAATGAACTGTAAGTTCGGTAGACTAGACATGTAAGTCTAAGGGTGATTTTTTCATTTGACATAGTTCGGTCGACTAGAAAAATTTTGAACTATCTCGGTCGGTCTACCAAACCATTGAGTTCCCACATGTGGGAACTCAGTCGACCAGGGCGTTGTTATTCATTTTGGGCATGGTCGACCATATGGTCAAACATTTGACTCCTAAGGAGTTTGGCCTACCGGGTGAGAATGACTTGGGTAAGTTCAGTCGACCGCGCTATGGTTAAACTGTTGACCCAGACCTGATTCGGTCAACTAGGAGGATTTTGTACTAACAAGTACAGATATTTTGTGCACTTCGGTCCTTTTTAATCATGCACTCAACCTATTCAAATGACTGTACATATATATGCATGAGTGAGTGTCCTAAGGTCATTTCTAAGTCTTTTTGAAGACACCAAAAAAATCCAGCGTTGGTCAACTGAAGGTCGACCAAAGGGTGCCCTAATGACATTCAGTACCTTAAGGTCAGTCTATGGTCATGTTTAAGCTTACAAAAACCTACATGCATGACATGCAGAGATTATTATAGACCATATACCTAGTTACTATTACAGATTCATATTACATTAATTGAATTTACAAAATTAGAGAAAATCTTCAGGGTCTTCATGTTTTGCTTTCATATGTCATTACATAATCTACTAAAATGAACCTACAGATATACTTGAAAGCCATCAAATACTTGAGTATTTGTTATTATCAAAACTGGGTGTGACCTATAAGGTCAACAGCGTAGTAATGGATTGTTGGATAATGAAATTTATATGAAAATCCCTACAGGATTTAAATTTCTTGAAACATGACCTAGTATGTTCAATTAAACTCCAATGTTCTTTATATGGATTAAAGTAATCTGGATGCATATGGTACAATTGGTTAAGTGAGTACCTTGTGAAAGAAGGATTTATAAATGATCTATTTTGTCCATGCATTTTAATTAAAACATCAGAATCCATATTTTCTATAATTTATGTTTATGTTGGTGATTTAAATTTAGTTGAGACTCCTGAAGAGCTCAGTAAAGCTATTAATTATTTAATGGTGAGTTTGAGATGAAAGATTTAGGAAAGACAAAATATTGTCTTGACCTACAGATTGAACATGTAAATGGTAGAATTCTCGTTCATCAATCTAAATACACCAAAAAGGTATTAAGCAAATTCTATATGGACAAAGTTCATCCTTTGGGATCTCCAATGATGGTGCGATCACTTGAATTAAGAAGGATCCATTTCGAACTCATGATGAGGGGGAGGAATTACTTGGTCCTGAAGTACCATATTTAAGTGCTATTGACTTTTTAATTTATCTGGTCAATTATACAAGACCTGACATTGCATTTTCTATAAATCAACAAGCAAGATATAGCTTTGCACCTTCTTGGCGATACTGGAATGAAATTAAGCACATTCTACGGTATTTAAGAGGTACATCTAATTTGGGTTTAATCTACTCATTTGATTCCAAATTTCAACTAGTATGATATGTAGATGTTGGATATCTATATGATCCTCACAATGCTAAATTTAAAATTGGATATGTATTTTTTTATGAAAAAATCGTTATATCTTGAAAATCAGTAAAACAGACGATTACAACAACATCCTCCAATCATTCTAAAATCCTAGCTATCCATGAAGTTAGTAGAAAATGCGTGTTGTTCAAATCAATGATTTTTCATATTCGAGCAAATTGTCGTCTTCAATCAATTAAGGATATTCTAATTTATATGAAAACAACGCTACATGTATAACTCAACTAAGAGGAGGATACAAAAAGGGTAACAGAATTAAGCATATCTCTCCAAAATTCTTTTATACACATGAACTCTAGAAAAATAGTGATATAAATGTTTAGAGAATCCGATCAATTGATAATCTAGTATATTTGTTTACCAAAACTTTGTCTGTTACAACATTCAAGAAATTGATTCATCTTATCAGAATGAGGCGTCTTAAAGATCTTAACAGAAAAAGTTAATATATAGGTGACATCTAAGGGGGAATGTTATGAAAAATATGTATGTCACTCTATCATCCACCACTTTAGTTCTTCCACCCCAATAAATGCTTAGTTATCCTTAAAAGGGCTCCCTCCCCTTCTCATTTGGATACACATACCTTGCATGCTTCCATATAAGTAGATATATATAATAAGGATAAGAAAAGAGGAGAGATAAAGAAAAGAGAGAAGTGATATTTTGTACAAATTCAGTTCCAAATCACCTTGTAATTCCTCATGCGATAGTGAAGTTTTGATCCCATCCGCCCATGGAGTAGGCATAGTCAAATCACATAAAATTTATGTCTCATCTCTGTTTATTTTCTGCATATTTTATAACAAAAAAGGAATTATTTGACAAATAATTTAATAAAATTCATATAATTTATTATACAAATATTTTCACATAAACTATGTAAATAATGATATATAGCACTCGTAAAATCATATATCTGCAATATTAATTACAAAAATTTAAAATGTTTTTCAACCTACAGCATATCTTCCATTGTTTTTAAAATTTACTTTTTTTTACAAGTTTAATATTAAAATAATTTTTTAATTAATGAATGAATTAGTACATTAATATTTTTTAAAAGAATAATTTATAATTCTATAATTTTTTAATTTTAAAAATATTAGGACCGTCAACTATGATTTGTAATGATAATTATTTAGAGGGAGACAAATGTAGTGGTCTTCAAAAATATATGCTTTAACTATTCTATAGCAAAGTAGAAAAAGATTAATGGGCTGATGTCATTAGCATTTGAAATTCAAATTGGAGTAATCTTTCTTGTTGGTAAGAAACAATTATTCAATAAAAATTAACTTTTGGTTGAAGTTCTTAGTGTAATTTATTATGATTGTTATTTTACTTTAAAATCATAATTTCTATTTTGTTCAAAAAATAAAATAAAATTTAAATATTTTTAAAATAATAATTATATTCAACTAAAAATAAACCTTGAATATATCATGAACAAATATTATGATTAAATTTAATTTCAATGAAGTGAAATAATCCACTTGTTTCTCGAGAAAATGTTAAATATGCTCAATATCAATTGATTGAACTCCTTTTCAATTGATATTTTTTTCAAGAAAAGCAGCATGAAATAACAAGTTCAGCCTTTCTAAATGTTTTATAATTCTAATAAATAATTTAATAGTTTGTATAAAAAGTATATATTGTTTCACAAGTTGAATGATACTTCAAATTTTTTAAAAATTTATAGTAGAGAATAAATGAAAATTAATTATACTCAAATTTTGCTATAAAATATTTATTTATTTTCATTATATATTATATAGAATGAAAAATAATTATACTTAAATTTTGCTACAAATTTTTTTATTTATTTTCATTCTATATTATATAGAATAGTAAAGAGTAACTAACAAATAAAAATAATTATTATTTTATTACTAAACTTATATTTTTATGTTTATTTAAAAAAAAAACTATTTTATTATGCAAAGTCCAAACACAATTTAACTATAATTCATAAAATGATGAGTTCCAATCTCATTGACAAGAAAATTCAAGTGATGAATAGCGGTCCAAGAATCATGATGACAGTTGTTGGGTGATGCAAGGTGAGACCACCCTCTGCACAAATTCTGATGTATGACTACCAACTCTGACCTCATTGCTTGGAAGAGAGCAAAACCCTCTTCCCCAAAATCTTTATCCTCTCTTTAGAAATTTGTAGAGGCTATTTTGACCTTTTAATTTGTTTTTTTTTTTTTTTGTATTTACATATTATAAAGTATAATTTTAAAAGTAATAAATAATTTAGTAATATTTTAAAATTATTTTTTATTTTATTGATTCAATTTTATTAATTAATATCAAAATAAATAACTAAAGGGGGAAAAGTACTTTACTTATTAAAAATCTTATAAATACTGTACTAGGTATTCAATAAGAATCACTAAAACTTAATAAATTTTAAGTATATGTTTGTAAATTTGTCAAGAATGCTAAGAGGAACATTACTAAAAATTGTTATTATTACACTGTCAAGTAATATGTAATGCATATATTTCTTAATATAGAATATAAAATTAAATTGACTTATTTACATATCTTTTAAACAAAAATTTTGATTAATTTATATATTTATAAATGCATTAATTTAATGAATTTTTTAATTTGAGGTACTGTTGTTACTTGAAAAAAATACCACCCACACTCTACATTTATTTTATCATGTATTGAATTATACTTTTGCTCTTAAACTTTTCACTTAACAAGTGGAAATGAAAAAAAAAAAAATAGAGGAGAAATCTCTTACAACATTGAAAAATAAAGGTTAATGTTGTTATTTGATAAATAAAAACATAAATGAAGAGGGTCAATAGTATATTTTCAAGTGCCAATAATTTTGTTTCGTTTGAAAATATTCTAACTTAAATTGTTTAGTTCCTTATAATGAAAGTGAATTCAACATGTATGAAAAATGAGCAAAATAAATTCATATTTTGAATTGTTTATGACATTATAATAAATATACAGTTTTGTATTTATTTATTTAGTTATTCAAAAAAGACTTGACTAACTTTTAATTTTACATTTTTTAAATTAAAATTACAAGAAATTAGAATTGGGTTTTCGAGGCTTTTGTCATGCTTATATATATATAACACTGATAGAGATCTCATGTTATGTGAGATTAAATGTGTACTCCCAAAAGGGGGATGAATTAGGTATTTAAAATTTTCTTTACAAAATTTTATTAGTTTAACCCTTTTATTTTATATTACTACAATCACACAATCACAATCTAAATAGCTACCGTACTATACCAATAGGGAATCCTAGATAACAATATAAATATGAGATTACAATTCAAATCCAAATTTCAATGCTTCAATAGTTAAGCTATATTCAGAATCAGAATTTTAGCAATTATCAATAATAATCTTAAGATACAATTTTAGTAATTCAATCTTGAGTATCTTACAACTTTTGCCTCCATAAATTAATCAATTACACACTTGTTTTACCTCAGTTGAATATTCAAAAACTCAGTAATTAAGGCTTGTTTGATTTTTCAATCCAACAACACAATTAATATAGCTCTTTGATTCAAATATAACCAAAATCAATATTAAGAAAATCCCAATATCTAGCAAGTTCTCAATGATTAAATAAACATACACGCAGGTTATAATCTTGCAAGAATGAAAAAAGTTAAGGGAAGAAAAATTGAATATAGAATTTTTTACAAGGTTCAGCCAGCAGCCTATGTCCTTATCTTAAGCCACCCGCGGTGAGGATTTCCTTTCCATTTCGTTAACAAGTGAAGCAAGTCTCTCTCCATTCAAGGTGGAGCCGCCTCTCTAATGAGAACAACGCTCTCGATAGACAATGATTCAAATACCCTGAATCGTCAAAAATATAAACAAGAAATAGTATTTGTTCATACAATGGAATACTCTCAGAAGAGCAGATTTGTACAAGTTAGTTTCACAATATACTTCAAAGAAATCTACAGAGAAGTTGAAGCTCAAGATAATATCACCAATATTCTGATAAGAGAATGTGTATTTCAGTAGAACAAATCAGAATTTCATTTGAGAATTTCAGCAATATCACAGCAGCACTTTTAGAATAACTTTAAGCAGTATAACTCAAAATTTGAATTGAATATATGCTGTGTGTTACCCTAATATGCAAGAATAATACATACATATATATATATATATATATATATATATATATATAGTGTACTAGGGTATCTTACATACAATTTTAGTAATTCAATCTTGAGTATCTTACAACTTTTGCCTCCATAAATTAATCAATTACATACTTGTTTTACCTCAGTTGAATATTCAAAAACTCAGTAATTAAGGCTTGTTTGATTTTTCAATCCAACAACACAATTAATATAGCTCTTTGATTCAAATATAACCAAAATCAATATTTAGAAAATCCCAATATCCAGCAAGTTCTCAATGATTAAATAAACATACACGCAGGTTATAATCTTGCAAGAATGAAAAAAGTTAAGGGAAGAAAAATTGAACATAGGATTTTTTACAAGGTTCAGCCAGCAGCCTATGTCCTTGTCTTAAGCCACCCGCGGTGAGGATTTCCTTTCCATTTTGTTAACAAGTGAAGCAAGTCTCTCTCCATTCAAGGTGGAGCCGCCTCTCTAATGAGAACAATGCTCTCGATAGACAATGATTCAAATACCCTGAATCGTCAAAAATATAAACAAGAAATAGTTTTTGTTCATACAATGGAATACTCTCAGAAGAGCAAATTTGTACAAGTTAGTTTCACAATATACTTCAAAGAAATCAACAAAGAAGTTGAAGCTCAAGATAATATCACCAGTATGCTAATAAGAGAATGTGTATTTCAGTAGAACAAATCAGAATTTCATTTGAGAATTTCAGCAATATCACAGCAGCACTTTCAGAATAACTTTCAGCAGTATAACTCAAAATTTGAATTGAATATATGCTGTGTTACCCTAATATGCAAGAATAATACATACACACACACACATATATAGTGTACTAGGGTATCTTACTGTTTTCACTAAGTCTTCTCCGAGTTTGGAAACCAAGGAATCAAATTTGAAACAATTTTAGCACTGTTAAAAGTTTAAAACATAGGTGTCAGTTGACTGGACATGAGGGATCGGTCGCTTAAGCTTTTTTAAAATTAGCACATTCTGAAAGTCAATATTGGGTAAGTCGACTAGCCATGATAGGTCAGTTAAATGTTCCTATTCTGTTCGTTTAAAACCAAGGTTAGTAGAACATCAGTCGCCTGACAACCTAGCCACTCTTTATTTTTCAAGGTTTGGTTCCAAAACTTTACTTTTAACTTGGAAAACTTATTTGAGACTTTATGAAAATATTTTTCATGATTAAAAATAGGTCTCTAAGTCAATGATATTTCTTAAGAGTTTCAATCAACAATATTGAAATTTGAAGTACTTACATGAGACTTTTACAACATGAATCTATCTAAATTCCTAAGTCCTCATGTGATGAAGCTTCTAATATCCTTCTAAGCTTTTAGTGAATCTTCAATAACCTGTATATCCCTCATAACTTGAAACTTTATGTTCATCATGACCCATAATTTTAAGTGTAACTTTCATTCAATCTCTTCAAGTATGCTCACTTGATTTCAAACAAATGCTTAAGCCTTGAATCTTAAAAAAACATGTTAAGTAACCTTGATTTGTTATCATCAAAACGAGATTAAGCCTTGTTAGGCTAACAATCTCCCCTTTTTGACGATGACAAATAAGGAGCGAAAATGAGAAGGCCTTAATAAGGCTCCCCTGTACAATAAGCATATCCTTAACAAGTCACAACATTATTTGAAGAATTTTCAAAACTCATATCAGAATATATCAAGCTTTCAGCAATGTTAGCATGTATGGGATTTTCAAGAGAGAGAGAAAATTTTTGCTAATAACTTTTTGCTGATTCTTTTTTAATCATGCAAATGAGAACATATTTATAGTCAGGTGAAAAAATATAACCGTTTGGGATAGGATGGGTATTATTAAAAAAATCCCCAAGGATTAAGAACCAATTAGCTTGAAATAACCTTGTTTTACCGTGGTTAAAATAATTTTAACCGGGCGAGGTTCGGGTGGCTGAATCTTGGTTCAGTCGCCTGATAAGACACAGTTCAAAAAGTTGTTCAATTACGTTCGGTCACCTAGATAAAGGTTCGTCAGCCCGAATCAAAGTCAGTAGCCAAGCTTCGTGACTTCGGGTGCCCGATCAAATTTTCTGTGGCCCAAAGGCAGGTGTTCAGTCGCCAGGGGATATATTTGAATTAAAACCATAAGGCACCCGAGTTGGTGAACAATCCCTTTTGAAGGGTTCAGGTGCCCGAGGAGTTTTGTACTCCAAAGGTTCAGTCGCCCGACTCCTCTTATCTTGCTTAGAATTTTCCAATTTTAAGCACAATTATAACACACTCATATATTTTATGCTATGTGTGTGAGTGTTGGAGCCTAAGGTTTTGCTATGGTCTAATTGAGCTTACGTTATATCCTGTATGCATGATGTGCAAGTGATAAACATACAACCACAGCCTAGGTTACTATTACAGACCCATATAAATTATTACAAATCGATATGAATTACAATTACAAATGCAAGTCTTTGTGGTCTTCTTGTTTCTTTAAGTGTCTTTCCTTGGGATATTTATTTGAATTAGCATAAGCACTTGACAATCATCAAATATCAATATTTGTCATTATCAAAACTGGGTGCAACCTATGAGGTCAACATCACCATCATCGTCATCACTTGCATTTGTATCCATAGGAGCCTTCCCTTACGATGAAGATGAGCCTGCCATACGGTTCTCAATGCATCCAAGCCATTGATCAAGTCTTGTGAAGCTTCTCTAAAGTGAGTTGAACCTAGTATGCACTTCACAGCAAATATCATTCAGCTGTTGCTGATAAGATACAAACTAGGAGGGTATATCATCCGCTAGTGGTGCAACTTGCTAGGGTTTGTGTACTTGATGCTATGCTGGAGCTAGTGGTGGTTCTTTACGAGACCTTCGACCAAGCAACCATCCATGACCTTCATACTTAATGTAACCCATTTGTTTGTCTGTAGTAGAGGAAAACATATCATAGTGGGTTGTTTTGATGAAAAGGGTGGATGGAGTGGTAACTCCCGGATGATAAAAATGAGGTTTAAAATTCCTTAAGATGGAAGAATTACCCTTCAAGCTTCCTCTCTCAAAATCATCCATTTTAAAATTAGGCTAGGAAAATCAAGGCATTTACCCTTCAATAGACACCACATCACAAAACAATCGAGGTAGGAGACATGGTCATGTGATCCTACCCTAGGCAATATGTTGTAAGTGATGAGTTTCTGTAAGATTTGGGCTTGCAGGTTTAACTGACGATACAAGGGAGGATGGCCAAAATAAATAGGTTCCTCTGTCATAATCATTGGTAGGAATTATTTAGGGGTAAAATCTTGAGCAATTATCCAAGATGAGCCAATCTTTGGACATTCAAAGTCTCCCTCTTGGATTCTTAGTTTAATAGCCAAGGTTTGAGGAGTGATGGCTAATATTTGTTCATAGCCTGAGTGGAGGTCAAGGTTTCTCCCATTATTATATTTGCATAAAACAATTTAACTAGATTGGGATATACTCATTTTTCGTGGTAGGTGATAAACCTTTCCCAACCTAAGGCATTAAACAGAGGCAAAATATTCATAAAACCTTCTCTAAAGAATTCAACATCTAGAACCTTACCTGAAATTAGGAATAGCTTCCTAAGAGGGGGGGGGGGTGAATTGGTTTAAAAAACTTTTCTTTTAGAATTAGTTATTTTAAGTTGCAAATCTTAGAAACAATCACAATCAATCACAACAATATCAAAACTCTCAATTTAAGTAACAATATATGTGAAAATTTGCTGCACTCAATTTAAGCCTTGTATCACAATTATTTTTTTTTCCCAATGTTCAGCTTTTAAATAAACTTTTAGATTAATAGGTCAAGGATAATCAACCAACGTATTCCCTTTTGGTTTCCGCAATCAATGCTGATTTATCCAAAATGAATTACCTTCTGGTCTATTTAACTATCAAACATTTAGAATTGAAATTTAAAAACAACCACGCAGATTATATCCTTAAAAAATAAAAAGTAGAGTATAGAAAGAAGAACATAAGGATTTTTACGAGGTTCAACTTCAACACGGCCTACGTTCTCGGCCTTGGCCAAACCGCTAAAGGATTCACTATTACCGTTCCTTTATCAGCCGGAACAAAGCAATTACAAGCACTCCTTGGATAAGGCTAGAGCCCTCCTTCTCCAAACAATCTCCCCTTGTTTGGTCTAACAATCTCTCCAAACAAGCCCTGTTACAATGATAGAAAAATAATATGTACAAAAGCTTGCTCCTCAAAGAGCTGATTAGTACAAGTTTAAAACACTAATGCACTTCAGTAAATTCAAAATATGAATTTTCAGGATGAAGCTCTTAGAAATTTATCACCATGGATATCTTTCAATGAAAGAATCAGCAATTCAATGATTAAACATAGTGAGATTCAGCAAGAACTTCTTAATTTCGAGCAAGGATGAGAACAATATGAGGCACTTTCAGAATTTCAGAGTGAGAGAGAGTATAACAGCATATTATGAGCTCTTAATAATCTTGGTGTATAATTTAATGATTCTTGGGAGTATTTATAGATGTATAAAACTCTTTGCTTGTTCCCCAAAGGATAGCAGACTTGTTTCCATAAAATAAACTCATTTAGGTTTCCAAATTTTTGAATTTTAAAAAATATATCCATTGGAAAACAGAAAATTTCCGCGAGGCAGACGACTGTGAAGTCCTGACAGTCGTTTGTCCATTAATTATAACGGTAAGATTCATAGGCAGAAAGGTGGCAGTCGTCTGTCCCTTGAGTGGCAGTCATCTATCATCAAAATATAAGGTGACAGTCTTCTGTCCATATGATGACAGTCGTCTATCCATGTGAAATTTTGAGCCTTTTGGTAATATATAAGGTGGACAGTCGTCTGGTGAAATCTTCACAGATTTCTCACCTTTCACTGACAGTCGTCTGTGAGAGCCTTGACAGTCGTTTGTCAAGCTTCTGTGTTTCAACATTAAGTTTCTAATTTAGTCAGTCGTCTGTCTATAACCACACAGTCGTCTATCAACTGAACAAATTTCTTCCTTAGTCACTTTTTGATTTCTCTCTCATTTTTACTTGGAATATAAATTTATTTTAACTTTGAAAACATGTTCCAAGTTATTTTCTTATGGTCTCTAAGTCTCTTGGTTTAATGAGCTTCAAAATGAAAACTTCATACTTGAATAAACTTAAAGTACTTACAAAGACTTGTCCTAATTTCTCAAAAATTCTCCTTTGTTCTAAACTTTCTTTGTTGCTAATCTCTGATCTCATAGAATATTTTGAACTTTGAGCTCTCATGTTAATCTTCTTAAATCATCATGCTTTTATGGTCTTCATACTTTGTTCCATGCTATCAGTTATTAATTCATGCTACATGAGTACCTTCAATCTGAATTACTGGGAAAACACAACACTCAGCTAAAGCATGTTAGATCCTATTTGTTTGTTAGCATCAAAATGGAGTATCAAACCTAGTAAGGCCAACAATCTCCCTCTTTTTGATGATAACAAACAAGAAGCAAAAATTTTGAGTAAGCCTTAAAAAGACTCCCCCTTTCAATAAGCTTCAATATCATTCATTCATGCTTTTATCAATTTCAATCAAAATTTTGGCTAAACACTTCTCCCCCTTTGACATCATTCAAAAACAAAGTTTGAGTATATAATGATCAAGGACAAATAGCAATTTAAGTATGTGTTAATGTATTAACATCAATTTATTAAGGACTATGCTCATAATACTCCTCATTTCAATCAACATACTTAAATTTGAATTTGCAAAGTTTTCAGATTTATCATTAATATTAGAATTTATGATACATCATACTAAGAGCAAAACATTTCAAAAAATTCAGAGTTTCAAAACGAGAATACATATAGAGACTCATAGTCTTTAGCTTACACATTCTCTCCTTTTTGTTGAACCAAAACAAAAATACATTAAGAATGTAAACATACAAAAGAACAAAAACACCAACATAAGTCTATATGTCAGAATTAGTGTCACTGTCTTCAGCAATTCCTTTCCCTTTGGATTGCTGTGAACCTTCTTCTTCTTCTTCTTCTTCTTCTTCTTCTTCTTCTTCTTCAGTTGGTGCTTCATCATCTCTTGCATGTTCTTCTTTTTCTTCTTCTTCTCCTTCACCTTCTTCAGATTAAGCTTCTTCCTCATCCGAATTTTTACTATCCTCCTTTGTTGAATCAGGTGTAGTCCCAAGAGGAGGAGGGGGGGGTGAATTGAGTATTTATAAAATTCTTTGACACTTATTTACCTCTTAAACCCTTCTTATATATTTACCAAAAAATTCTTGTTACTTAACTATGTATGTGTAAGGCTATCCAACCTATACATGCAATATACACAATTTAAATGCAGTGCTGAAACATAAAGAGTAAAAGGAAGAGAGAAGACAAATACAGTTTTACGAGATTCAGCCAACTTGGCCTACGTCCTTGCTTTGAGAAACCACTCAAGGATTCACTAAATCCATGCTCCTTAAATTGGGATGGAGCTTCCCTTACAATCTGCTGCTTACAAGAGGTACAACTCCCTCCTACTCCGCTGCTTACAAGAGATACATCTCTCTCCTCACACACTGGTTCACACACCGAACCATGTATACAATAGAATCTGAAAAATAACACTCAAAACAATGCTTATAAGAAAAGCTTGTGAGTACAGTTCAATTTCCTAATACATTAATATATGATATAACTTGAAGCTCATGAATGTATGAAAACGATACAATCGTTTTAATGTATGATATGCTTCAACACACAAATCCCTATTTAACCAAAACTCTCAAGTAAAGATATATTTAAAATGTTTTGGAGTATACTAGGGTTCTTGGTTCACTTTGCAAAAATGCACAAATATATTTGAAGTGAACTTGTTAACAAAAACTTTGTCTTGAATATTAAATCAATCAAAATCACAAAGTTTTATTTCAAGTATTTAATCACAAATTGAGTATACTATTTTTCAGAAAAGATCCCTCAATTAAATGTATAGTTATAAGTACCAAGGATATTTAATCAAGCTTTAATATATCTAAATTATAGAACCTTTAGAAAACACACACTTGAATCAAGTCTTTCAATCAATCACACACCTTAAATCAAGTATTGATCTTGTTTAGAATAACTATGTATATGTATAGGTACTTTCAAGATCAACCTTTTAATCAAAATAGTTTTTATTTTTTTTTTCAATAATAAGCTCAATGAACGATATATATATATGATTACGCGCCGAAACTGCGTAATTGAACGTTTAACCCGAGCTTTACGGTTTATATTTTTAATTAAATGACCAAAATTATCCAATATTTTAATAAAATGTCAAAATCATCATTCTTGAACTTTATTGCACTATTTATGAGAATTTGGTAATTTTTTGTCGCAGGAAAATTCCCAGGAATCAAAACCGATACCTGTTCGTATTTTATGCATAACTTTTTCGTCTGAACTCCGATCGAGACGATTCAAATTTCTGGAGAAATAAGAAAGGATCATATACAACTTTTGTGTTTTGAGTTTTATGAGATACGGGCTCCAGAAGAGTCAAATTTGTGATGAATAGAGAATGAAAAAAATGAAAAAATATAGCAATTCGGGTTAACTCCAATTGGGTCAAGTTGCCGGGTCGGGTCTCCTATCCGGGTCTAGGGCTTTCCCCCCTATCCTATTTAACCCTTCTCTTCCTTTTCCTGTGGAGGCAGCCCCCATGGTTCCCCATTCTCCTCTTCTCCTTCTTCTTCTTCTTCTTCTTCTTCTTCTTCTTCTTCTTCTTCTTCTTTAGTTTGTTTTTTTTTTTTGTTCTTTTCAATTCTGCTTCTCTCCCCTTGTCTCTCTTCCTTCCCTTTGTCTTTCCTCCCTCACTCTCCCCCTTTCCTCTATTTTTCTTGGCATCCTCTGCCCTCTTGCAGTACGGCCAGCCTCCTCCACCATCTTCAGCAGTCCCCAAACATAGCAGAACACTAGCCGACTCTATAGCAGGACCACCAAAGCGCAGCAGCAACTTCTCCAGCACAGCAGCAACTTCACGGCTCCGTGGATTTGTTTCTCTCTCTCTCTCTTTTCCTTTCTTTCTTTCTTTTATTTACTTTTCTTTGAATCTTGGAATATTGAAGAAATTTTAGTTTTTTTTAATGTTATTGGAGTTTTCTTTCTTTTTGTTTAAGTTGAGTAATGTTGAGTATTTCATTATTGTTAAATTAATTTCTTTGTTTATCTAAATGATAGTTATTTTAATTTAGCATTCTTAATTAAATTCAGATATTTTTTTTGTCGAAATTCGATTTAGTTAGGGTCTATGATTAGTAAAGGTTGTGTTTTTATTGTGTTCCATTATTGTTTATGTCTTTTAAATTTCAGTTAAGTTCATGTTTACATTTAAATTGTGAGTCTTGATTTGATCTCTTAATTGTGCTAAAGGTTCGATTTTTAGTAGGTTTGGTTTTTTTTTTAGTATGTGTCTAGTTTAGTTTCCATTGTGTGTTTTTAATTCCATGTTCTAGGTTGCCATTTTTAATTAACGCGTGTCCCAGTATTTCCTTAAGTAGACTAGGGTTTTCATTATTGTTATTTTAATTCCATGTTTAAAGTTTCCATTTTTAGTTAGTATGATCCAATATTTCTTTAAGTAAATTAGGATTTCTATTCTTGTTTCTTTTATTTAGTACATGTTAGTTTTAGGGTTTTTAAATTACGTGTCATCTAATTCGACAAAAGTGAAATTGAACCATCTTGAAAAACTCGAATCTGAACTGAGTTCAGTGCATTTTTAATTTTGATTGGAAGAACGTAAAATCTGAGATTAAACGCATTCCCTGAGGAGACGATCTAACCCTTGGGCTTAATATTACACGATAGAACTCCTATACTTGGGATAGCTTCCGAGCTGCTCATTTTTCGAGTGAGTCAATATATATATATATATATATATGTATGTATATTTATATACTCTTGAATAAAAAACAATCAACAAAGCTAAATAAGCTTTCTCAAGTAATGATCTTTTCAAAAATCAATTTTTATACGAATATGCACACTCAAGATCAAAACTTTTCTAATGATGATCAAGAGCACGTAATGATATGAGATGAGAAGTTCTTAAGAATAATAACTTGAAAGATCAAACCTCAATACTAGATTGAAGTACAGTTGAGTAAACAAGTTCTCTTTGAGAATCTGAGTTGATTTGCCCAAGCTCAAAGATTAGAGATTGAAGTGTAAGCAATCGTATAACAATAGGAGCAAATTTTCAATGTTTTTTCAACAAGGTGTGTTCTTCTCTTTCTTGTGTGTCTAACCTTGTTCTAGGATTCAGATATTTAGAATAAATAGTGTCTTACCCTTAGAATTGATCTCAGTCGTTGGATCAATAAGATAGCTCGCGAGTCCTTTTAATAAAAATCAGATTTTTAAACTTTCCCGCAACTTCAGGCAACTGAAGTGGGGTTCAGGCTCCTGAAGTGGCAAGTTCAGGGGCCTGAGGTCCTCAATTCAGGTGACTGAAATGCCTCTGTCAGGTTCTGTGTTTCCCATTAATTCTTCATGCTACCGAACTTAATCTTCAGGCTCCTGAAGAAATTCTTCGGGTGACTGAGGTGAAGTTCAAGCTACCGAAGTCCCCTTTTTATCAATTATTCATTTCCAATTTAAAATTCTGCTTTGCTCCTTTTCTTGGGTCTTTCATAAAACATATTTTCCATGATTTCAAAAACATTTCTAAGTCCATGAAGGTTCCCTAATGATATACATGAAATGCATGAATCCTACAATCATTCTAAGTTATGTTGAGTCTCAAATTAAATCATATGACAATGTAAGTACATGAGTTCTAAATACCCATTCCCAAGATGTTCTTGAACTTTGCCGCTTGCATCTTGATTCTCGTACTCTTTGAGTTCCATGGATCTTGCCAAGATTTGTTAGCTTTACTTTGTGACTTCCATGACTTGTTATCTTTCCGTGCATGCTTAATGTGATTCCTGTTCACAAACTCAAAGCACAGATCAAATACCAAGTGATTTGTCATTATCAAAACAGGATTGGACTCGTAGAGTCGACAAACTCTCCCTTTTTGATGATGACAAATGCACGAGCAAAAAAATATATAATGGGTTACGCCTAACACGACTTCCCCTCAATTAATGCATCAAACATTCAATGAGTGACAATATGCTCATGTTCATATACAAAGTGTTTAGCCCGAATCCAAATGAAATATAAAATATGCTCATGATGAATATGCTAGATTTCTCCCCCTTTGTATATCTCACCCTTTGCATAACTTGAATAACAATTTTTGCTCCCGATTTTTCTTTGCTTCCAAATTTATTTTTTTTGTGTTTTATTATTTTTACTCTCGATTTTCTCCCCCTTTTGACATCAACAAAAAGGTGTAAGCTAATAAATCATGAGTAAACGTACCCTTATGTTCTTCTCTCCTTAGAAATCTTAAGGTTTTAAATGTGTCCAATTGTTGATTAATGCAATACCAAGTGATTATATCGTAAATGATGTTGCTCCCCTTGAATTATATCATCTAACATGATTCTAAGCAACCTCTCGACTATGCATGAGACCTAATTCACGCCAAATTTGGATAAACCTATCCTCCGCAAGTGGTTTCGTGAATATATTTACCCATTGTTCATCCGTGCATACAAACTCTAGTGTTACATCCCCTTTTTGCACATGGTCACGAAGAAAGTGATGTCGTATTTCTATGTGCTTAGTTCGTGAATGTAATATGAGATTCTTTGAAATATTTATTGCACTCGTATTATTGCAGCTTATAAGGATTGTTTCATAACTTAATCCAAAATCCTTTAGTTGTTGCTTCATGTAAAGCATTTGAGCACAACAACTACCTGCTGCTATGTATTCAGCCTCAGCTGTGAAAAGAGCAACTGGATTTTGTTTCTTGGAAAACCAAGAGACCAAGGAGTGTCCTAAGAAATGACAAGTACCACTAGTGCTCTTCTTATCCACTTTGCTACCCGCAAAATCAGCATCTTAATAACTAAGAATTTCAAAGGATGTGTACTTAAGATACCATAACCTAATGTCCACGGTTCCTATCAAACATCTAAGTATCTGTTTAACAGCTAGCAAATGAGACTCTTTTGGAGCAGACTGAAATCTTGCGCACAAACATACGCTAAACATTAAATCTGGTCTATTGGTAGTTAGGTATAACAAGCTACCTATCATTCCACGATATAGCTTGACGTCTACTGGTATACCTTGTTCATCTTTGTCTATTTTCAATGAAGCGCTTATAGGTGTATCTTGTATTTTTCTGTCTTCCATTTTGAACTTTTTGAGTAAGTCTCTAATATAGTTTAATTGATTTATGAATATTCCATGATTTACTTGTTTGATATGAAGTCCTAGGAAGAAATTTAGTCACCCATTATGCTCATCTCAAATTCATTTTGCATGGTATTGTCAAATTCATTACACAATTCTTTATCTGTAGCGCCAAATATGATGTCATCTACATATACTTGCACTAAGAGAATATCATCTTCTTTAGACTTTATGAACAGGGTTGTATCTATCTTTTCACTTATAAATCCATTTTCTAATAGAAAACTGCTTAGCCTTTCATACCAAGCTCTAGGAGTTTGCTTTAAATCGTACAAGGCTTTCGTCAGTCTAAAAACATGATCTGGATTCTTATGATTTTCAAAGCCTGGGGGTTGTTCTACATACACTTCTTCATTTATGTAGCCATTTAAAAATGCGCTTTTGACATCCATTTGATATAACTTGAAATCTTTAAAAGCTGCATATGCTAAGAGCATTTGTATAGCTTCCATCCTAACTACAGGGGCAAATGTTTCTTCAAAGTATATACCTTCTTCTTGATTATATCCCTGAGCTACTAGTCTAGCCTTATTTCTCACAACTACTCCATGTTCATCTTTCTTATTCTTATATATCAATTTGGCCCATATGATTGACTTATCCTCAGGTCTGGAAACTAATGTCTATACTTTGTTTCTCTCAAATTGATTTAATTCTTCTTGCATGGATAGCACCCAAGATTCATCCTCTATAGCTTCACTCACATTCCTAGGTTCTTTTTGAGATAGAAATGCAAAATGACTAACCATGTTCCTAAGAGAGGAGCGAGTGGCTACTCCACGTAATGGTTCACCTATTATTTGATCTATGGGATGATTCTTTATGTATTTCCATTCTCTAGAGGGTTCATTAACCTCATTTGTAGTTTGGACAATTTCAATAGGTGGTTCTTTAAGTTCATTTTTCTTTTTTGCATCATTCTCAATTGATAGTTCTTCTAGTTCCTTGTTTAATTCAATTTCATCTTCATCAGTTCTTTTGGAGAAGGGATTTGACTCATTGAACACTATATGAATAGATTATATGACCATCAATGTTCGTTTGTTATACACTCTATAGGCTTTACTATTTAAAGCATACCCTAGGAAGATACCTTCATCTGATTTCACATCAAACTTTCCTAGATGCTCATTGTCTCTAAGCACAAAACACTTATAGCCAAAAATATGAAAATATGATATGTTTGGTCTATGGCCATTCCATAATTTGTAAGGAGTCTTATTAAGTGATGGTCTAATCAAAACTCTATTTAGCACATAGCAGGCAGTATTAACTGCCTCGGCCCAGAAGTATTTAGGTAATTTATGTTTGTTAAGCATAGTTCTGGCCATTTCTTGTATAGACCTATTCTTCCTTTCAACTACACCATTTTTTTGTGGTGTTCTAGGAGCCAAAAATTATGGGCAATTTCTAATGAGTTACAATATTATTCCATGCCTTGATTTTTAAATTCTCTACCCCTATCACTTCGAATTTCAGTAATTGTGTATCCCTTTTCATTTTGTACTTTCTTGCACAGGTTTATAAAATTTTCATATGCTTCATCTTTATGACCTAAGAATAGTACCCATGTGTATCTTGAAAAGTCATCAACTATGACAAAAGTGGATGATTTTCCTTCTAAACTTTGAATTGGGTTTGGTCCAAATAAGTCCAAGTGTAGCATTTGGAGTGGCCTAGTAGTGGAGATATCTTTCTTCTTCTTAAAGCTTGTTCTTGCTTTTTTCCTTAGTTGGCATGCAGCACAAATTTTATCTTTCAAAAATTTAGTCTTAGGCAATCCCTTAACTAATTCATTCTTAACTAGTTTTGAGATTAAATCCATGTTTACGTGTCCTAGTCTCCTATGCCAAATCCAGCTTATTTCATTTATAGTAAATAAGCATGTTACACTCTGTGAAGTTAAGTTATAAAAGCTTGTGGTATATACGTTTTCATGACGATTAGAAATGAACAGTATCTTATTATCAGTTTTGTGTTCAACTATGCACTTGTCATGTTCAAATGATACTTTGTAGCCTTTATCACATAGTTGACTTATGCTTAATAAATTGTGCTTTAAACCTTCAACTAATAAAACATCATCAATAATGAGTGAGAAATCATTACGACTTTACTGACACCTCTGATCCTTCCCTTAGCATTATCTCCAAAAGTAACAACCCCTTCATCCTTGAGTATGATGGATGTGAATTTTGCTTTATCTCCGGTCATGTGGCGTGAGCATCTGCTATCCATACACCATCTATCTTTTGAGGATGCGGATCTTAATCAAATCTAAAAGACACAGTTAAACAACTAGCTTTGGTACCCAGATTGTCTTGGGTCCAGGGGAGTTAGTGCTTGATTGACCTTTGACTTCCAATACTTTCTTTATTTTTACATTTTTATTTTTGAAAGGACAATCGAATTGTATGTGTCCCAACCTTCTACATTTAAAACATATAGTATTTTTATAATGATTCTTAGTTGGAACATATGACTTTGATTCTTTTGCAAAATACCCCATGTAAAGATGTCTTTTCTTTATATTTTCTTTACCATTAAAACAGAGCCCTTCTTTTTCTAAGGAATTTCTTTGAGATCCTAGGAGCTTTTCAAAATTGTTTTGTCCTTCAATAAATTTATAGATAATTTCAGATTTATCTTTCAAGTCCTTTTCTAACTCCTCAATTTTCAAATCTTTATCTTTTATGAAAGATGCATGGGATTCATTTT
Organism: Malania oleifera; assembly: GCF_029873635.1. Taxonomy (NCBI): domain Eukaryota; kingdom Viridiplantae; phylum Streptophyta; class Magnoliopsida; order Santalales; family Ximeniaceae; genus Malania; species Malania oleifera. Next base: position 39,524,380 of record NC_080419.1, read on the forward strand.
GGTGTTGAACTAGATTTGAAAGTTTTTTGACTTTGCTTCTCAACTTATAAATTTTCTTTGTTTTCTTCTCAAGTGTTCTAATAGTGTACAAGTATTCTTGTTTCAGTTCATCATACGAAATCATATCATTTTCATTTTCCGATTCACTAGAATAGTATAAAGATGATGAAAAAGATGATTGTACCTCAAGGTCATCATGTGCCATTAGACACAGATTGACAACCTCGTCGTCGCTGAATCCAAATTCTGAACTGCTAGAGCTGTGTGTATCCCAGCTGTCTTTCAGCGCCTTCTTCTTTTTCTTTGAAACTTTTATGAGCTTGGGACACTCAAGCTTGATGTGTCCAACTTCTAGGCAATTGTAGCATGTAGGTGGATCCTCCTTTTTCTTCATGCTTTGCTCTCCTCCTTCCGATTTAGAGTTTCGGAATTTTCTGTTGAACTTTTTGTTCTTGTTCAAGAACTTCCTGAACTTCTTTGTTTGCAAGGTCATGTCATCATCCGTTTCGGAATCACTTCCTTCACTTGAATAGCTAGATGATGCCTTAAGTGCAGTGACCTTCTTAGCTTTTCTTTGCTCATTTTTCCTCTCGTTTATTGCTAGCTCATAGGTGATGAGTGATCCAATAAGTTCGTCCACTGACATCTCCTTGAGATTTCTCCCTTCCACTATTGTCGTAGCTTTCGCTTCCCACACTGTAGGTAATCCCCTAAGTATTTTCCTGATCAACTTATAAGTAGGGTAAGTTTTTCCAAGAGCATTTAAAGAGTTAATGATGTGTGTGAATCTAGTGTACATGGATTGTATGGTTCATCAATCGTCATTTTAAATGCTTCATATTCACTAGTGAGCATGTCTATCCCACTATCCTTGACTTCCTTAGTGCCTTCATATGTAACTTCTAATTTTTCCCAAATTTCTTTAGCCGAGTTACATGCCAGTACCCTATTAAATTCATTGACATCTAATGCATAGAAAAGTAAGTTCATGGCAGTGGCATTGATTTGAACTGACTTCCAATCCTCTTTAGTATATTCATCTTCAATTTTAGGAACATTAATCTTATCAATTACTTTCATGGGAATGTGATTTCCCTTAGTCACTATTTTACAAACCTTCCAATCTACGTTCTGTAGATATATGCTCATCCTACGTTTCCAATAGGTGTAATTTGCACCACATAAAATGGGTGATCTAGTGGATGAGTGTCCCTCACCGAATGAAGTTACACCAATGTGTGCCATGTGATCGTTTTAAAAATTAACTATCAAGTCTATGTAAACCCGCTCTGATATCAAATGTTGAATCGGGTGTAGTCTCAAGAGGGGGGTGAATTGGGTATTTATAAAATTCTTTGGCACTTATTTACCTCTTAAACCCTTCTTATATACTTACCAAAAACTTATTGTTACTCAATTATGTATGTGTAAGGCTATCCAACCTATACATGCAATATACACAATTTAAATGCAGTGCTAAAACATAAAGAGTAAAGGGAAGAGAGAAGACAAACACAGTTTTACAAGGTTTAGACGACTTGGCCTACGTCCTCACCTTGAGCAACCACTCAAGGATTCACTAAATCCCCACTCCTTAAATTGAGACGGAGCTTCCCTTACAATCCGTTGCTTACAAGAGGCACAACTCCCTTCTACGCCACTGTTTACAAGACATACAACTCTCTCCTCACACACCGGTTCACACACTGAACCGTGTATACAATAGAATCTGAAAAATAACACTCAAAACAATGCTTCTAACAAAAGCTTGTCAGTATAATTCAATTTCCTAATACATTAACATATGATATAACTTGAAGCTCATGAATGTATGAAAACGATACAATCGTTTTAATGTATGATATGCCTCAACACACAAATCCATATTTAACCAAAACTCCCAAGTAAAGATATATTTTAAAATGTTTTGGAGTATACTAGGGTTCTTGGTTCACTTTGCAAAAATGCACAAATATATTTGAAGTGAACTTGTTAACAAAAACTTTGTCTTGAATATTAAATCAATCAAAATCACAAAGTTTTATTTCAAGTATTTAATCACAAACTGAGTATATTATTTTTCAGAAAATATCCCTCAATTAAATGTATAGTTATAAGTACCAAGGATATTTAATCAAGCTTTAATATATCTAAATTATAGATCCTTTAGAAAACACACACTTGAATCAAATCTTTCAATCAATCACACACCTTAAATCAAGTATTGATCTTGTTTAGAATAACTATGTATATGTATAGGTACTTTCAAGATCAACCTTTCAATCAAAATAGGTTTTTTTTTTTTTCAATAATAAGCTCAATGAACGATATATATGTATATTTATATACTTTGGAATAAAAAACAATCAACCAAGCTAAATAAGCTTTCGCAAGTAATGATCTTTTCAAAAATCAATTTTTATACGAATATGCACACTCAAGATCAAAACTTTTCTAATGATAATCAAGAGCACGTAATGAGATGAGATGAGAAGTTCTTAAGAATAATAACTTGAAAGATCAAACCTCAATACTAGATTGAAGTACAGTTGAGTAAACAAGTTCCCTTTGAGAATCTGAGTTGATTTGCCCAAGCTTGAAGATTAGAGATTGAAGTGTAGGCAATCGTATAACAATAGGAGCAAATTTTTAATGCTCTTTCAACAAGGCATGTTCTTCTCTTTCTTGTGTGTCTAACCTTGTTCTAGGGTTTAGATATTCATAATATATAGTGTCTTACCCTTAGAATTGATCTCAGCTGTTGGATTAATAAGATAGCTCGCGAGTCCTTCTAAAAAAAAAATCTGATTTTTAAACTTTCCCGCAACTTCAGGCAACCGAAGTGGGGTTTAGGCTCCTGAAGTGGCAAGTTCAGGCGCCTGAGGTCCTCAGTTCAAGAGACCGAAGTGCCTCTACCAGGTTCTGTGTTTCTCATTAATTGTTTAGGCTACCAAACTTAATCTTCAGGCTCCTGAAGAAATTCTTCAGGCGACTGAAGTGAGGTTCAGGCTACCGAAGTCCCCTTTTTCTCAATTATTCATTTCCAGTTTAAAATTCTGCTTTGCTCCTTTTCTTGGGTCTTTTATAAAACATATTTTCCTTGATTTCGAAAACATTTCTAAGTCCATGAAGGTTCCCTAATGATGTACATGAAATGCATGAATCCTACAATCATTCTAAGTTATGTTGAGCCTCAAATTAAATCATATGACAATGTAAGTACATGAGTTATAAATACCCATTCCCAATATGTTCCTGAAATTTGCCACTTGCATCTTGATTCTCGTACTCTTTGAGTTCCATGGATCTTACCAAGATTTGTTAGCTTTACTTTGTGACTTCCATGACTCGTTATCTTTCGTGCATGCTTAATATGGTTTTTGTTCACAAACTCAAAGCACAGATCAAATACCAAGTGATTTGTCATTATCAAAACAGGATTGGACTCATAGAGTCAACATCACTATTTGAATCAGTGTCATGTTGAGTGACATGATGTTCTATCTTAGCAATACGAGTGTCTAATGAAGTATACTTGTCATCAATGGTGGAGAGTCTATCGTGAAGAGAAGAAAAGTTTTCTTTCATTTCAGAACTGAAGCTAGTATAATTTTGATAAAATTGAACAAACCAAGGTGGCATATCAGCTTCTTTAGGAGCTGGACTCCTTGCCTTAGGTGTAGGTCTTGTCGGTCTATTGCCTTAGAACATCCAACCCTCGGTATACTTCTTGTAACCCATTCGTTTCGATGTAGTAGATGAGAAAACATGATAATGGGTTCTTTTTACTATTTTTGAAGTAGGAGAGAGGACTTGAAAATGGGCAAAGATTAAGGAAAGAATACCACCGTATGGAAGCCCAATTCTAGGAGAATTAAGCTTCATCACCATCCATTTCAATATGATACTTGATAAGTCTAGTTTCTCCCCTTTGAGTAAGCACCGTATAACAAAACAATCCGACACATGATCAAAAGAACCAGACCTTGGAATGATGTTATATGCAATGATCTTATGCATATTTTGTGCCTGAAGATTAAGCTGCTTGTATGGTGGAGGATATCCAAAATACATAGGTGCATCATTCATCACAAAAGGGAGAAATTCTTGTGGTGTAAATCCTTGTTCCATGGTTCAATGCTTCTTAACTGGTGTACACTCAAAATTCTCGTGCTTGATATGGAGAATTTTTCACAAAAAGTGTGGGGTAAGTGTTATCCTTTGACCATAAATTTCAGAGGTAATGCCATCTTCCTTCTTAACCAAATTAGAGTAAAAAATCTTAATTTGATTTGGATAATACCCTTTTACTTGATGAAGGATAAACTTGTCCCATCCTATAGCTTTGAACATATCTAAAATTTTAGAAAAATTTTCTTCAAAGAAGGTAACATCTAAAATCTTACAGAACATAGGTTCAATAGCTGATAGATGATTCAGATACAACGACTTTGCATGTGAAGAGACCAGCCATTTTTCGATGTCATCGTTGCTTGTATACTTTGAAGAAGATAAAGAAGCTTTGTCCTTCTTTCCCACAGTTTTGGTACGAACCATCTGGACAAGTAAAAACCCTAGATTTGTATGGAGTAGGGTATGATGGATAATTGGTTTGTGAAGCTTGGAAGAGAAAGAACTGGAAGGAAAGAGAAGAGAAAATGTTTTAGAGGAAGCAAGACGAATGGTCAGTCGTATGTAGGGTTTAAAAATCATGTTTTTAAGTGAAAAGTACCTTACCCGCTGCGAGACAGTCACCTCTCCACAGAAAGTAGCCGCCAGTCGACTGCGAACTCACTGGCAGTCATCTGTCTACTGTCTTTTATACAGATAATAACCTGCCAGTCGTCTGTCACCTCCCTTGCAGTTGTCTGTCCTGACCAAACTTAGCTTCTTCCCCTTTTTAGTTAACTTCTCTTATATGTAACATGCCTAATTCTCGTTGAATAAATATAAATTGATCCTCGGCTAATGGTTTGGTAAATATATCAACTAATTGAGCATGAGTATTTACAAATTCAAGAGCTATTTCTTTCTTGTCAACATTATCTCTTAAAAAATGGTGGCGTATATTAATATGTTTAATTCTTGAATGTGATACTGGATTCTTTGAAATATTTATTGCACTTGTATTATCGCATTTTATGGGGATTATTTGGTATTGAATTTTGAAGTCCTTTAATTATTGTTTCATGTATAAAATTTGAGTACAACAGCTCCCAGTTGCTATGTATTCTGCTTCAATTGTAGATAATGCTACGAAATTTTGTTTCTTTGAAAACCATGAAACTAATGAGTGTACTAAAAAGTGGCAAGTTCCACTAGTGCTTCTTTTTTTTTTTTATTTTTTTATTTTGCATCCTGCATAATCTGCATCTGAATAACTCATCATTTCGAAATCAGTTCCTTTTGGATACCATAACCCCAAATCAAGTGTACCTGGCAAATATCTAAGAATTTGTTTTACTGTTGTTTGATGTGATTTCTTAGGAGATGATTGGAACCTAGCACACATACACACACTGAACATTATATCTGGTCTACTTGCTATTAAGTAAAGTAGACTTCCTATCATACCTCGATAATGTTTGAAACCAACTTGTTTCCCTTTTCCATCCTTATCTAGACTAGTTGAAGTGCTCATAGGAGTTCCTATAGGTTTACTTTCTTCCATATCAAACTTCTTTAGCATGTTTTTAATATACTTAGTTTGATTTATGAAAGTTCCATTTTCAGCTTGCTTGATTTGCAAACCTAGAAAGTAATTTAATTCTCCCATCATGCTCATATCAAACTCTCTCTACACAGTTTTAGTAAATTCATTACACAACTCTCTCTACATAGTTTTAGTAAATTCATTACACAAATCTTCATGAGTAGCTCCAAATATAATATCATCAACATAAATTTGAACTATAAGCATATTATTATCTTTGTTTTTTTAAAAATAAGGTGTTGTCTATCTTTCCTTTTGAAAAATTATTTTGGAGTAGAAATTTGCTTAGCCTATCATACCAAGCTCTTGGAGCTTGTTTCAATCCATATAAGGCCTTAGTTAACTTAAACATATGATTTGGATTTTTAGAGTCTTCAAAACCTGGAGGTTGTTTAACATAGACTTCTTCATTAATATAGCCATTTAGAAATGCACTTTTTACATCCATTTGGTATAATTTGAAATCTTTATAGGCTGCATAGGCAAGAAGCATCCTTATAGCTTCCATTCTTGCTACATGGGCAAAGGTTTCTTCATAATCGATGCCTTTTTCTTGATTGTAACCTTGTACTACAAACCTAGCTTTATTTCTTACAACTACTCCAGTTTCATCCTTTTTATTTCTAAACACCCATTTAGTTCCTATAATTGACTTGTCTTTGGGTTTAGGTATAAGTTTCCAAACTTGACTTCATTCATCCTCCTACATAGCTATGATCCAAGAATCATCTTTTAAGACTTCTTCAATATTTTTGGGCTCATCTTGAGATAAAAAGGCATAATGATTGCAAATATTTTTTAATGAGGCTTTAGTAGTTATTCCTTTTGAAGTTTCACCAAGAATTTGTTCTTTTGGGTGATTTTTATCATATCTCCATTCTTTAGGAAGCTTTAGATTTTCTATAAGGTTTTCATTTGAAGCATCATGGTTGATCTCTTCTTTTATTTCAAGATTTTCTTCTTTTTTTGGAGTATCTTCTTTTTCATCATTCTCATTTTTATTGTTATGATTGTTTGATTCATGAAATGTTATGTGCATTGATTCCATAATAGTAAAGGTTCTTTTATTATAAACCATATAAGCTTTACTATTTATAGAGTACCCTAGGAAGATACCTTCATCAGATTTTGTATCAAATTTTCCTAAATTATCTTTAGCATTAAGAATAAAACATTTGCATCCGAATACATAAAAGTAGGAAATATTAGGTTTTCTTCCTTTCCAAAGTTCATATGGTGTTTTTTCCATTTTTGATCCTATTGATACCCTATTTACAATGTAGCATGATGTATTTACAGCTTCTGCCCAAAAGTATTTAGGTATATTATTTTCATTTAACATTGTTCTTGCCATTTCTTGTAAAATTCTATTTTTTCTTTCTACAACTCCATTTTGTTGTGGAGTCGTAGTTGCAGAAAAATTATGGTTTATTCCATATTCCTTACAAAATTTTTCAACATTTTTGTTTCTAAATTCCCTACCTTGATCACTCCTAAAGCTTTTTATGTTATAGCCCTTTTCATTTTGTAATTTCTTACATAAAGTAATAAGTATGTCATATGCTTCATCTTTGTTTGCTAGAAATAATACCCAAGTGAACCTTGAATAATCATCCACTATTAAAAGCATATTGTTTTCCTCCTAGACTTGAGGTTCTAGTTGGACCCAATAAGTCTAGATGCAACAATTCTAGAGGTCTTTTTGTAGATATGTATTTTTTCTTTTAGAAACTTATTTTAACTTGCTTTCCCTTTTGACATGCATCACATATCTTGTATTTTATGAATTTTGTATTAGGTAGTCCTTTGACAAGAATTTTCTTTGATAAATTAGATAATAGGTCCATGCTAGCATGTTCTAGTTTCCTATGCCATAGCCAACTTATTTCATTCATTGCAGCCAAACAAGTTACATTTTGATTTACTAAGTTCTCAAAATTTATATAGTACACGTTGTTTAACCTATGAGCTATAAACAAAGTTTCATTGTTCTTAGGATTTTGAATAACACATTTTTCTTTCTTAAAGATTATTTTGAACCCTTTATTACTTAGTTGACTAATACTTAAAAGGTTATGTTTTAATCCTTCTACTAATAGCACATTATCTATAGTGAGTGAAGGTTCTTTACCAGTTTTACCGATGCCAATGATTTTACCTTTAGCATTATCGCTGAAGGTGACATATCCTCCATCCTTTTGTTTTAATGTAGTGAACTTGGTCTTGTCACTGGTCATGTGTCTTGAACACCCGCTATCCAAGTACCATTTATCTGTTGACGGTGTTGTCCTAAAGCATACCTACAATGGAGGATTTTTTGTGTTAGTCTTTGGAACCCAAATTCTTTTAATTTTCTTTGTTTTGTTGTTAGTTCCATTATCGACTTTCCATTCTCCTTGCACTTTAACACACTTCTTCTTTAGTGGGCAATTAAACGTTACATGACCTTTAGTCTTGCACGTATAGCAAGTGGTGCGTTCATGTTTGTTGTTTGATGAAGTGCTAGCATAATATTTAGCTTCCTTAACAAAGTATCCTATGTATAGCTTTTTGTTCTTTTTATTTGTTTTACCATTGTAGTCTATACCTTATTTGTTCCCATGAAGTCTTTTCTGTCCAATCATCTTTTCAAAGTTTTCTTTTCCTTTGGTAAAGTTATAGATAATTTTTTCTTTATCCTCTACTGCTTTTTTGAGTTCATTTACTTCTAAATCATTTTTATTCAAACTATCTTTATGAGTTTTGCCTAATTCTTGAGTTGCTATATCTATTTTTTCTTCCAACTTCTTAATACAAGAATTTTTTTTCTTCTTCAATAGCTTTGAATGATTCAAGTTGCTTCACTAGTTCTTTATTTTGATCTTTCAAAGTTATATTTCTCTTATAAATTTGTATGAATCTCTCATGCAAAGAAAACAACTCAGTTTGCAATTCCTTATAGGAAGGCATGCTATCACATGACTCATCACACGACTCATTTTGAGATTTTGTAGAGGAATAGTAGGAATTTACCTCTTCATCATTCGCCATGAAACATATGTTTGCCATTTCTTGTCCGCTTAATTCATTTTCTGTCTCGCTCGAGCTTGAATCATCCCACGTAGCTTTCATAGCTTCCTTCTTTTTCTTCTTGTCTTTCTTGAACAACGGATAATCTGGTTTGATATGCCCTGGTTTCTTGCAGTGATAACATATTGGAGGTTCATTCTTACTTTTATTTTCCTTCATACTTGTCTATCCTTTTCTAGGTTTCTTTTTATTGAACTTCTTAGGAAATCTTTTATTTCTTCTATAAAATTTGCCTAGTCTCTTAGTGATGAATGTCAATTCATCTTGATCTAAGTCACTTGTCTTACTTTCTTCTTCACTAGAGCTGTGGCTAGAGGCTTTTAGTGTAATGGATCTTTTATGCTTTGGTTAAGGATTCCTTTCTTTTAAAGCCATTTCATAGGTAAGAAGTGAACCTATGAGTTCATCTAAAGAGGTAGTGTTAAGGTTTCTACCTTTAGTGATATATGTAGCCTTTGGTTCCCATATTGAGGGAAGACCTCTTAGGATTTTTCTAATCATTTCGTAGGTAGTTTAAGTTTTCCCTAAGGCACTTAAGGAATTTATTATGTGGGTAAATTTGGTGTACATACTTGATATTGTTTCATCAGAATTCATCTTGAATGCTTCATATTCGCTTGTTAACATATCTATCCTATTGTCTCTAACATTAATAGTTCCTTCATATGTCACTTCTAATTTGTCCTATATTTCTTTAGCCGTCGTGCATGCCATGACTCTATTAAATTCGTTAGCATCTAAGGCACATTATAAAGCATTTATAACACTTGAATCGATTTGAAGCATTTTATAATCTGAATCAATCATATCCCTTTTTTCTTTTGGAATTTGTTTTCCATCAACTGTTTTGGTGGGAATAAGGTCTCCATCCATAACTACTTCCCATGCTCTCCAATTTATCTGTTGGAGATAGATTTGCATTCTCTTTTTCAAAAATGTATAATTATGTCCACAAAAGATTTGTGGACGAGTTCAGGATTGACCTTCACCGAAGGGTGCTACTCCTATATTTGTCATTTGATCTTTTTATAGTTTCTTGTTAGGAATTACTATGACTAGGCTCTGATACGAATTGAAATTAGGAATAGCTTCCCAAGAGGGGGGGGGGGTGAATTGGTTTTAAAAAATTTTCTTTTGGAATTAGTTCTTTTAAGTTGCAATCTTAGAAACAATCACAATCAATCACAACAATATCAAAACTCTCAATTTAAGTAACAATATATGTGAAAATTTGCTGCACTCAGTTTAAGCCCTGTATCATAATTATTTTTCTTCCTAATGTTCAGCTTTTAAATAAACTTTCAGATTAATTGGTCAAGGATAATTAACTAACGTAGTCTTTTTCAGTTTCCGCAATCAATGTTGATTTATCCAAAATGAATTACCTTCCGGTCTATTTAACTACCAAACATTCAGAATTGAAATTTAAAAACAACCACGCAAACTATATCCTTGAAAAATAAAGAGTAGAGTAAAGAAAGAAGAACACAAGGATTTTTACAAGGTTCGGCTTCAACGCAGCCTACGTCCTTGCCCTTGGCCAAACTGCCAAAGGATTCACTATTACCGTTCCTTTATCAGATGGAACAAAGCAATTACAAGCACTCCGTAGATAAGGCTAGAGCCCACCTTCTCCAAACAATCTCTCCTTGTTTGGTCCAACGATTCAATACTCAAATCATTAACAAGCCCTGTTACAACGATAGAAAAACAATACGTACAAAAGCTTGCTCCTTAAAGAGCTGATTAGTACAAGTTTAAAACACTAATGCACTTAGTAAATTCAAAATATGAATTTTCAGGATCAAGCTCTAAGAAATTTATCACCATGGATATCTTTCAATGAAAGAATCAGCAATTCAATGATTAAACACAATGAGATTCAGTAAGAACTTCTTAATTTTGAGCAAGGATGAGAACAATATGAGGCACTTTCAGAATTTGAGAGTTAGAGGGAGTATAATAGCAGATTGTGAGCTCTTAATAATCTTGGTGTATAATTCAATAAGTTTTTGGGGTATTTATAGATGTATAAAACCTCTTTGCTTGTTCCCCAAAGGATACTCAGACTTGTTTTCATAAAATAAACTCATTTAAGTTTCCATTTTTTTTAATTTTAAAAAATATATCCATTGGAAAATAGAAAATTTCCACGAGGCAGACAACTGTGAAGTCCTGACAGTCGTTGTCCATTAATTATAACGGTAAGATTCATAGGCAGAAAGGTGGTAGTCATCCATCCCTTGAGTGGCAGTCATCAGTCATCAAAATATAACGTGACAGTCGTCTATCCATATGATGACAGTCGTCTATCCATGTGAAATTTTGAGCCTTTTAGTAATATATAAGGTGGACAGTCGTCTGGTGAAACCTTCACAGACTTCTCACCTTTCACTGACAGTCGTCTGTAAGAGCCTTCACAGTTGTCTGCCAGGCTTTTGTGTTTCAACTTTAAGTTTATAATTTAGTCAGTCGTCTGCCTATAACCACACAATTGTCTGTCAACTGAACAGATTTCTTCCTTAGTTTCTTTTTGATTTCTCTCTCATTTTTAATTGGAATATTAATTTGTTTTAACTTTGAAAACATGTTCCAAGTTATTTTCTTATGGTCTCTAAGTCTCTTTGTTTAATGAGCTTCAAAATGAAAACTTCATACTTGAATAAACTTAAAGTACTTACAAAGACTTGTCCTAATTTCTCAAAAATTCTCCTTTGTTTTGAACTTTCTTTGTTGCTAATCTCTGATCTCACAGAATATTCTGAACTTTGAGCTCTCATGTTAATCTTCTTTAATCATCATGCTCTTATGGTCTTCAGACTTTGTTCCATGATATCAGTTATTGATTCATGCTATATGAGTACCTTCAATCTGAATTCCTGAGAAAACACAGCACTCAACTAAAGCATGTTAGATCCTACTTGTTTGTTAGCATCAAAATGGAGTATCAAACCTAGTAAGGCCAACAGTACCAAATATGAGTTCGGAAGCTCGAATATGTTCTCGATAAATTTACTTAGCATGATGTTTCATCAACTATCCCTTAATGTCGTTCAAATCATATTTTTAGAAGATAGAGCCTCGGTTCTCGGTTCACTTTGTGCTTGGTTCTAAGCATGATTTTGAAAGAAATTAATTAGTGGAATCCTTCAAAATAAGATGGGAATGAAAGATTGAAGGATCTTTTGAAGTTTAATCGATTGAATCTTCATGAAATAAGACTTGGAGATGAAGGAGGGAGACTTTAGGAGAGTGGAGAAACAGGGTTACTAGACTGAGGTTCATGAAATTAGGTTTTTATGAATAATAAATATATATACTTCTGTGGGTCAATCGATTGTGCTCGAAGAGTCAGTCGCCTAACGTATGTATTTCTTCGAAATTTCACAAGTCACTTGTAAGTTAGTCGATTGAGCTCGAAGAGTCAGTCGCCTGATGAGCCTAAACCTGAGATATCTGTAAGTCAGTGTAAGTTTAGTCGACTGAAGGTAAGATGTTAGTCGTCTGACCCTTAAGATTTTTGATTTACTCATTCTAACTCAACCACTCATTCGTATTAACTTCTCCTTCTCAAATCACCTCTCTACTATGTAATAGACCTAATTCTCGTCATATAGAGATGAACCTTTCCTCCGAAAGAGGTTTTGTGAACATATCCACCCATTCTTCATCTATATTAACGAATTTAAGAATGATTTCTTCTTTTTGCACATGATCTCTAAGAAAGTGATGTCTAATGTCAATATGCTTAGTCCTAGAGTGTGAAATTGGATTTTTGAAAATATTGATGGTGCAAGTGTTATCACATTTAATTGGTACAACCGAATATTCCAAATTGAAATCCTTGAGTTGTTGTTTCATATGTAGAGTTTGTGCACAACAGCTACCGGCTACTACGTATTCAATTTCAGCAATAGATAATGCTATGGAGTTTTGTTTTTTGGAAAACCAAGATACCAGAGAACGTTGTAAGAAGTAGCAAGTACCACTTATACTTTTTGATCTATCTTACATCTAACATAATCTGTATCTGAGTAGCTAATCATTTTAAAAGTTGTATCCTTTTGACCGCTATTTGGTAAGACTCTTTAGGAGCCACTTGAAAACAAGCACACATGTAGACGTTGAATATGATATCAAGTCTACTAGTCATTAAATAAAGCAGGCTACCTATCATGCCTCGATAGTATTTCATATCTACTAGCTTTCCTTGCTCACTTGTGTCAAGACTTATAGAAGTGCTCATTGGAGTCCTTAATGGCTTACAACCTTCTATATCAAATTTCTTGAGTAGGTGACTCACTCTAAAAATGAGCAGGGCAAAGGCTATCCCAAGTATAGGAGTTTTGTCATTTAATAATTAGCCCAAAAGGCTATATCATCTCCTCAGGGAATGCAAATTGGTTTCAAACTTGTGTAAAATAAAAAGAAGAAAATAAGAGAATAATTTACTGAACATGGTTCAGATTCGAAATCATGGGCTTTTTATAAGTTTTTTGTGAAATTAAAACAAAGTGGAACCTAAACTATGATCCTAACACGCATAAAGTAAATGACGAGAAACGAATAACAATAACAAATGATGGGAAAATCAACACAACTAATATTTTCATCCAATGGTTTATTCAACTAATAAAATGACTATAAGGAAATTAAACCAACTAAACAACTTGATATCTAAACATGTGAATAGTAACCCAAGATAAGAATTTCATTAATTCAACAAAAACACAAAAACATTCAATAGCAAACTAAACTCAACACAATAATAAAACTAGTAACTAAAAGTAATGGAAAAGGAGAGAGTAATGGAGAGTGAGATGAGAGAAGGAGAGGGAATGGTCGTGGAGTTGAGTACTCCACCAGCAGTGGCACAACTCCCAATCCCCAAGACCCCTTGCGGCTCCTTCACCAAAGCACACCAAAGCAAAACCTAAGCTTATTAAAACTCTAGCCTCACCTTTTTCCACAAATGCCCTCCAAAAACAACCCTTACAAGAGGCCTAAAAGCAACCCTATAAAGAAGAACCTCCTAGTAAACAAAAACCATACTAGCCTTTTAAATCCTCTAGGCTCCTTTGCAAATCGGCGCTCTGGCTTCCTTTAGAGCATGCCACCTTTTAAGTGTGTGCATGGGCCGGTCTTGCCATCTTGCATTCATGAAGCCCACTGCCTAGCCTCATTTTCAATTTATTCTAGCCCCCCTAGAAGCCCTACGGGTCTTGACCTTGGTCTTCAGCGCATGGGTGGAGAGCATGGGCCCTTTTTCACATGCATGGCCCATGCACGTCTCACTTATACACGGCCCAGCCTACCCCTCTATGTACACGACTCCCCTCCTTTTCAACTAAAGCCCCAACTCCTCATTAAAGTCTCTAGCAGCCCACACGACCTCTCTTGCTTTTGAAGCTCAACTCATGTACATGACTCACGTTTTGCATGGCCTCTCCTTTCTTTTCAAGCCCTACTCATATGGTCTTATTGTTGGCTTTTTGAGTCTAATCTCTATTTTGATGTTGACAAACATACGTGTTGCTTATATGTATTCTAGTGACTGAACAGGTTATAATTCAACACACACATAAGGGGAAGTGGAATACAAGAGGAACTTCAAGTTTATCATTATTCTAGAGCATTCAATGGCAGCTTGAAGAGCGAAAGGAAGAAGAAGACATTTGTTTATATCATTTGTAATGCATTTATTTTTTATTCTGGTCTGTAATATTGCATGCATTTGCATGATATGCTTGGATTCTTAGTAATGTCATAGTCAGACCATAGGATAATCAAATGACCGTAGGAAAGAATTCAGTTGACCGACGCCAGTTTTTTGGCCTTAAATAGACCTTAGGTTCCCGCACTTAAGTGCACAAAGCCCTAACATAGTTCTCATATTATTAGAGAAATTTTAGTGCAAAGAAAATGACCTTAGGTAAAAATCAAATGGCTTTCGAATGACCGAACCTAGCAATTCAAACTACCTCGGGCAGCCGAAATGCTGTCTGGTCAAAAGTTTGACTTAGTTTAGGCAACCGAACCAAATTGAACTGAGCATCCTCGAGCGACTGAACTCATGTCAGATACCTTTTCACCAACCCTGGTACCCGAACCTCACTTTCAAATATGCCTTGGATGACCGAACCTGTTGGTTCGGTTAACCGAACTTAGCACCATGCACCCGAACCTACGAACGAATATTTGTGACTTTTTTTTGGGCTACTAAACCTGCACTCAGGCTGCTGAACTATTTTAAAGGCTTTCTTTAATGAGTCTGTTCGGGAGACCAAACCTCAGTTTAGCCACCCGAACCTTGTTCAGTTAAATTATTTTTACCGCAGTAAATTGGGATTAAAATCAGGTTAATTTCCTAAACTTATTTCAAATTTTTTTAATAATACCCAGCATGTCCCCAACGATAAAAAATTTCCCTAAGTCTATATATACCCCCTTCATAAGACAAGATTAGCAACTTTGATTAGCCCATTTTCTCTCTAATTTTTATCCTAATCAAAGTTCCCCCAAAGCTTGCTTTTATTGCAAAATCTCTTATGGTGTTATTTTTGTGCTCTCCATTCTCTTCCACTCATTATTTTGAATTTTTTTTTGAAGAGAACATTTTAGTTTGGGCATTCATTTTGATTTGCACATATAGTTTTAAAATGCTTGCATTTTGTTTTGTTGTGCAAACTTATTTGAAACTAAAACCCTAGGTTCTCCGGTTCGTTCTTAAAAAATATTATTTGGAGAAAATATTTTGTAAGGTTTAAATCTTTGAAGCTCTTTATTATACACATTCTTTTCAAACATTCCAAAATACTATTTAGATAAGCATCCTTACTCTAATGAGCATTATTGCATATTATATAAGAGTGCATTTATTTGAGCTTAAATGTGTACATCTCACCTTGTATTTTTAGAAGCACTTTCATGTAAAAAAATGATTTTATTGTAACGGTTGGGTTCAGCTCGTTAATTGAACTAGGGAGTCATAGGCTCGTAAGTGAGACCGGTTCGATTCAATCCGGAATTGAGCTGGGGAGTTTCAGCCCCGTAAGTGAGACTAGTCCAGGTCAGCCTAGTAATTGAGTTGGGGTTTTCCTCGCCCTGTAAGGAGAGGATGTAAAAGGCTTTTTCTCTACCCAGTTAAGTTAGCATGTGTAGTGGAGTCCTTGGGGGGTATGCCCAAGGCAAGGATGTAGGCTAATTTGGCCGAACCTCGATAAAAAATCTGGTGTTGCTCTCTCTATCTTATTTAAATTCCTACACTTTAAATTTAGCATGTGTATGAATGTTTATTTAATGTCAAAATTATTCTCATGTACACATTTGATTTAAATAAGATACAACACATGTGTATGTTTGTTATCATTGTTAAACTCGCTTTACACACACGTATATATGTTGAATGGGATCTGAACTATGGTGAATCAACGAAATGTTTTAAATTAGCCGAAAAGTTTTAAATGCGCAATTCACCCCCCTTTTGGGATCGCACCAATTCCAACAATTATCATCTTGCATGGTTCGAGACTGTTCATTGCATGGCAGCTTCCTCTATTCACGCACAAGCCCATGGCTTCAAGTCCTCTCTCACACACCCACTTCATTCTCATGCATAGCCCATTAAATGCTTGCTTCTTCTTGTGCATGCGACTTCTTCTCACGACATTCTCTTGGAGTTGCATTGTGCAAGTTTTGGCTTGTGTTATGTACGATCTTGGCATGTCATAACCCTTTTCCAAAATAATCGTGAGCATTTCGTGAAATTCGCTCAATGTACTTTGTTTCAATGTCTGAAAATTGTACATGGAGATAATAATCCAGTCATTTTTTTGTGTGTCCCACTCATTTCCACATTTTTCAAATAGGGAACACTTTATTTTTTTGTATTATATTTTATATGATTCCTATTTTTTTAATTCCATTTTTTCGTAACTCCCATTTAGTGAAAAGTCCAAAGAAGTATCTTCATGCCATAAATCAAATAACAATGCAAACTTTTTATGAGTTCATAAAAAAGAATAGATAATGAATAACTATTTTAAAATTTTTCCATGTGGATTTCTATTATTTTTTTATCATGTGTTGAATGAAATAATAAAGAATTTTAAAAGAATAGTTATTACCTATATTTTTGAAAATTTCATTATATTTTAGTTTGTGTCAAAGAATAACTATTCTATAAAACAAATGAATTGTAAGTTTCTTAATCAAATAATAATTAAAAAATATGATTAAAATGATAAAAATAAAAAATAAAAAATAAAAAAAAATATTAAAATTATGTTACTTAAATGTTATGTAAGAAAAACTTCTATGTTATAGGACCTTATATCTGTAAATTTGCAGCAAAAATAGGATAATTATCTTAATGTTTTTGAACAAGCTCAATGATTAAAATACTAGACATAATTAAGTATTTAATCAAAATGGTAACACTTAATTAATGCATTTAAATATTTAATTACGCAACTTTGACGTATAATCACACCCCCAACTAATGTTTTGCTAGTCTCTAACAAATAACTTGAATGCATTCAAACCAAGGGAGTAGCAACCATAATCCCAATACTTTTGAAAATCACATGCCATGAAATATTCTTAGTGAATTTAGGAACACAGGAAACAAATTAATCCAAGTTAAGCATCAATTGAGAAATTTATGCACCATTTAGTAAATCAACCAAGGTAATGGAGTATAACAAAACTCGCATGCATAAGAAGAAGGCTAGAATTCTAAGATTGACTACTAATAGATATTGACGGTTTCAATCACAACAATTAATGTGAGACAATCTCACAGTCTTACTCTAATTCAAAACCATTGTATTAGCGGCTTTCACACTATTACACTTTAAAAGGCACCCACTTTCTTGTTTAGTTAGGACCCCGGTAGTAGCTAGTCGTTTCTAGTGCATGAGTGTACAATAGTGGCTTTCACGGTACTACACATTAAAAGGCATCCACTTTTTTATTTTATTTTATTTAGTCAGGACCCCTGGTAATAGGTAGCCCTTTCCAAGACACAATTGTTTTCATCTTTTTATTCCTTTTCCTGTTCTTTTCTCTCTTTTTCTTCTTTTCTTTTTTGCAATTGATCCCAGACTTGTTTCTTATTTTCATTTGCTTCAAAATTTTTCTTTTTCTTTCTTTTCTAAGCCATTAGGATATTGTTCATTAGAGTCCTAAACAACTGAAGTATATATCAACCAAAAACAATCTAAGGTAGTATTTTTAAGTCTTCTGACCTGTGTAGTGTGTGTTTGGCAAAACTTTCAACATCCTTCCATTGGTTGAAACCAAGTGAAATGGATAATGTTCTCTTTTGATTTAAACTCTAATTTGCACTAGATCTTACATGTTCCATATCCTCAAAAAGAAAAAAAAAAATTTAGCATGTGATGTTCACAAATAAGGAATTTAGCATGCTCTGAGTTTAATACCAGTATTTCGCAAAGGTGGACCAAATTGACATGCAAACATCACATGCAAATATCATATTAAAACTTATTAGATGGCAGCACACAATTGCATATGCAAATGCTCTCCCCCCAACTAAAATTAGGCATTGTCCTCAATGATTGAAAAGAGAAGAAAAAGAATGATACTAAAGGAAGTAGAAGTGTACCTGGGTAGAGAAGTAAGAGAAAATAAAAACTAAAACAAACGGAAAATGTACCTGAAAATAAACTAAAATTAAAAAAAAATAAAATATAATGAAAATAAAGGAAAGAAAACCATCATATTTGTCTGGAGGAGGCTCGGTAGGAATTTCATATAGTGGGTGCAGGTTTATAAATTGAACCGGCGAGTCTCGAAATTTGAGTCGCCACAATGAATTTATTTTGTTTCCTGCACAGAATTTAGTTTCAAATAAGTCAATGCTCTCCAAAATCACAGACAATACATGTGCATATTGACTTCCTTGTTTTAACAAGAAAGGATCTTTATTTGGTATGTTTTTCAAGAAATTTGCTTCTTCAAGAATAGGTCTTTGAGGCAAACGTGTCAGAGCAGTTACCTTCGGTTCTTCAGAAACATCTATCGCGACGTTCTCCTGCGCGGGGCGGAAGCACTAGAATGTGTGTTGCCCAGGGGTACGCAAACTGGAAAAGGTGGATTTTTAAAATAATATTTTTATTGAAAACAAAGTGTATGAAGTTGCCACTAACCTTTTAATGTGGTTAGAACACTTGATTATCACCCCGGCAAGGGTAGAATCGGTCTGCGTTATTCGGGTCTGATCCGAGAGTTCAATTACATGAGGGGAAGGTATTAGCACCCCCTACGCGCTTGTTCTTGAGAATGGTACCTAATTAATAAAAAATTATCCCATAAATTAAATTTAATAAGCCCTTTGAAATTACTCCCTTTCAAAAATTCAAAAAAAAAAAAATGCACAAGGTAAATACCATATAAATATTCCCTTAGAACTAGGGCATACCATACTTCGAAGAGCTCAATGCCTCCTGTTGCAATCATCGTGATCGCAAAATCGAGAAAATACACTCCTAGGATTTTTTGAAATTGTCATAGAATTTTCTAAGGGTGAAAAATATTAGTCCGGGAGGTTTGGGAACTTATTTGGGATCAAAACTATTTTTTTGGGGCTCCAATAGCATTTTTTTTTTTTTATGATTTTTTTGATTTTCATGATTTTTCCATGTATGAAAACATTTTTATGAATTTTTTAATATTTTGTAATTTTTTAATATTTTCTCGAATGCTAATTAAATAAGAAAAAGGTAATTAAGGCAAAAACAATGAGGATTTGAGCTTGAAAAATATTTTCCTAATTTCTGTGCGATTTTTCTAAGTGTAAAAACATATTTAGGTTGCAAAAATATTTTTGTGAATTTTTTGGTATTTTATGTGATTTTTAACATAAGATTTATTTTAAATAATGAAAACAGACTTAAAATATTTTTTAGAAAATTTCCCAATTTTCTAGATTTTTTTGGGTAATTTTTATGATTTTTTTATGAATTTTTGTGAATTTTAAATGAATTATTGAGATGTTTAAAAATAAAAAAAAGGAAAATTGGTGTAAATCGGTTTAATGGGGGTTGAGCGGTCAAATGTTGACTGGTCTAGAAGGAAAACCAGTTTATGATTCGGGTTAGGACCACCGGGTTAGAGAGGAACTCAATCCGAAATCAACGGTTCACGAGAACCAGTAAACGTATGGGGGAAGACTGATTTAATGTCCGCGTTAGGACCAAGTGCCACATGGCGTGCTGTGAGTGTAAGGGGCTAATGGGCGAGGGTAGCTATTGTGGCAACCTCCTAAGCGTCCGTTGAGGGAAGATGATCCAACGGCTTACAGCTAGTTGCTGCAAGCATTAATGGTGTGAGGACATGCTGCCACATGTTGCTTGGAGTCCTTTGAAGCATGCATGCATTTATGAAGGCCGCTGACATGGGTGATCTCCACCATTGATGAGGATCAGAGATCCAACGGTGTGGGGTGAAGCGGACACAAGTCGCTATCGTGGCTTAATCTAGTACGTCCATCAGAGCCATGATCCAACGGTTTACCACGGGCCGCTTCGAGCATTAATGGCCATGGGGCAGGGTGGTCACATGTTGATACCGGGTGATGTGCGCATAGGTCCTTATGATGACCTCTGGCATAAGGCAATCATAGCCATTGATGATTTGCGAAGATGGGATGGCTCAGAAGGAGGCGCATCAAGAGGGCTAACGTGGAATGATCCGGGGTGTTTAACGAGGACAAGGAAAGAGCGGCTCAGAATTTGGTCATGCATGAGTTTGATCCTAGGGTCATGGGTGCTCCACTTAGTGACATCATGCAGTTCCTAGGTGGATCAAATAAAAGCCAAAATTTTCTCTTGTTTTTAGTTTTTCCTTTGCACTCGAAGCTTTCCCCCTCTCCCTTCTCTTTTACTCTCTGATTTGTCTTCTTCGTTTGACGAAGCCTGGGTCTCTCAACTCGCAACCCCCTATCTCTGCAACCTTATCCTCTCTTTCTTTTTCAGATCCTTTACAAAAAGCTCTCTGCTTCTTTTCCCTTTCTTTTTCCGGCGAACATAACCCTAGGGTTTCTAGTTCATCATCTTTGTTTTCCCCCTCTTTGCGTATAAACCCTCCGAAACCCTAGAGTTTCTTTGGCTACCATGATCTCTTTGATCTATTTTGAGTGTTCTTACGAACCCTAACCTTGCAATCAAACTTAGAAACCTACGAACCCTCTTCTCTCTGTAGCTTAGTTTCTAGGGTTTTTTTTGGGTTTCTCTTTTTCTTTCTATGGACCACCTATCCTCTCTCAAGATTCCTCTTTTACTCACCCTTTTCTCTCTCTAAAGTATTCTTTCTCACAGAAGCTTAATTTCGAGTGATCTAAAACTGTAGGGTTTCAGAACTCTCTCCTCTTCCTTGTTTCGAGCCAAACAAAACACTAACTCTCCCTATGTGAAGCCACCGTTGAGCTCAATTCTTGGCTTGAACACCTGAATGGTGTTCACTAAGGGGTAAGGTTGAAGGCAAGGCTCTTAAAGTGATTCCAAATTTTCGAGGACGCACAAAAAGCTAACTACCCTCTAACTCCCCCCTTTGTGTGTGTGTATGTGTGTGTGAGTGTGTATTTGGTCTTATTTTCTATAATTCTAAAGTGTTAGTACGAGTGTGTGAGTGATGTGAATATTGTGAATGCTGTTTTTTGGATTTTGTGTTGATGGTGAGATGTGGGGGTTCTCAGGTTAGGGCTTCGGGCAAGATATGGGAGTGAGGGTTGACTCGCATGAGTCAACCCAAGGTGAGTTGTAGACTGGGCCACGTGTGTGGCCTAGCACGTGGGAATTTGGGTTGAGTGGTGAGTGGGATTAATTTTGGCCTCAATAGGGGTTTTAGGAAATGGTCTTAAGGTAGAAAAAAGTTTGAAACGAACCCAAGATGACTTTGAAAGCAGGCTTGGAGTTAATTTTTTTTTTTTTTTAAACAATGTGCTGGCCCTAGATTACAGAGTGGGCTAGTTTTGAAAATGGGCTGGTTTGAATTAAGGAGTGGGCTAGTTTTGGAAATGGTTTAGGAGCTTAAAAAAAAATTGGGCTGAGTTAAAAGTTTTTAAATGGGCCTTGGATTGAATTGCAAAGTGGGCTTGAGTTAGAAATCATGTTCAAATAGGTCGGGCTCGGCTGATTTTAAAGTTTGACTTGGGTTGGCCTTTATTTATTTAATTTTTTTTTTTTTATGAAATGGGCTTGAAGGTTTTTTTTTTTTTTAAAAAGGGTTTGGGCTTTTTTTTAAAAAAAAAAAACAAAAAACAAAACAAAAATAGGGTTTGGGCTTGTTTAAAAAACGTGGTTTAGGCTTGGGAGTTTAAAACATATGAAGGCTGGTTGGTTTTAAAACATGAATTGGCCTTGATGGGTTCTTCCAAGGGGCTCAATTTGCGTCATTAAAACCCGGACACTGGTCAAAGCCTATGGAGTTGAAGGATTCGAACCTGAGTTCGGGTTTGGGTCAAGTGCTTAGGTTTGAGCTCAGGCTTAAGACATGAGAACAAGGGGTACATGTGTTCACCTTTCACACACAACTCGCAGCATGGCTTGAAAAAAATGGAAAGAGAACACTGGGAATTTACCTTTATGTTGACTTTGGTGTAATTCCAAGATGGAGGGGGGGGGGGTGAATTGGGTATTAAAAATTTATTCCTAGGTTTATCTAAATCAGCAGTAGTAATACACAACCTAGGGTATGTCTATATAATCGTAAACTCAATCAACACATGTACAACATTTAATGAATCAGACATACAACATACATGTGCTAAAAATGAAAGTGCAGAAAATAAATTGCAGAAATATAAAGTACATGCATGATATGTTATCAAGGTTCGGCTAATATTGCCTACATCCCCACCTCAGTTCGCAAGCTCAAGGATTCCACTAATGCTCACTTAATGGGTGGAGCAACACCAGTTACAACCAGGTCAAATTCCTAGGGCTGATCTCAACCTTTACACACTCTCCTTATGGGACGGAGAACGCCCTACCGATCCTTACCACCTAGATCAACGCCCCTTCAGGCCATGCCTGGAATATAATCAGTAAGCGCAAATTTCGTGTACAATTCTAATGCTTCTAAACACAAGAAGATTTGTACCAATATGCACAAGAAATAATCAATGCACTTCCAAATGATAAATCTATAAGCTCTGTGCAAACAATGTATAATAGCACTCTAGGTAATGTCAATAGTCAATCAAGCACAAGAGTGTATTACCAATCCATCTTTGAAACAATATGTAAATATATTTCAACCACAAGTAGCGTTTCAAATATTTTCAAAGAATATAATCGAATGTCTCAAAATGATTTTTAAAAACTTTATGCACAAGAGACAATAGCAAACCAAGCTTGTTAAATAGGTGGAGCATATAGGCTTGTATGTGAAAAAAATGCTCTCAAAAATTCGGAGGATTTTTCTTAATCCAAATTCCTAATCTTAGCTTAATTTGTACAAATGACCTCATATATATAGACATGCCCAAAAAAATAATCCTTGGGGACATACAGGTAATATTTAAAATTATTTTAAACATGTTTAATCAAAATAACCCCATTTACCCTTAATTACCCGCGGTAAAATTTGGCCAACCAGAGAGTTTCAGGCACCTGACCCTTGGGTTCGGTCGCCTGAATAGACAAATGAAGAAAAGTGAACTTCATGCATTTGGGTGCTTGGTGAGAAGTTCGGTTTGCTGGCTTTAGGCGATTTTCCAGCCTACTCAAGGTTCGGTCGACTGACTTTATGTTCAATCTCTCGAAATTCAATATTCCGTCGCCCAATGTCAAAAACGTGAAGTTCAGGTGCCCGGGGAAGGTGAAAAAGTCAGTAATAAAAGTTCAGTTGACCGAGAACGTTGAGTTCATTTTGGTTCAGTCGACCGAAGCCAAGTCAACACTTTTGACTTTTCACACGTTCGGTCGACCGAGGCGTTTTCAACGCCAAGGTTCGGTTGCCCGAACCCTTTACATATTTAAGACCTAAGTCATATTTTAAATCATGAGTTACCCCTGATTGTATAGTTAATAGTGGGGATTTTCTTAAGTGATTGAGCAAGGAAACCTGGCGTCGGTCGACCGCTTTGTCTAATGTCATTTGATTAACCTATAGTCTGTCTATGAAATTATTAAGCTCACAGTCCTTCCATGCATGCAATGCATTAATTATTACAAACCTTGGATTATTTAATATTACAGACCTAAATGAATTGAATATAAATTACAACAATAAACACTTTGGGTCTTCATTTCCCTTCAAACCTCCTTATACACCATATGATAATGCTAGTTCATGCAAAACGGGTCCTACACACAAACTCGATAAACATTAAATACCAAGGTATTTATCATAATCAAAACGGAATATAACCTATAGGGTCAAAACTTTATCCTCTCCTCTCCTCTAGTCTTCTTTTCCAATCTTTGTGTTTGTCTGTTGCTTGCTCTGAGTATGAGTTGCTACTCTACTGCTGCTTCCTTTTTTGCGTAATCGCTATAGAGTTTCTGCAGAATTACTAACCTCTTTTCTCATAATTTTGCATAATATCCCTCTCCCTTTCTAATTCTCTCTCTCTCTCTCTCTCTCTCTCTCTCTCTCTCTCTCTCTCTCTCTCTCTCTCTCTCTCTCTCTCTCACAATTCTGGCAGGATTTTTATGCTTTCTGAGGGGTCTTTGCAAATGTACGGCAATCCTCTATTTTTAGGGAGGTAGGGTGACCTCTTGGCGCCAATTTTTGTTGCCAAAATTCCCTTTAACAACCTCTAATAGGGAATAATTCTCTCTGTGATTTCTTCTCTCTTTTTTGATTTTATGAAACTTTGGCTAACTAACTGATTTCCATCATGCTTGTGCGCATGTGACTTGACGTGTTGACTTACTCAAAAAAATGACCAGCTTGAGAGCTATCCCAAGTATAGGAGTTATGTTGTGTAATATTCTACCCAAGGGCTAGATCGTCTCCTTAGGGAATGTGTTTTAATTTCAAATTTTACGTTTTTCAAATCGAAAACAAAAAGGTTACTGAACTCGGTTCAAATTCAGGATTTTCAAGATTGTTCAATTTCACTTTTGACGAATTAAATGACACGCAATTTAAACCCTAAAACTAACATTTACTAAATTAAAAAGCAAGAATGGAAACCCTACGTCTAATCAAGCAAACATCGAGATACGCGTTAATTAAAAATGGTAACTTTGAGCATGGAATTAGAACACATAACGAGAACTTAACCAAACACACACACGCGTAATAAAAACCGGACCTTTAACGAAATTAAGAACTTAAACTAAAATTAAACTTTTAATGATGAAGACAAAACATGATAAAAATACAAACATTAGTCAAAACCGACCCTAAACTAAATCAAGCTTCAACAAAAAGACATGATTTTTTTTTTTGAAAAACTTCAAAACAATAACACTTTTTCTTTTTTTATTTATTATTATTTGATTAGAAATAAAACGGAATTTACATTAAAGGAACGATAAATAAATAATAATAATAAAAAACTAAACTAAAATCTTCCAACAATACAAAAAAAAAAAAAACTTTATCATAAGAATAAAACTCCATAAAAAAAAAAAGAGAAATTTAAAATCCCTAATAAATAATTCAACACATGCTGCAATTGAATTCATAATAAAAAAAAAAAAAAACATTATTAGTAAAGTGAAATCACAGAGAAGGAAGGAAGAAACAAAGAGAGAGAGAGAGAGAGAGAGAGTGAGAAGCTGCTGTGTTTGGAGGAGCATAGGTGGTGGCGGCTCGGGCTGTGCTGGTATGGCTGGGGCTATTTTCTACTGAGACAGGGGGTGCCTGTGATGCTGTGTTCGGCCATGGCTGCTGAAGATTTGCTGCCGTGGAGATGCTGGCAGCTGTGGTGGCTTGGTTGCTGTTGGTACTCACGGTAGCTGGCAAGTTGGCCTCGGGTGAAGCTGGCTTCTGTTAATTGCTGTGCTTGCAGAGATGAACAGAGGAGATTGCTGGTCTTCCAGAGGGTGTTGGTGCTTACTGGTGAGTAACCGAGAGGAAGAGGGCTGAGTAAGTATAAAAGAATGAAAGAGGGAGAGAGTGGCCAAGGAAGATACAGAGAAAGAGATGACAAGGAACAACAAGGAGAAGGGAAGAAGAGGAAAGAAAGAAGAGAACAGTGGGGAGAGGGCGAGGGAGAGCTTGAGGGATAGAAGAAGGCAAGATTGAAAGAAAGAAAACAAACTAAAGAAGAAAAGGAAGAAGATGAGGAAGAAGAAGGGGAGAGCAGCCTCTCGCTGCCTGCGGGGAAGAGGGTTATAAAGAAAATAAATTAAGCCCTACCTGACTTGTCCAAAATGGATCTGACCCAACCAAAATGAATCAGACCCGGCTTGCATGGCTGGGTCACATCACTAACTAAAGTATATATATATATATATATATATATATTTTTTTTTTTTCATTTTTTTTTTCATATTTTCATTATCTGTTCACCACCAAATTTGACCTTCTTAGAGCCTGTTTATTGCAAAAATAAAAAGAGGAAATCATTTCCTCTTTCTCTAGAAATTTGAATTGTCTTGTTCGGAGTTCAGAAGGAAAAGTTATGCACGAAATACGAACAGTTATCGGTTTTGGTTCTCGAGAATTTTCCTGTAATAAAAAAATACCAAAAATTCATAAATTATGCAATAAAGTTCAAGAATAATAAATATGGCACTTTATTAAAATATTGGACAAATTTAGACATTTAATTAAAAATCTAAGCCGTAAAGACCGGATTAAATTGCCCAATTACACATTTTTGGCGCGTAATCACACCCCCCAACTAATGTTTTTATAGTCTTTAGCAAATGACGTGAATGAATTTTGGGGTAGTGCCTACAACTACAAACTCCAGTGATCATGAAATCAATGCACATGCGAGACAACCATATTGTTTCACATACAAGAATATAACTGAATTTCACACGAGCTCATTCATATTCGATGCACATTCTCCAAAGTACGTTACTCATGGAAGTTTCATCATTTAAATATCATTCAAGAACAGAATACTCACATGAAGTTAACCGGTGGCACCATTCAGAGTTAATGCAATCATATAAGTACGAGGATAAACAGGTAAACTCTTGAGATTTGTGTGATGTGTGTGACTCAGTACACCTGGGATACCAATGGACACCTACAGAACGGTCGCCTTGACTCGACCTAACTGGTATACCCTAAAAAACACTCAAAGAAAATGGGTTCACTCGTCATATGTGAGGAAGAGTGTCATGATCAAACATCCCACATATTAAAAGGAACAAACGCTAGTTATACGGAGTGAACTAGTCTGAGAAGAATCTAGCCTATTTATAAGGTATCAGGTCCTTCACCCTAGCATCTTCTCACCTACTCGCCACATCTAATCGAGACCACCCTAGATCAACTCATTCACAAACTTGTCATGAATACATCTGAGGCATTAACCGGTTGAAACATCTTCATACGTGGAAAACATGTGTCATATCCTTGACTTTTTGTGATATTTATGTGGAGCCGGAATTAGCATTTCATTTCATGCACATATGTATTTCTTATTCTTTCTTTTGCTCATTCTTTATTTTATGTCTTTTCTTGAGCAATAAGGACAATCTTTACACTTCTTTTGTAATCTTCAAACAATCACTGGTAATTGAGCTCGAATAGTGGTTCATGAACTAAGTCTATCTCTAGGGGTGGCTCAGCCTTCACATCTTGAGTAGGATATAAGACCTAGGTTTCTATCTCCCCACTGGGTATCACCTCAAGGCTAGCAAATCAAAACATAGACTAGTGTACAAAGGATATCCCAAAAAAAAAAAAAGGAAAGTTGAGTTTCATGAATTCTGAGCTGACGTCAAAAACTCAAAAGAATGAAAATTGGCTCGACAATAACTCACAAGGTGTCATAGTCATCAGGGGTGTTCTCTCGGTGCTCACAAGAAACCCTAAGTGCAATGAATTATGTGAATGTGTTTATTCAGCCTTGTGAGATGCCGTTTAAATATAGGAAAATAAATAGCCACATTAACACAAGTGTACTACCAATTGATTCTTCGTGGAGTCATAAGATCGTATAAAGAGAAACTACGCATGATCAACTCAAGTGTGTAATTCATAAGTTATACGCAAGTATATGAAGGTATGGGTCAGTGTTAAGCATAGCATAATGCAGTGTGATTCTTTAGTACTCCTCCTTTCTTTCTCTCTTTCTTTTTGATTTTTTTTTAATTTTTGAATTTTTTTTAATATAAAACCCGGTACATGTACGTGCACAGTGTCACATGTGAATGCTCACCCCCCCAACTAAAGTGGAACACTGTCCTCAATGTAAAAGCATAGGGGAAATATAAAAGATTGTGCACGGGAAAAGTAAGGTGTACCTGAGTGACGAAGTAATGGAAAAGAAAAACTGAACTATGAGAAAATGGACCTGAAAACGAACTAAAAATAAAATAGGATAAAATAAATGGAAAAGAAGGAAAAAAGAAAACATCACAATTGTTTGGTGGAGGCTCAGGAGGAATTTCGTTTGGTGGTCGTAGGTCTATAAATTGCACTGGCGGTTCGTAAAAGTTTAAACTTTAACCAGTCTAGTCACCCTATTTATTGGGTGTACATATCATCTCACCACTACAAGGGTTTGCTTCCACATTGGGCTCCTGTACATCTGATTTAGGTGGGGGTGATGGTTCCACGGTTTCTAGGCCTTAAGAGTAAGGTACCGCAGGTTGGTATTCTGTATTGGTATCAGTATCCTCATTAACTAACTGCTCCACTTCTGGGCCCGTTTCCTCTGATTTTTCTTTGACCTCTTCTGGTTAAGTCGTAACTTCTGGTGCTGGGACAACTGGTTGTTCGACAATGAGCATTTCAAATCGGGGAACTTCTTTCTCGCTTCTCGAGGTAATGGTGGCCTCTGCTGTCTCAAGAGAAACATCGTACATTTATTATTATGGTTGCTGGTACTCTTGAGGACTAGGTTGATGTTCCATGAGCATCTCCTTTTGTTCTAAGGTTTCCAACTGCGTGTTGATTGCATTAATGGTATCCTGCAATTCAGTATGATGATCGAATTGAGTTTGCATGAACTGCTGGAGCATGTTCGCCATCTGTGTCATGCTTTCCTCAAACAGGTTTGATGGCGTACAGCTTGGAGGGATCTATTGTGGCAAATATTGAACCAGAGAATCATCTGGATAATATGGTGGTTCATATGCATCTCCACCACTGATTGTGCTAATAAGGTGTGCGATCATAGGTGCCTTAGTGTATTGTGTGCTCAATTGGAGGACATTTTCAGCTAAATAATCAAATAATGATAATACCTGATCTGGATCCTTGCTGACGGGCTCTCCATTAGACACGGTCTAGACAAAGTGCCTATAATCAGGGGTAAGAGCAGTATAAAAATAGTCAGCTAACCTCCATGAGTCAAACCCGTGATGTGGACAAACACTTAGCAGATCCTTGAATCGCTCCTAGCAAGCCCAAAATGTCTCGTCATCCTATTGCACAAAATTAAGAATTTGTTCCTGCAAAAATTGAGTTTTCTATGAGGGACAAAATGCATGCAGAAATTTACGCTCCATATCAGACCAATTAGTGAGAGATTGAGGTCTTAAGGACTGAAACCATATCCGTGCCCCATCCTGCAAAGTAGCAAGAAATAAATTTAGTAAAATAGATTCATCAGTTCTAGCATGAGGGAAAAACATATTGTCAGTTAATTCAAACTCTGCTAAGTGTTGATAGGGGCACTCAGATTTCATCCCGTAGAACTCGGATCGCAGTGACGTCCTTCCGTGCTGCATCATGAAATTAAGCTCATCATTAGGTAAAATGGTGGAAGAGGGTGCGGTGGTATATTCAAGCTGCAAAAAATCTATCATCGTGCGCGATGCAGGTGCAACCATTTTTCAAAACTCAATTTTTTTTTTCTATTTTTGTTTTCTTTTCCATAAAACTAATAAAAATGACAGGAAAAATGCTAATTCCCGCCTGTTACGCGGGTAACCCGAGTTCGATCCCTAGTAACGGCGCCAAAAACTTGACTCACTCAAAAAAATGAGCAGCTCGAGAGCTATTCCAAGTATAGGAGTTACGTCGTGTAATATTTAGCCCAAAGGCTAGATCGTCTCCTCAGGGAATGCTTTTTAATCTCAAATTTTACGTTTTTCCAATCGAAAACAAAAAATTTACTGAACTTGATTGAGATTCAGGATTTTCAAGATTGTTCAATTTCACTTTTGACGAATTAAATGACATGCAATTTAAACCCTAAAACTAACATTCACTAAATTAAAAAGCAAGAATGGAAACCCTACGTCTAATCAAGGAAACATCGAGATACTCGTTAATTAAAAATGGTAACTTTGAGCATGGAATTAAAACACACAACGAGAACTCAACCAAACACACACACGTGCAATAAAAACCGATCCTTTAACGAAATTAAGAACTTAAACTAAAATTAAACTATTAATGATGAAGACAAAACATGATAAAAATACAAACATTAATAAAAACCAACCCTAAACTAAATCAAACTTCAACAAAAAGATGTGATTTTTTTTTTTTTTGAAAAACTTCGAAACAATAACACTTTTTATTTTTTTATTTCACATTATTTGATTAGAAATGAAATGGAATTTACATTAAAGGAACGAAGGAAGGAAGAAACAAAGAGAAAGAGAGAGAGAGAGAGAGAGAGAGAGAGAGAGAGAGAGAGAGAGAGAGAGAGAGAGAGAAGCTGCTGTGTTTGGAGGAGCATGGGTGGTGGTGGCTCGGGCTGTGCTGGTATGGTTGGGGTTGTTTTCTGCTAGGACAGGGGGTGCCTGTGATGCTGTGTTCGGCCATGGCTGCTGAAAATTTGCTACCGTGGAGTAGATGCTGGCAGCTGTGGTGGCTTGGTTGTTGCTAGTACTCAAGGTC
Organism: Malania oleifera; assembly: GCF_029873635.1. Lineage (NCBI taxonomy): Eukaryota > Viridiplantae > Streptophyta > Magnoliopsida > Santalales > Ximeniaceae > Malania > Malania oleifera. Next base: position 39,555,122 of record NC_080419.1, read on the forward strand.
GCTGGCAAGTTGGCCTCGGGTGAAGCTGGCTTCTGGTAATTGCTGTGCTTGTGGAGATGAACAGAGGAGATTGCTGGTCTTCTGGAGGGTTATGGTGCTTCCTGGTGAGTAATTAAGAGGAAGAGGGCTAAGTGAGTATAAGAGAATGAAAGTGGGAGAGAGTGGCCAAGGAAGATACAAAGAGAGAGATGAGAAGGAACAACAAGGAGAAGGGATGAAGAGGAAAGAAATAAGAGAACATCGGGAAGAGGGCAAGAGAGGGCTTAAGGGAGAGAAGAAGGCAAGATTGAAAGAATGAAAACAAAGTAAAGAAGAAAAGGAAGAAGACAAGGAAGAAGAAAGGGAGAGCAGCATCTCGCTGCCTGCGGCTTGCGGGGAAGAGGGTTATAAAGAAAATAAATCAAGCCCTACCCGACTTGTCATAAATGGATCTGACCCAACTAAAATGAATGTGACCCGGCTTGCATGGCCGAGTCACATCACCAACTAAAGTATATATTTTTTTTTCTTTTTTTTTTCTTTTTTTTTCATTATCTGTTCACTGCCAAATTTGACCTTCTTGGAGCCTATTTCTCGCAAAACTCCAAACACGAAAGTTGTAGATAATCCTTTACTATTTCTCCAAAAATTTGAATCGTCTTGATCGGAGCTTAGACGGAAAAGTTATACATGAAATATGAACAGATGTTGGTTTTGGTTCTCGAGAATTTTCGTGCGATAAAAAATACCAAAAATTCATAAATTGTGCAATAAAGTTCAAGAATAATAAATATGGCACTTTATTAAAATATTGGACAAATTTGGACATTTAATTAAAAATATAAGCCATAAAGACCGAATTAAAGTGCCCAATTACACAGTTTTGGGGCGTAATCAAGTGTCTAGATGGCAGCAGCACGTTGGAGGGTTTTCGAAGATGCTCCTATGTGGCACTCGAGGATTGGACTTCCTACCCTTTTGTATTTATTTTTGAAATTTTCATGTATTTTCTGCATATACCCCTGGGTTGTTTTTCTGCAACAACTTTTTGTACCATTTTCTATATATTGCTATGTATGTCATTTTTTGTATTTTGCACTTTATTTATCATATTTTTTTTTATTTCTCTGTACTGGATGGACCCCCGAGTTGCTTGCTATGCAACTTTTTTCTGACCAAACAAAAACGGTTAATAGAATATGACTTTGATACCCAAATAAACCGGTTCTAAAATTAATAGACCACTAAAATTAAAGACTCAACTTAGAAGTTGCCAATCTTGGTTTAAAATTTAAACACTTTAACTTAAAGGACTAAAAATTCGAATGATTTGGTTTAAGGAATGAGAAGTGAAATTGAATCGTAGTCTTAAATTGAAGGAAGGGAAAACTGGATTTTCAGAATTTTAGCTCTTAGAGAACTCAAAGACTTTAATTACGAGACTCAAAATTTTTTGAAAACCTAATAAGTGAAACAGATTTTGAAATTAACTAAAGTGAAGGAACCCTAATCTAAAAGGAATCCATTTTGAGCTTTTTTTTTTGCTCAATCTATAATACCTAGCCTAAGGGGAAATGGGTTTAATATTACGGGGTCATGGAAATTAACTTTGCAACTAGAAGGACTCACACTAGGATAACGAACCTAGGGTTCAAGAAGACTTAATTTTTTTGAACAATTTAACAAATTAATGGACTCTATCGAGGACTCAATTGAAACCACAAGACCCGGGTTGACATCAAAAGGACTCAGATTTGAACATTATGGGGACTTGGGGTTTTTAATTTTAGAAACAAGTGATTTTGCTCAGGATTTGAAATCAAATTTTATTTGGCCAGATTTCTTGGGGAGACTTGGTTAAAATTGGGGTGTCGACAACTGCCCCTTTTTTAGGCTTTGTTGCTTCAATGTAACAGTAGGAACTCTCCCATGTTATCTGTAGCGACAAGCCTGCAAAGATAGAAGACACCTATTTTAACCAAGCCACATAATCGTTTAGCCTTCAGGTGCTGCCTGACAATCAGTGATGAGAAAAAAGTAAATAGGGAATTTTTTTTTTGGGACCTAGAACCAAGAAAAAGATCATTTTGCAACTAAAAGAATCTAATCATTACTAGTTAAAATCAAAAGGACCCAACCTAAATGGTTAGCGAGGTGTGGATTGTGACTTGTGTTTGATGTGACGATCTGAGCCATAGCACATCAAAGATGATGTTGTGCATCTGATGAAAATCCAAGCTAGCACATTGAAGAAGGTGTTGTGCATCAGATGAAAATCCAAGCTAGCACATCGGAGTGAATGTTCTGCATTGGATGAAGATCCGAGCTAGCACATCATAGAGGATGTCATGCATTGGATGAAGATCCAAGCTAGCACATCAGAGAGGACGTCGTGCATCTGATGAAGATCCGAGCTAGCGCAATAGAGAGGACATCATGCATCGGATGAAAATAGAGCTAGCGCATCGGAGAGGATGTCGTGCATCAGATGAAAATATGAGCTAATGAATCGAAGAGGATGTCCTGCATCATATGTGAAATGAGGAATATCTTCCCAAGAGGGGGGGGGGGGGTGAATTGGATTCTTGTTAAATTTTAATGATTTTTTAGCTATTGATTTTAATTACCCATAAAACAAGATATATAAACGATAACTACACTTAAAAATACTAAAATTTAAATTCACAAGTCAATTAATGAAATCAACGTAATTCAATCACTCAACCAAAAATATTAGAGCTTTAGTTGATTTTTCTGTAAACTCTTAGTATGCACTTTACTTGATCAAGATTTTCACAAATTAACCAACGTACTCCCTTTTTGAGTTTCCAAAAATGATTAATCAAAACGTACTTTCTAAATATCAAGTACCTTTGTTTCTTTCTCACTTAAGAATCTGCAACCTGCACATTTAAATCATACCACAATAGCAAGTAAATAATATAAAGTAAAGCAGAGAGAAAGACACAAGATTTTTATGAGGTTCGGCTTCAACACAGCCTATGTCCTTGCCTTTGGCAAAAGCCCAAAGGATTCCACTATATTAGTTCCGTTACCTGGTGGAACAATACCAATTTACTACCACTCCTTCTGTCAGGCTAAAGCCTGCCTCTTGAAATAATAATCCCTTGTTTGGTCCAATGATTCAACAATGTTGGCTTTATGGGAAGTCAGCAGTCAACCCTATTGCGAGGGCTAGTAGCAGTGGGCCCCAGCTTGACAGCGCTTGGCGTGCCAACCCGTCGGCACCCCTACTTAGAATTGGTGCAGCCCCTCATGTCACCCAACGCTTAGTGCAGGGCTCTGCGCTACTGTTTAAAGGAAAATGTTGCGCCCCTTCTACCACCAATTGGTTTTAGAAGAACCGGTAGCGCTTGATCCTAACAAGTGGTATCAGAGCGGGGTTATAACAAATCTTAAATAGTAGCTATAAAAGGATCTAAATGGCTAACTTAGGCGTAGCTTCCTTTGGAGAAGGACAAACTTCCATTAGGCCACCTATCTTTTGTGGTTTGAACTACACTTTTTGGAAAAAGAGAATGCAAATATGTCTTCAAACTATTAATTGGAAAGCATGGGAAGTTGTCATGGAAGGTGACCAAATTCCCACTAAGATAGTTGATGGAAAACAAGTTCCCAAAGAGAAAAATGATATGAAGGACCTAGACTATAAGATACTACACGTTAATGCTAGTGCTATGAATGCGTTATATTGTGCTTCAGATGCTAATGAATTTAATCGAGTAATGGCTTGTAAATTAGTTAAGGAAATATGGGATAAGCTAGAAGTTACTTATGAAGGAACAACGGATGTTAGGGATAATAGGGTTGATATGCTCACAAGCGAGTATGAAGCCTTTAAGATGAACCCAGATGAATCAATTACAAATATGTCTACTAGGTTCACTCATATAATAAATTCCCTAAATGCCTTAGGAAAAACTTACACTACTTATGAGATGATAAGAAAAATTCTACGATGCCTTCCCTCCATGTGGGAACCAAAAGCTACTGCTATCACGAAAGGTAGAAATCTGAAAAATACATCCTTAGATGAGCTTATAGGTTCCCTCCTCACATACGAAATGGTAGTGAATGAAAAGAGTGGGAAAACCAAAGCTCAAGAAAAAATAGCCTTTAAAACTTCACAAGAAAACTCTAGTAGTGAAGAGATGGATGAAGATGAAGCATCCTTTATATCTAAAAAGTTAGCAAGGATACTAAGAAGGAAAAACAAATTCAAGAGAAGAATTCAAAAATCTGAATCAGATGAAGAAGAAGAAGAAGTTAGTAATAAATCAAAGAATAAAACTCCTACATGTTACAATTGCAACAAAGTTGGATATATCAAACCGGAATGTCCACTACTAAAGAAAGAATCTAAGAAGAAAAAGAAGAAGGCCATGAAAGCCACTACTTGGGATAGTACAAGTAGTTCGGAGAATGAAATAAGTGACCAAGAGGTTGCTTACACGTGCTTTATGGCATGGGATAACAAAGAAAGCTCCTCAACTAAATCTTCAAATAATTCTTGTAATGATGAATCAAGTGATGAGGGTATGCCATCTTATGATGAACTTTAAAATGATATATTCAAAGTACATAAGATGCTGATGAAAGAAAATAAACAAAACACCTCATTGAAGAATAAGAATGAAAGTTTAATGAAAGAGTTAGAATTCTTGAAGAATGCTGAAAGAGATAAAGACTCAAAACTCAAGCAATTAGAACATAAGTATGAATCAGCAAAGAAAGAAATAGAATCCAAAAATTTTGCTGAAAAAGAAAACAACTTGAAAATTGAGAAACTAGAAATCAAGAATGAACAAATGATAGAAGACCTTCGATCTTTATCCTCTACCGTATATGAGAAAGATATGTATATTTCTGAATTAGAGGATAGAATAAGAAAATTATCTCTAGAGTTAGAGAAATCACAAAAGAAAGTTGATAACAAGAAAGAGATAGAAAATCTCAAGTGTCAAATTGAAGAAAAAGATAAGATCATTTATAACTTCACTAAAGGAAAAGAAAATTTTGATAAAATGATTAGCTTACAAAGAATGTCTTTAAATAAAGAAGCATTGGTTTCAATGGAATTGAAAATAAAAAGAAAAAGAATTCTTACATGAGATATTTCTTGAAAGAATTCAAAGACTATACTTGCACATTTTGTAATGCTTACACAAACATCATATGCTATCAATGCAAGAAAAAGGGGCATATAAAGTTTGAATGTCCGTTTAAAAGGAAAAGTGTTAAAACCAAACAAGTATGGAAAATAAAAGAAACCTCCCTTGAAAAATCCTCCGGACCCAAGAAAATATGGGTACCAAAAATAAAATAATGACTTCACACATATATAAAAGAGAAAATGGCATTGTTGGCCAAAATCATAGGATGACTTTTTACAAGGCTTAACTTAAGAAAATATAAAGAAAATATCAAATTTAAGCTTATTATATAAGCACCTTGATGTTACATGCTACATGCTTACTTGCCTACAAGTGATGTATTAATATGCTACATGTGCATTAATTAACTTGACTTGATTTATATTGAAAAGTATGGCTCATTATGTTGAAAATTGAGAATGAGATTATTGAGCTTAAGTATAAATTTTTTATATAAGGATAATTCTTGAACATGCATGATTTTAAATGAATCACATGGATAAGCATACTATTTATCTATGAGCTATGAAAGATAATAGTAGTTATATTGGTATCCATGAACTATACATTATGTGATATTAAGCTTTGGTATCTATAAAGTATTTTTGGTTTCACATGTTAAAAATTTCAATGAATATCAAATCTAAAAGCTTACTTGGTATCACAAAGTCAAATTATTCATGAGCATGATTATGTCTATGAGCATGATGTGACATTGATGATCTTATCATGATATTGATATTTGATATGTGATATGATTCAATATTTTACATGAGATGATAAAAGCAAAATTAATAACAAAACTGAATGTATTGAATTCAGGGGGAGTGTCATGAATCATTAATCAATTGATATCATGAATTATTTTTTTTTTTTTTAAATTTTAAATTGGTATCATAAAAACGATCAAATTAATATTAGTTGATATCTTGAATAAATGCGGTGAGCTACACACTACACATGCTATATTGAAAAACAATAACTTGAGTGTGTACATATGTTTGGAATACATGGTTATTGATATGCTCAAAATGATTTGTATTTGAATTTAAATCATTTCTTTTCTTTTTGATTGATGTCAAAAGGGGGAGAAGTTGTGAAGCAAAAATTGGGCATAATTGAGCATGAACATTATATCTATTCAAAAGAAGTATTTAAGTATTTAATATTGATTGAAAAAGCTTGTAAAACCAAAAGAAAGTGATGAGCATGATCGATGAAATTAATATTGATTTTATAAAGATGTAGCTTATTGAAAGGGGGAGCCTTTTTTTTTTAAAGCTTACTCAAATTTTTGCTCCTTGTTTGTCATCATCAAAAAGGGGGAGATTGTTGGCCTTACAAGGCTTAAAATCTTGTTATCTTGTTTTGATGCTAACAAACAAGTGAAATTTAATGTATTTGTGTGAGTAATGATATTTCAGGGTTCATATATGTAAAAGTAAGGTCAAAGTGTCTGCAAGGATCAAATATGATGGAAGCAAGGTCAAAATTCTCACAAGGATCAAATGAAGCTTAAATGAGCCATGACATAAATTACTTGTTGAAGAACATGAGGACATGAATAAGTTGTTGAAAGCCAAGGCATATTAAAGTCAAAAGATCCAAAGAAAGGCAAAGTAAGAAAGCTTAAAGAATATGAAAGTTTAAAGAAAAGATGGATTCAATCCAAGGACAAAGCATGAAGACTCAAGAACTTAGAATGTTAATATTTTAGAAGTCTCATGTAAGTGCTTTAATGTTTAAAATATCGTTTGAAATATTTTGAAACTCTTAGGTTAATTTATTAGACTTAGATACTTTTTAAAATACCTGAATAATATTTTTATAAGGTCAAAAATTATTTTAAAAAGGTTAGAATCATTTTTGGAATAAAGAGCACCAAAAAGAGTTTTTCCCAAATGTTATCAGTTTTTATACAGCCACATTGAGGTGAATTTTTATCCATCAAGAACTCATTATTTTAAAGAGTGGTAAACATGAAAGTTGTAGGATTTTCTCTTAGCTTTCTTTTGACATCAAGAACACCTAATTTGAAGTTATATAGAAAAAGGTATGGCTAAAACAATGAAATGGGGTCACTGCTGTCAGACATTTAAACACTGTTCAACAAGCAAATTTTTAAAATTCTAATGTTTTAAATTATAACCGTTTGAACCTTAAATATTCTAATAAATATGGAAATTATTTAAGGAAACTTTTTCAAGTTTGAAAGCCTATAAATACATGGTTTTGCAAAAAAAAATTAAATCCAAGAATTGAAAATTCTGTTTTGAGAAGCTGAAAGTACTCTTGTTCTTCCTAAGTTCTCTTGCTCACTCATTGAAAAATTCTTTTGCTGAGAACTCTGAAAAGCTGATCCTTCTTCCTTTGAATTCCTACTGCTAATCCTTTTCTAAAAAGGATATTGGTGAATTCTACACTTGAGCTTCATTCTATTTCCTATTGATATTTTACGTTGAAGTATATAGTGCTGAAATTGTACTAACTTGCTCTTTGAGAGAGTATACTTATATGCAGATTTTATCTTGTGTTTCTTGTAGTTCATTGACGTTCTAAGGTGTTTGGATCGTTGGCTAAGCACAGGGATATTGCTTAGAGAGGCGGACTCTAGCTTATGTAAGGAGTGACCGAATGAGAGAATATCGTGTAAAGAAGGCAGGCTCTAGCCTTAACCAAGGAATGTTGTAATCGGTTTTGTTCCACCTGTCAACGGAACAAGTTTAGTGAATCCTTTGGTGGTTTTCCAAAGGTGAGGACGTAGGCTGGGTATAAGCCGAACCTCGTAAAAATCTCCGTCTCACTCTCTCTTTCCCTATTCTTTATTTTCAGTTCATATACAACTGCGTGGATGATTTAAATATCTAAATTATACATACTACGCATATTTGGAAATCAAGTAAACTTAAAATCCAATTTTGATTTGGGTTGCGGAAATCAAAAGGGAGTACGTTGGTTACACCATATCTCGTAGAAACCATACGGGAATACGTTACTTGGTTAACACCCCAAAGATAAATTTACCAAGAGTTTATTTGAATTCTAAATATTTGGAAAGAGTGATTGGATTTATTTATATAGGGCTTTATTTCATTAAGCATAAATTATAATTCATAATCACAGGGCTTATATAAACAAACAAACTATCTCAAGATCTTATATTACCAAAGTGCTGAATACTTTATATCTTGGTTTGGTTGTTTGTTGTTTAACTTGTACTTGGCAAATAAATTGATTGTTTGGTTTGAAGATTGTGTTTAATTGATTAGATAAAAGAACTAAGTTCTTAATTGATTAAGGAATTAAAAAAACAAGTCAAGAATTGGTTAAAAGAAATAGAAGAAGTTTAAGGTATTTTAAAAGGAATCAAAAGAAATTTTTAGAATCCAATTCACCCCCCCCTATTGGGAAGCTATTCCTAATTTCAATTGGTATCAGAGCGAGGTCACGGGTTCGAGCGCTCCCAGGGTAGCTGCTGGGGGGGTGATTGTTGGCTTTATGGGAAGTCAGCAGTCAACCCTATTGCGAGGGATCGTAGCAGTGGGCCCCAACTCGATAGTGCTTGGCGTGCCAGCCTGTCGGCACCCCTACTTAGAATTGGTGCAGCCCCTCATGTCCACCCGACGCTTAGTGTGGGGCTCTACGCTGCCGTTTAAAGGAAAAGGTTGCGCCCCTTCTACCACCAATTGGTTTTAGAAGAATTGGTAGCGCTTGATCCTAACAAACAACTTTGAATCATTTAAGAATGATGATAAAGAAATTTGTGTACAAAAGAGAACTCTCATAATAGAGTAGATTAGTACAATAATCAGTTCACTTATACTCCAAAGTAATTCAAATATAAGAAATTTGAAGCTCAACGCTTAGTATGAATTACCAAATGATTTTTCAAAGAAAATGAAAGATTTTGATTTTATAAAGCTTTGCTTCAAAAATATAAATCAATATCAGATCAGAAAGTTTAAGCACAAGAAAATTTTAGATCCTTTAACAAATTTGAATATTTGAAAATCACTTGATCTAAAAGCCTTTGAAAAGTAGCTTGATCTAAAAATCTTGAAGGTTCCTTGATCTTAAACTTTGAAGATTGCTGGATCTGAAATTTTGAAGATTTCTGGTTCTGAAACTTTTGAATATTTCTGGATCTGAAAATTTTGAGAATTGCTTAATTTCAAAAACCTTTCAATATTGCTTCTATGATCATTATTTTAAACCTTTCAAGCTTTTGACTATTTATAGATGTTTTTAGAAGCCATCCATTACTTCCAAACATTCCTAAAATTCATTTCCAAATATTTTGAAATAAATATGTTTAAAAACATGGTTTAAAAAATCTTCTCTTCTTAAGCCCTTTTTATTTATTAAAAAAAAAAAAAACTTTTTTAGAGTATATATGTTTAAAAAAAATATTTTTGATTTTCCAAATATTTTGAAATAAATATGTTTAAAAACATGATTTAAAAAATCTTCTCTTCTTAAGCCCTTTTTATTTATTAAAAAAAATATTTTTTAGAGTATATATGTTAAAAAAAATATTTTTGATTTTCTATGAGCTTCAAACCACTATATATTTGAGTTTAACCTTTGAAGTACTTACATTAAGAACATCCTAAAATATAATTCTTTAATCTTCAATCTTTTTCTTCCATCATCTTTGTTGTTTCAATCTTTTATTTGAGTTTTTCACCAGTATAATTTTATTCCTCATGCTTTTTGTAATGCATAAGCTTTTCTTTGTGTTCTTCAAGGATTCTTTGTAATCCATAAACTATACTTGTGTTCTTCAAGAATTCTTTGTAATCCATAGACTTCTTTATGCACTTGGGTTTTATCACTTTCCTGAAAAAATTTTACTTGAAACATATTAAACATATCATTGATTTGTTATCATCAAAATAAGAATTGTAAGCCTTATTAGGCCAACAATCTTCCTCTTTTTAGTGATGACAAATCGAGAGCAAAAATAGTAAAATTTTAATATTCATGGCTAAATCGAGAGAAAAAATAGTAAGATTTTAATATTCATGGCTCCCCCTATCAATAAGCATGATACAATTCATGTATCTAAGTCCAAAAGATAATCCATGAATAAACCATACATACACGTAAAAGATTCATCCATCCATTTAAAAGGTTTTACAAACCATTATATATCATATTTTTGCACTCACTTCTCTTAAACATTTTCTCCCCCTTTGGACATCAATCAAAAAGGAAAAAGAGAGACAAAAACAAAGAAATGCTGCAAGTCAAAGTACTAGTTTTAGAAAACCAAAGATAGCCTAGCCGATAAAATTTGAATTACATAAAAACACATAAAAGTGATAGGTAAAGGCACATCAGTCAGAGGCATCCATATTTTCACTTTCATCATTATCTTCTTCTTGTTCTTCAGATTTATGATTTCATTCCTCTTGTTCACTGTCATTCTCTCCTTCTTCTTGTTCACTTTCATCTTCTTCTTCTTCTTGTTCTCCGGATTCATCCTCCCTAGATGTAGTAGAACTAATGCTCATAGGAGATTTTCCTTTAGAGGAACTGACCAACTGTGGCTCAATCTTTTCAACTCACTTATCAATTTGTGAACAATTAGTTTCTATGGATTTAACCTTCTCTTGCAAAGTACTGAGTCCAGATTTCATACCATCACTAAATGTCATGTAATGGTTTGAAAAATGGAACAAACCATGACGAAGTATCTGGATCAGGCTGAACTAAAGGTGCGTGGATAGATGATGAAGAAGGTGGTGGTGCAGATGAGACATTCCTATGTCTTTTATGGAACCACCCTTGAGGAAAATTTTTATAGCCCATCCATTTTAGAACGGTGTTAGAAAAGATAGCATAGTACGTCTTGCTAGTAAAGTTGAATGATGGAGTTAAAACATTAAAATGAGCGAAAACCATATTCAACATTCTCGCATATGGTAGAAAAACACAGGGAGCATCAACTTTCATGATAATCCACTGAATGATCAAACTTGGAAGATTCATCTTCTTCCCTTTCAGAATGCACCACATTACAAAACAGTCAAGAAATGAAATGTGATCGTGAGAACCATATCGTGGTAAAATGTTGTTTGTAATGAGCTTGTGCAAAATGAGGGCTTTCAAACTAAGCTGCTTATAAAGTGGAGGATGACCAAAGTTTACTATAGTGTCAGTCATAACCAGTGGCAAAAACTCTTATGGTGTAAAATCTTGAGCCATAATCCATTGCTTCTCAATAATATGAATCTCAAAATCCCCTGGCTTAATTCGAAGAATCTTTCCCAAAGATATGGGATTTAGATGGATGTCTTTCCCAAGAAAATTTGTTTTGATTCCATTTTCGCATCGCTCCATGTTTGCATAAAAAATGCGCACAACATTGGGATAATAGCCTTTAGCTTGGTAGGTGATAAACTTATCCCATCCAATGTTCTTGAAAAGTTCCAAGATTTCAAGAAAATCAAAATTGAAGAACGTTACATCGAGTACCTTACCTAATACCAGTTCAGCTGAAGTAATTTGATTTTTGTAAAGGTTCTTGAAGGATTTGATACTAGGTTGCAAGATGCTTTAAGCAAGATTTATGTATGGAAAGTGATGGAGACGAAGGGTTTTAGAGAGAAAAAATGAATGGTCAGGTGCCTGGTGGGTTTTAAAATGACTTAAAATAGGGTTTTAAACCCTACCCGCCGCGAGGCAGTCACTTGCTTCAATGTGGTAGGCGTCTGTCTTTGTGGAATTTTGAAAGACAGTAGCCAAGCAGTTGCTTGGTACCCTGGTGGCAGTCGCCTGTCAACCAAAACAATTTCTAGATTACTTCACAGCTGTGAAGCATGCCCAATTCTCTTCTTATAAATATGAATCTTTCTTCCGACAAAGGTTTTGTAAAAATATCTGCTAATTGATCATGTGTATTTACAAATTCTAGTACTATATCTTCACTTTGTACATGATCTCTCAAGAAATGATGTCTTATATCAATGTGTTTTGTTCTTGAGTGAGATACTGGATTTTTTGAAATATTAATAGCACTTGTGTTATCACATTTGATAGGGATAGTTTGATATTATATTTGAAAATCTTTTAATTGTTGTTTCATATATAATGTTTGAGCACAACAACTTCCTGCAGTAATGTATTCTACTTCTGCTGTGGATAATGCTACAGAATTTCGTTTCTTTGAAGACCATGAAACTAGAGAATGTCCTAGAAAATGACACGATCCACTTGTGCTTTTTCTATCTATTTTACATCCAGCAAAGTCTGCGTCTGAATAACTAATCATTTCAAATCCAGATTCCTTTGGATACCATAAACCTAGTTCAAGTGTGCCTAGGAGATACCTAAGAATTCTTTTGACTGCTGTTTGATGTGATTCCTTTGGGGCTGACTGAAATCTTGTACACATACATACACTAAACATAATATCTGGCCTACTTGCTGTTAAATAGAGTAGGCTTCCTATCATTCCTCGAGAATGCTTAGTATCAACTTGTTTCCCTTTTTCATCTTTGTCAAGACTAGTTGAAGTACTCATAGGAGTTCCTATGGGTTTACTTTATTCCATATCAAACCTTTTTTAACATGTCTTTAATGTATTTAGTTTGATTTATAAAGATTCCATTTTTTGCTTGTTTGATTTGTAATCCAAGAAAGTAATTTAATTCTCCCATCATACTCATCTCAAACTCTTTTTGCATACATGTGGCAAATTCTTTACATAGATCTTTATTAGTAGCTCCAAATATAATATCATCCACATATATTTGAACTAATAACAAATCTTTGTTTTTAGTTGTAATGAATAAGGTACTATCAACTTTTCCTCTTGTAAATTCATTTTTTAAGTAAGAATTTACTTAATCTCTCATACCAAGCTTTTGGAGCTTGTTTTAAACCATAAAGAGCTTTTGTCAACTTGAATACATGGCTTGGATTTTTAGAATTTTCAAACCTTGGTGGTTGTTTGACATATACCTCTTCGTTTATATATCCATTCAAAAATGCACTCTTCACATCCATTTGATATAACTTAAAATCCTTACGGGCTGCATAGGCTAAAAGCATCCTAATGGCTTCCATTCTTGCCTCAAGTGCAAAAGTTTCATTGTTATCAATTCCCTCTTCTTGATTATATCCTTGTGCCACTAACCTAACTTTATTTCTCACAACAACTCCGTTTTCATCCTTCTTACTTCTAAACACCCATTTAGTTCCTATAATTGATTTATCTTTGGGTTTTGGTATTAGTTCCCATACTTGACTTCTTTCGAATTGCTTTAATTCCTCTTGCATAGCTATAATCCAAGAGTCATCATTTAAGGCATCTTCAATATTTTTTGGTTCATGTTGGGAAAAGAAAGCATAATGATTGCAAATATTTTTTAGTGAGACTCTAGTAGTTATTCCTTTTGAGGTTTCACCAAGAATTTGTTTTTTTGGGTGATTTTTGTCATATTTCCAGTCTTTAGGAAGTTTCAGTTTCTCTAAAAGGTTTTCATTTAATGCATTATTGTTCTTTTCTTCTTTTATTTCAAGAACATCTTCCTTTTGTGAAGTGACTTCTTTTTCATCATTCATATCTTTAATGTTATAATAATCTGATTCATCAAAAGTTATATGAATTGATTCCATAATTGTAGAAGTTCTTTTATTATAAATCCTATAAGCTTTACTATTTGTAGAATAACCTAAGAAAATACCTTCATTCGACTTTGCATCAAATTTTCCTAGGTCATCTTTAGTATTTAACATAAAACATTTGCAACCGAATACATGAAAGTAGGATATATTTGGTTTTCTATCTTTCCAAAGTTCATATGGTGTTTTATCTATTTTTGATCTTATTGATACCCTATTTACAATATAACATGCTGTATTTACAGCTTCTGCCCAAAAATATTTTGGTAAACTATTTTCATTGAACATTGTTCTTGCCATTTCTTGAAAAGTTCTATTTTTCCTTTCAACAACTCCATTTTGCTATGGAGTTCTAGGTGCTAAAAAATTGTGAGTTATTCCATGTTCATTACAAAATTTATCAACTTCCTTAGTTTTAAACTCTCTTCCTTGGTCACTTCTAAAGCTTGTTACATTATAACCTTTTTCATTTTGTAGTTTCTTGCATAAGGTTATTAATTGATTGCAAGCTTCATCTTTGTTTGCTAAAAATATTACCCAAGTAAATCTTGAAAAATCATCTACTATTACAAAAACATATTGTTTTCCACCTAAACTTAAGGTTCTAGTTGGACCAAATAAGTCTAAGTGTAGGAGTTCTAGAGGTCTTTTGGTGGATATGAATTTTTTTCTTTTTAAAACTTGTTTTTACTTGTTTTCCCTTTTGACAAGTATCACATATCTTGTCTTTTACATACTTAATATTTGGTAATCCTTTTACAAGATTTTTCTTAGATAATTTAGATAGTAGGTCCATCCTAGCATGTCCTAATTTCCTATGCCATAACCAACTTGCTTCATTCATGGCTGTTAAATAAGTTATGTTTTGATTTTTTATTTTCTCAAGATTTATACAGTAAACATTATTTATTCTATGAGCCATAAACAAGGTTTCTTTATTTTTGAGATTCTGGATGACACATTTTTCTTTCATGAACATTACTTCGAACCCTTTATCACTTAATTGATTGATACTTAAAAGATTATGTTTTAGTCCTTCTACTAATAACACATTATCTATAGTGAGTGAAGGTTCTTTACCAATTTTACCTATACTGACAATTTTACCTTTGGCATTGTCGCCAAAGGTGACGTATCCCCCATCTTTTTGTTTTAAGGTAGTGAACTTGTTCTTGTCACCGGTCATATGTCTTGAGCATCCACTATCCAAGTACCATTTGTCCGTTGTCGTTGTTGTCCTAAGGCAAACCTATAATGAGGGAAACTATGTGTTAGTTTTTGGAACCCAAATTCTTTTGACTTTCATTTTTTTACTGTTAGTTCCACTATTTGTTTTCCATTCTCCTTGGACTTTAACATATTTTTTCTTTAATGGACAATTAAACATTATATGACATTTAGTCTTGCACATATAGCAAGTGGTGTGTTCATGTTTGTTATTTGATGAAGTGCTAGCATAAAACCTAGCTTCCTTATTAAAGTATCTCATGTGTAGCTTTTTATTCTTTTTTATTTGTTTTACCATTGTAGCCTATTCCTTCTTTGTTTCCATGAAGCCTTTGCTGTCCAATCATCTTTTCAAAGTTCTCTTTACCTTTAGTAAAGTTATAGATAATCTTTTCCTTATCCTTAACTATCTTTTTGAGTTCATTTATTTCTAAATCTTTCTTATTCAAACCATCTATATGAGTTTTATCTAATTCTTGTTTTATTTCTTCTTCCAGCTTCTTAATACAAGTATTTCTTTCTTCTTCAATAACTTTGAATGATTCTAGTTGCTTTACTCGTTCTTGATTCTGATATTTCAAAGTTATATTTTTTTAGACACTTTTATAAATCTTTTATGTAGTGAAAATAATTCAGTTTATAATTCCTTGTAAGAAGGCAAACTGTCACATGACTCATCACAAGACACATTTTGAGATTTTATTAAAGAATAATAAGAATTTACCTCTTCATCATTTGCCATGAAGCATATATTTGCCATCTTTTGTTCACTTGATTCAGTTTCAGTTTCACTAGAGCTTGAATCGTCCCAAGTAGCTTTCATTGCTTCCTTCTTTTTCTTCTTGTCCTTCTTGAACAATAGACACTCCGGTTTAATATGTCTTGGCTTTTTGCAGTGATAACAAATTGGTAATTCATTCTTACCTTTATTTTCTTTCCTACTTGTATCTCCTTTTTCAGTTTTCTTTTTGTATTTTCTAGGAAACCTTTTATTTATTCTATAGAATTTTCCTAGTCTGTTAGTAATGAATTCCAATTCATCTTGATCTAGGTCACTTGTTTCGCTTTCTTCTTCACCAGAGCTATGGCTAGATGCCTTTAGAGCTATGAATTTTTTATGCTTTGGTTCGGGGTTTCTTTCTTTCAGTGCCATTTCATATGTAAGAAGTGAACCTATAAGTTCATCCAAAGACGTAGTCTTAAGGTTTCTAACTTCCGTGATAGCTGTGGCATTTGGTTCCCAAATAGAGGATAGACCTTTTAGAATTTTCCTAATCATTTCATATGTAGTATAGGTTTTTCCTAAGGCACTTAAAGAGTTTATTATGTGGGTAAATCTGGTGTACATGCTTGATATTGTTTCTTCAGAATTCATTTTGAAGGCTTCGTATTCACTTGTTAGCATATCTATCCTATTGTCTCTAACATCGACGGTTCTTTCATAAGTTACTTCTAACTTATCCCAAATTTCCTTAGCTGTTTTGCAAGCCATGACTCGATTAAACTCATTAGCATCTAATGCACAATATAACACATTTATAGCACTTGCATTTATCTAAAGCATTTTATAGTCTAAGTCTGTCATGTCTTTCTTTTCTTTTGGAATGTGTTTTCCATCAACTAACTTAGTGGGAATAAGATTTCCATCCATAACAACTTCCCAAGCTTTCCAATCCGTGTGTTGGAGATATATTTCCATTCTCTTTTTACAAAAAGTGTAATTGTGTCCACAAAAGATTGGTGGACGGGTTGAGGATTTTCCTTCACCAAAGGGTGCTACTCCAATGTTTGCCATTAGATCTTTTTATAGTTTCTTGTTAGGAATTTCTATAACTAGGCTCTGATGCCAATTGAAATGAGGAATAGCTTCCCAAGAGGGAGGGGGGTGAATTAGATTCTTTTTAAATTTTAATGATTTTTAAGCTATTGATTTTAATTACCTAGAAAACAAGATATATAAACAATAACTACACTTAAAAATACTGAAATTTAAATTCACAAGTCAATTAATGAAATCAACGTAATTCAATTACTCAACCAAAAATGATAGAGCTTTAGTTGATTTTTCTATAAACTCTTAGTATGCACTACTTGATCAAGATTTTCGCACATTAACCAACGTACTCCCTTTTTGGGTTTTCAAAAATGATTAATCAAAACGTACTTTCTAAATATCAAGTACCTTTGTTTCTTTCTCACTTAAGAATCTGCAACCTGCACATTTAAATCATACCACAATAGCAAGTAAATAATATAAAGTAAAGCAGAGAGAAAGACACAAGATTTTTATGAGGTTCGGCTTCAACACAACCTACGTCCTCGCCTTTGGCAAAAACCCAAATGATTCCACTATATCAGTTCTGTTAGTTGGGGGAACAATACCAATTTACAACCATTCCTTCTGTTAGGCTAGAGTCTGCCTCTCCAAACAATAATCCCTTGTTTGGTCCAACGATTCAACAACTCTGAATCGTTTCAGAATGATGACAAAGAAATTTGTGTACAAAAGAGAACTCTCACAATAGAGTAGATTAGTACAATGATTAGCTCACTTATACTCCAAAGTAATTCAAATATAAGAAATTTGATGCTCAACGCTTAGTATGAATTACCAAATTATTTTAAAAAAAAAATGAAAGATTTTGATTTTTTTTAAAACTTTGCTTCAAAAATATAAATCAATATCAGATCAGAAAGTTTAAGCACAAGAAAATTTTAGATCCTTTGAGAAATTTAAATATTTGAAAATCACTTGATCTAAAACCTTTGAAAAGTAGTTTGATCTAAAAACCTTGAAGGTTGCTTGATCTTAAACTTTGAAGATTGCTGGATCTGAAACTTTGAAGATTTCTGGATTTGAAACATTTGAAGATTTCTGGATCTGAAACTTTTGAAGATTTCTAGATCTGAAACTTTTGAGAATTTAATTAATTTCAAAAACCTTTCAATATTACCTCAATGATCATTATTTTAAACCTTTGATGCTTTTAACTATTTATAGATGTTTTTAGAAGCCATCCATTACTCCCAAACAGTCCTAAAATTCATTTCCAAATATTTTGAAATAAATATGTTTAAAAACATGGTTTAAAAAATCTTCTCTTCTTAAGCTCTTTTTATTTATTAAAAAAAAAAAAAAAAACTTTTTTAAAGTATATATGTTTAAAAAAATATTTTTCATTTTCCAAATATTTTGAAATAAATATGTTTAAAAACATGGTTTAAAAAATCTTCTCTTCTTAAGCCCTTTTTATTTATTAAAAAAAAAAAAAATACTTTTTAGAGTATATATGTTAAAAAAAATATTTTTGATTTTCTATGAGCTTCAAACCATTTTATATTTGAGTTTAACCTTTGAAGTACTTACATTAAGAACATCCTAAAATATAATTCTTTAATCTTCAATCTTGTTCTTCCATCATCTTTGTTTTTTCAATCTTTTATTTGAGCTTTTCACCAGTATAATTTTATTCCTCATACTCTTTGGAATGCATAAGCTTTTCTTTGTGTTCTTCAAGGATTCTTTGTAATCCATAAACTATACTTGTGTTCTTCAAGAATTCTTTGTAATCCATAGGCTTTTTTATGTACTTGGGCTTTGTCACTTTCCTGAAAAATTTTTACTTGAAACATATTAAACATATCATTGATTTCTTATCATCAAAATAAGAATTGTAAGCCTTATTAGGCCAACAATATGAAAATCTGAGCTAGGGCATCGAAGAGGATGTCATGCATCGGACGAAGATCAGAGCTAGCGCATCAAAGAGGATGTCATGCATTTGATGAAGATCCGAGCTAGCGCATCAAAGGGGATGACGTGCATCGGACGTGAAAGTCCGAGCTAGCGCATCGACGAGGATGTCATGCATCAAATGAAGATCCAAGCTAGCACATCGAGGGGGATTTTGGACAAAACCATAAGTGATAGAAGATTACTCAGGTGCAGGATTTTAAATATTTTAAGGACTGGTTACTCTGTATGAGGATGATCAATCAGGTGCAAGATCTCGAGATCTTTTTGGAAAATGAGTATTTAGGTTTGAAACATAGTTTATCCGTGGGGATGATTAATCGAGAATGAGATCCCGAAATCTTTTGGAAAATTAGTATTTTAAAAAATGGTTTCTCTGTTGATGATGGTCAAATTGGTGTGAGATCCTGAGATTCTTTTGGAAAATGTCCTCAGGTCTGGGCCTCGAAGTCCCTGAAAAAGTTACTCCATTGGGGATGATAAATCGTGCACAGGGTCTTGAAATTCTTTGGCCGTCTATACATAACCTAATTTGAACTTAAAAGCTAATGCCCCGATCAAGAGATGAATCAATCGTTTCCTGAGCCTATTCTCCCCTAGTTATGGACATTAAGGAAACAAAGATAGTTTATTGACAAGGGATGCAAAAGTTTGTACAACACAACCGGTGTGAGTGAATGCAACTATATGATGCATGTTGCTACTTGTGGTGACAAAATACGGGGACGAACATGCATGCACTTCCCTACTCTAATGCATAAAATGCATGATGGTGAATCTTCCTTTTCCGGTGTGCCTATATTTACTGACCCCACCTCTAATCTTTGGCTATGCTTTCAATACAAGAATGGCCCCAGTTTTACTGTTCCTAGCCATGCTTTCAACTTGTGTGAAGTTGCCTAAAATATGCCCCAATGTTTACTTGCAACTTATTTTGGCTATGCTTTCAATATGAGACCTACCCCAGTTTTATTGGCCCTGGCCATGCTTTCAACTCGTGTGAAGGTGCCCGAACTTGTTCCAACAAAATTCGAAGACTGCCTCAGTTTCTGTCTTTAGCTGCTAATCTGGGCCATATTATCGATTCCTTTTCCATGGTGAATGTGATTGGTGCTTATGGCCCTATTGACTATCCCTCCTTCCTCGAAGCAACATGGTTTTGGAAATGATCATGCATTCATGTCATCACTTTGTTAAATCAAGTGGTCAATATGTGCAAAGAATATTTTACCATTCGCGAGTGCTATTTTCAGGAAAGGGAAGAACTTACACCCATATCATCGAGTTAATTGAGGTTGATGTTAATTCATCAAACTAAACCTTAGAACAATTGACCTTCCTCCTTTTCAAAAACTGGCCCACTTTCACTCGAGCAATCCTCTAGTGTAAAATTCAAATTGTACTCCCTTTTCTCTAAGTGATTTTCCATGGTCTTCGCTCATGTTTTGATCTCAAGATGATCTTTTAGACTCAGAACGAAATGTAGGCCTTAGGATACGGGTTCTCAGAAAAATAAGGAGACCGAGGCTCAAAATTCTTTTCCCCAAATAATATCTTTTGCCCTAGTTTGAGGTTTCTGCAAGATATTGACCGAACTTCTCATTTGAACAAGCTGCCTACGTACCTTTCCAAGATCTGGTCATTACGTAGTTCATACTCAATTATTGAGTTTGACATATCATCTAAGACAACAATGTATGCCAATCTGGTTGGGACTTTTAATTAGACTGTAATGTAGGCC
Organism: Malania oleifera; assembly: GCF_029873635.1. Classification (NCBI taxonomy): domain Eukaryota; kingdom Viridiplantae; phylum Streptophyta; class Magnoliopsida; order Santalales; family Ximeniaceae; genus Malania; species Malania oleifera. Next base: position 39,575,628 of record NC_080419.1, read on the forward strand.
AGGGCATTGGTTGAAGAAGAAGGGTAAATTAAGGCTCAACTTTTGTTGAACTCATAAAGGGTAATCAATGGTCAAAGATCACATTTGAAACATGTCCTTTTCTTTTGTCGTTTTCTTCTTCTTTTGCTGTTCTTTTTGCTTTTTCCTTTTAATGGAGGACTTTTAGTGTTTCTTTAGGATTAATTTTGGGACTAATCCTTTTAATATTGCTCCGGTGTTGGGTGTGATCCTTTGAGAGGTTAATCAAGAATTTTAATTTTTTAGGCTCAAACGGGCTAGCAATGGGTTTCTCTTTTTCTCAAACTTTTCTAAGTAGCAGAAAAATGCCCTGCCGTTATTTTTGGTAACTAATTACTGTCTCATATGATTTGTAAGACTCTAGAAATCTAGAACCCAATTTAATTTTAGGGAATGACTTTAGAAGAAAATGGTTTGACATTTAGGCACAACTTGGTTAGAAAATGATATATTATTGTTTAATTTTTTATTTTTATGGGAAGGTGGTTGGCCAAAAATGGCCATAAATCATTTAATCAAAACACGAGATGACCATAGATCCATGTGTTGGCCTAATAAGGTCTTTCAATCAGTTTTGGTGATAACAAACAAAGGAAAATTTAACTTGGAAAGGTTGAGTTTTTGTGTTTCAGGAAATAAGGATGGATCAAGTGAAGTTCAAGAATGGATCAAGTGTGGATGATCAAAGAAGTTAAGTAACAAGTGATTCAAAGAGAAACAAAGGCATTGGCTGATAAAACTAGCTCAAGCAAATATCCAAAGAACTTCAAAAGCAAAAAGATTGAGAATGATATCAAGCATGGCATATAAAGTCATAGGAAACACAATGTAAGTATTTCAAAGGTAAATATCATTGGAAATATGTTTTGAAGCTTTTCCAACAGATTATAAGGACCTAAAAACCTATTTAGGTTTATTGAAACAAGTTTTATAAAAATCAAATTAAAAGAGCAAATTAGTTTTTAAAATGAAAGAAAATCATTTTAGCAGTTTTTGTATGATCAGATGACTAAACTTTTAGTTCAGATGACTGAAGTCGTAACTTCAGATGGTTGAACTTCATGTTTAGATGTTTGAAGAGTTACTTCAGACGTCTGAAGAATAAGCTTAGACGTCTGAAGATTTTCTGGGAAGAAACATAAATAGGTAGTAGCTGATCATATGACTGAACTTGTCTCTTCGGTTGTCTGAACTCGACTCTTCGGTCATCTGAACTCTACTTCGGTGATCTAACCTTGTGTCCAATTCATTTTTTAAAGGATTGCAAGAACTTCAGATGACTAAACTCGACTCTTTAGTCATCTAAACACTATTCAACGAATTTTTTTTTTAAATTTATTATTTTAAATAATAGTCGTTTGGGCTCCAAATTTTCTAGCAACTTGAGAAATTCTCTAAGGAAACTTTAGCAACAAGGAAACTTGTTTGAAAGCCTATAAATACATGGTTTTTGTAAATCAAAATACACCAAGCATTGAAAATCTCTCATAAGCTCTCTTGCTCTCAAAGCCTTATCTTGATCATCTCTGGCAAACTGAAAGTGTTGTAATTCTGAGATTCTAGCTCATCAATTCCTGAACTTAGATTGCTGATTTCTCATCTGGATAAAAGGAATTTGGTGAAATCTTTGTTAAGCTTCAAAGTATATTTCTTTCTTGATACTTATCTTTTGAAGTACATAGTTTCAATTTGTACTAACCTGCTCTTTGTGTGAGCATCTCTTGTACACCAGCTTCTTGTTATTTCTCTTGTAGTTTTTTTGATGATTTCAGGCTGTTAGATCGTTGAGCAAATGAGGGTATATTGTTCGAAGAATGCGGGCTCTAGCCTTAGCAAAGGAGTGATTGTAAATAGGTGTTGTTCCGCCCGGTAAAGGAACTGCTATAGTGGAACCCTTCGGTATTTTGCTAAAGGCGAGGACGTTGGCTATGTTGAAGTCGAACCTTATAAAAACCTTGTGTCTTTCTTTGTTCTTTACTTCCTATTTTTTGTACAAGCTGTTGTTGTGTGATATAAAGTGCAGGTTGTAGATTCTAAAGTTAGAAATAAAGAAAGACTCTTGATATTTAGAAAGTATGTTTTGATTGACCGTTTTTGAAAACCCAAAAGGGAGTATGTTGGTTAATCTGCGGAAATCTTGATCAAGAGAAGTGCATACGAAGAGGTTATCTAAAGAACGTTGTGAACATCTACAGGGAAATTGATAAAAGCACTAAGATTCTTGCTTGAGTGGTTGAATTGTTTAAGTTTAATTGATTGACTTGTGAATTTAAATTTCAGTATTTTTAAGTGTGATTATTAGTTATTTATTGTGTTTGTCTTGGTGTCATAAGTAAAGCTCAAAAAATATTAAAATTAAAAAAATCCAATTCACCCCCCTCTTGGGAAGCTATTCCTAATTTCATCATGGAAAACATTATAGACATTTTATTGAATTCTTTTGAGAGTTTACAAAGGTTTTTAAGAAAAATACCTTTTTACAGCATCCAAATTAATGGGGTGCAAGAGGTCAGTCCCGTCTATTTTTGCTAATAACAAGGCACCACCTGAAAATGGCTTCTTTACCATGTAAGGTCCTTCATAATTGGGTGTCCAAGTACTGTGCAGGTCTATATGAATAGGCATAATATTTTTCAATACCAAGTCCCCTTCTTGAAACCGTCAGGATCATACTTTCTTGTTAAATGCTCTCATCATTCTCCTTTGGTACAACAGTTCGTGAGCTATTGTGGCCATTCATTTTTCTTTAATCAAGTTCAACTGACCATATCTAGATTGTACCCATTCAGCATCGGTCAATTCTGTCTCCTTCAGGAGTCTCAGAGAAGGGATCTCTACTTTTATTGAGATTACGACCTCCATTCCATACACCAAAGAGAAAAGGGGTAGCCCTGTGGAGGTTTGAACCGTTGTTCTGTAAGCCATCAAAGAGAAAGGGAGCTTCTTATGCCAATATTTATAAGTTTCAGTCATCTTCTCCATGATGTTTTTGATGTTCTTATTGATCGCTTCCACTGCCCCGTTCATCTGTGGCCTATAGGGAGCTGAGTTATGATGCTTCACCTTGACCTGACTGCATAACCTTGTCATGACTTCATTGTTTAGTTTCTTGGCATTATTTGAGATTATTATTTCCAAGATCCTATACTTGTAGATTAATTCCCTCTTTATGAAATGACTGATGACATTCTGAGTGACACTAGCATATGATGCAGCTTCTACCCACTTGGGGAAATAGTCAATTGCCACGAAAATGAATTGATGTTCGTTGCTAGCCTTTGGGATTATAAGCCCGATCACATCCATACACCATGCTGAAAAGGGCCAAGGTGCGGATAGGACTTGGAGAGGGGCTGGTGGAATTTGTATTCGGTCTCCGAAAATCTGACACTTGTGGCACTTCCGGGCATATTCCATACAATCTTTTTCCATGGTAATCCAGTAGTACCTGCTTTTGAGGATTTTCTATGCCAATAAGTGGCCACTAGCATGGGTGCCGCAAACACCATCGTGGACCTCCTGTATAATTTTCCTTGATTCCTACACCTCTACGCATCGTAATAGGATCATATCATGGTTCCTCTAGTATAGCACTTCTCTATCCAAAAATAATCCCATTGCTAGTCTCCTTATCGTCTTCGATCATTGTTAGAGGCTCCTTCAAGATATTCCTGATTTTGGAGGTACGTTTTGATATCATAGAACCATGGGTTTCCATCAACTTCATCGATCACTACGGACTAGGTTGGTTCTAACTGCATCCTTATACAAATTGACTTAATTTCTATTCTTGACTCTACTTTGATGAAAGCTGCTAGCATGGCCAGGGCATCGGGAATCAAATTGTTTTCCCTTGGTAAGTGGGAAAAGCTGATATGGTCAAACTCCTGGATGTATTCTTGATATGGTGTTAGCTTTGAATCCTGAGTTTCCCACTCCCCAAACAATTGATGAATCACCAAAGCTGTTGATTAAGGTGTAATCCCAAGAGGGGGGGGGGGTGAATTGGGTATTTTAAGATTTTTTTGAAACCTATTTACCAATCAATCCCTATTTCTAAGTTTAACTAGTTAATGATAGAAACTTATGTCTGAATTAAAGTTATTTTATCAATGAATTCTTTTTTACTCAATTAAGTGCGTATAAAGTTATTCAACATACACAAGTAAGCAGGAAATTAAATGCGATGCTGAAAATAAATAGTAAAGGGAAGAGAGAAGGCAAACACAGTTTTACAAGGTTTAGCCTACTTGACCTACGTCCTCGCCTTGAGCAACCACTCAAGGATTCACTAAAACTCTGCTCCTTAAAGTGGGACGGAGCTTCCCTTACAATCCGATGCTTACAAGAGGCATAACTTCCTCCTACTCCGCTACTTACAAAAGATACAACTCTCTCCTCTCACACCGGTTCACACACCGAACTATGTATACAATAGAATCTGGAAAATACACTAAAAAACAATGCTTCTAACAAAAGCTGGTGAGTACAATTCAAATTCCTAAAACATTGACATATGATATAACTTGAAGCTCGTGAATGAATGAAAACGATAAAATCGTTCTATGTATGATATGCCTCAACACACAAATCCCTTTTTAACCAAAACTTTCAAGTAGAGATAAATTCAAACTGTTTTGGAATAAACTAGGGTTCTTGGTTCACTTTGCAAAAATGCACACTTATATAATTGAAGTGAACTAGTTAGCAAAAACTTTGTCTTGAATACACACTCAATCAAAATCATAAAGTTTTATTTCATGTACTCAATCACAAAACTAAGTATATTAATTTGCAGAAAATATCCTTCAATTAAAATTATAGTTTTACGTACCAAGGATATTAAATCAAGCTCTAGTGTATCTAAAGATAGATCCTTTTAGAAACCACACACTTGAATCAAACCTTTCAATCAATCACACACCATAAATCAAATAATGATCTTGTTTAAAATAGCTTTGTATATGTATGGGTACTTTCAAGATCACCCTTTTAATCAAAACTAGGTTTTTTTAATAATAAGCTCTTTGAGAAAATATATGTAAATTTATATTCTCTTGAATCAAAATTTAATCTACCAAGTTAGATAAACTTTCTTAAGTAATGATCTCTTTAGAAAATTAATTTTTGTACGAATAGGCACACTCAAGATCAATACTTTTCAATACTAGTAAAAAACAAGCAATGAATGAGACGTAAAGTTCACATGACTAATAACTTGAAAGATCAAACCTCAATACTAGATTGAAGTACAGTAGAGTAAACAAGTTCCCTTTGAAAAACTGATTTGATTTTCCCAAACTTGAAGATTTGAGATTGATGTATATGCAATCGAATAGCACTAAGAGTAGATAATCAACAATCTTGCAACAAGGTGCGTTCTTCTCTTTCTTGTGTGTCTAACCTCTTGTTCTAGGGTTTAGATATTCATAATATATAGTATATTACCCTTAGGATTGTTCTCAGCCGTTGGATCAATAAGATACCTCGCGTGTCTTTTTAATAAAGAACTGATTTTTAGGCTTTCCCGCTAGTTCAGGCAACCGAACTCGACTTCAGGCTTCTGAAGTGGCAACTTCAGGCGCCTGAGGTTCCAAAGTCAGACGACCGAGGTCCCTCTACCAGGTTTTGTCTTTCCCCTTTAATTCTGCACGCTACTGAACTTCATCTTCAGGCTACCAAAGAAATTCTTTAGGCGCCTGAGGATAACTTCAGGCTACCGAAGTCCCCTTTTTCACACATATTCATTTCCTGTTTAAAATTCTACTTTGATTCTTTGCTTGGGTCTTTTATAAAACAAGTTTTCCATGATTTTAAAAATATTTCTAAGCCCATGTATGTACTCTAATGATCTACATGAAATGCATGAATCCTAAAATCATTCTAAGTTATATTGAGCCTTAAGATAAATCATACGAAAATGTAAGTACATGAGTTCTAAATACCCATTCCCAAAACATTCTTGACCTTTGCCGCTTGCATCTTGATTCTCATACTCTTTGAGTTCCATGGTGCTTTCTAAAATGTATAATCTTTACTTTATGGCGTCCATGACTCGTTATCTTTCCGTTCATGTTCAGTGTAAGTCCTGTTCACAAACTCAATGCATAGATAAAATATCAAGTGATTTGTCATTATCAAAAACCGGATTGGAGTCATAGAGTCAACAAAAGCTAAATCCTCTTTAACGGTCAACTCTTTAATGCCCCAATTTATGACAGCCTGTAAACCCAATGTGCATGCCTCATATTCAGCAATGTTGTTGATGCAAGGGAACGTAAGCTTGGCTGAAACCAGGTAGTGTTTACCTTTTGGAGAAATGAGTACTACCTTTATTCCATGTCCCTATGTGTTGGCTGCCCATCAAATAACATAGTCGATCCTGCATGATCTTCTTCTGCCTAGTTTATTGAATCAATGTCTTTGTTCGGTAAGTCGAACTCCATGGGTTGGTAGTCATCCTCAGCCCTTTTCTCCAAATACTCTGCTATGGCACTCCCTTTAATGACCTTCCTTGTCACATAGGTTATATCATACTCGGTTAACATTTGCCAATGAGCTACCCAGCCTATTACTGCTAGTTTTTCATAGACATACTTAATCGGGTCCATTTTTGAAATTAGCCATGTTATGTAGTACAACGTGTATTGTCTCAACCTGCTCGCCACCCATACCAAAGCATAACAAATTTTCTCCAATTCTGAGTACTTTGAATCACACTCCATGAACTTATTGCTTAGGTAATAGATGTCCCACTCTTTTCTTCTAAACTCATCGTGTTCGCCTAACACACAACCTATGGAATTTTAAGATATTGCTAAGTATAGGATGAGCGGCCTCCCTAGTATGGGAGGGACCAAAATTAGTGGATTCAAGAGATAATATTTTATTCTTTTGAAGGCTTCCTAGGAATCTTCATTCCATCTCTCCAAGTTATTCTTTCTTAATAGCTTGAAAATGGGTTCACAGGTAGTGGTTAATTGGGATATGAACCAGGCTATGTAATTGAGCCTGCCCAAGAAACTCCGCACCTCCTTTTCAGTCTTAGGTCTAGGCATCTCTTAAATAGCCTTTGCCTTGTTTGTGTTAACCTTGATCCCCTTCTCACTCACAATGAACCCTAACAACTTTCTCGACGTAGCACCAAAAGTACATTTTTCTAGATTCAACTTCAATTGACATTTTCATAGCCTTCTAAACAACTTTTCTAGGTTTGTCACGTGGTTTCCTTCGCCCTACGACTTGATGATCATGTCATCCACATATTCTTCTATCTCTTTATGCATCAAGTCATGGAAAAGGGTTACCATGCCATGGCACTTTGGTTAGTGACCCCCGCATTCTTTAGACCAAACGACATGACCTTATAGTAGAAGGTTCTCCATATGGTGATGAACGTGGTCTTTTCTTTATCTTCTGGGGCCATCTTAATCTGGTTGTAACCATAGAATCCATCCATAAATGAAAACAAGGTGTGCCCTGTTGTATTATCTACTAACACATCAATGTGTGGGAGTGGGAAATTGTCTTTAGGGCTAGCCTTATTTAGGTCTTGGTAGTCAACACATGCTCACACTTTCCCATTCTTCTTCATGTTTACACTCGAGGTGGTGGATATCTTATGAGTCACCAGGTTCGTGTCTAAGCCCAGCATGTCTTGGTACACATGCAAAAACATCCCAATATTCTTTCAGGATGTTCACTATTTTGTCTTCCTTTTCACCCCTAAAAAGAGCCCCTATTTTTATTTGTTTCAATTCTTCCTTAATTCCCAAGTTTATGGTAACAGTGGGTTCACTACTAGTCATAGTGGGGTTTTCATAAGATTTTAGCATTCTTTCCATTTTAGTGGATAGATTAGACTATTCTTCTTCTGCCTCTTGGATTTCGTTTTCAAATTTAGCATCAACCCCTAAGTCCTGTGTATTGGTGTTTTCATCTTCCCTATCCATGCATGAAATTAAAGCAAACATACTTTTGACAATGGAATTCAAGAAGCAGAGGATGACAAGCAACACATAAACCATTTCATTAAAATGAGAAAAAGCTACTTGAGACTATATTGCCCTTGGGCTTACAAATTAAAAAGGTTTGAAACAAGAAAAGAAAAAAAAAATTTTACATGAAGAAGACAGGATAGTCAAGAACGTCCTAGTTTCTCAGCTCTGCTTCGGGGGATAAAAGGTGGATCCATTGGCTTACAAAATCCATAGAATCTTCTAAATCAATCATCAAGATGCAAAGGTACTTCATCTCAACCTTAAGGTTGGACTAGCTGCTTTTCACAAAAGTTTGATTGATAGAAAGGACATCTGATCCCTATGGGGCACTCACTTCACTAGTGAGCCTTTCCATTCTTCACACCTTCTTTTTTGCTGCCTTCTTTCTTTGGTTTTTGTAGTGGGCACGTAACCGAGGCCATATCTATCCTTTGCTTCTTTGAGTATTAGTGGTCTTGGGATTCCCTGTAGGTGCTTTCCTAGTCCTTTTGCTGGACAGTATCTCTATTTGATCATTTCAAAGGCCATCATGCATGCCGCGGAGGAAATCTAGGGTTGAGGAATGAGAGACCCTTTCATCATAATTGTGGCATTGATGATTTTGAAAGCCCAAAACGAATCTTCTAGTGCTTCCTCTACAAATTCCATATAAGGAGTGAAGTGGGCTTGGTGATCATTACATTTGCCTTGCCATATACGCAGATCAACTTGTTTCTACCAAAAACTTTACCCTCTGATGCAATAAAGATGAAACTGCCCCATTATTATGAATCAAGGACCTCCCCAATAGGCAACTATATGATGGAGTGATATCCATGATCTGGAACGTAATGTAAAAAATCACTGGCCTGATTGTATGGGGATCTCAATTGCTCCCACCAATTCCTGACGAGTTCCATCGAAGGCTCTCACTATCAGGTTGTTTTGTTTAACATGCGAGAAGTCCATATGCAATTTCTGTACAATGATCATGGGCATGACATTGAGCGAGGAACCATTGTCAATTAAAACTGATGCTATCATGTGATCTTTGCATTTGATAGATATATGTAGTGCCTTGTTATGCCCCCTTCCCTCTGGTGGGATTTTCTCATCAGCGAAAGTCATGTAATTGGTTGTAGCTAGACTCCCAATTATGCGATATAAGTTGTCGACATTGATATCCTGAAGGATGTATACCTAGTTGAGTATTTTCAATAGGGTTTCTCGGAAGACTTTTGAGTTCAACACTAAGGACAGAAGGGAGATATATGTCGACATTTTGTTCATTTGATCAACGGTATTGTACTCGCTATGTTTTATCAACTTTAGGAACTCTTCTGCCTCTTGTGGGGGAACTGGCTTCTTGAGGCTTCTACTTTATTCTATTTTTTTTTCTAAACTCGATTTCTCCAATCATTCCAGCGCGTACACTCTCCCACTGCAAGTTACCCCATTTACTCCCACTACATTGTTTGTGCCCCCTTCAACATGAGCCTCTCAATTATACTTCCAAGGTACTACTTTGTTGCTTTGGTATGGGAATGGCCAAGGAATGGAAATTACCAGGCAGGCTGGCACTTCAGGCCATAAAGGATCCTTCATGTGATGGGTATGAAGGGTTGGCGTGTGTATTGGGGATGCTCATGCTTATTTTCCCCTATAGCTGAAATTTCACTGCCCTTCTGAATAAAGCCAACCTCAACGCTTTTATTGTCAAGCAACTTACACAAGAAAGTTTGGAAAGTTTCACACTGTATTACGGATCTTTTCTCTAAATTCTGACATGCGCAAAGTGTGCCTTTTGGACAAGTGGCCCTTTGTTCTGCTAGGCCTACTGCCATGAGCTCACAATACACCCAGTCTAGGGTCATTCGATAAAGATCTGCCTCTAGGATTCCCTTAGTTCTTTCTTCTATCATGCCATTATGGTTTCCCCCGTGGTCAGGCAGGGGATTCCCCTAGATTCCTAGCTATTTGTCATCGAAAGCTAGCCACCCCATATCCCTTAGCGCTTGCACTTTATACTTAAATGCCCAACACCGATCAATTGAATGACCAGGAGAATTCGCATGGTACTCACAATAAGCCTCGGGGTCAAACCTGATTCACTCTAAAAATGAGCAGCTCAGAAGTTATCCGAAGTATAGGAGTTCAATCATGTAATAATTAGCCCAATGGTCAGATCGTGTCCCCAAAGAATAAATTTTAATTCCAAAATTTGTATAATTCCAAAAGAAATTAAGAAAAGACAACTTACTGAACACAGTTCAAATTCAATTCCTGAGATTGTTGAGATTTTGGCAATGAAACTTAAAACAACGTAAATCCTAACTAGAAATTTAACATGCATAAAAATAAGTAAATAAATGTCAAATTCAATGCTAGAATAATGAAAGAAACAAATCCTGCAATCATTCTATTAAATAAAAATACCAACTTTAAACATAAACCCAAACAAAAATAAACTCTAACTAAATAAAAACACTAACTTTAATACTAAAAATACCCAAAGAAAATATTTAAATGCTAACAAAGACTCCAAATAAGAAAAACAAATTGAATAATTCCCCAAAGAAATATTCAAGATTCAACGCAAGACTTAAAAAAAAAATAAAAACAATCTAAATTGAATAATTTAAATTAAAATACAATTCCAACCACAACTTTTTATTAAACAAATAAACTAAAGAAAGGGAGTAGAAGAGAGAGAAAGATTCAATTTAAAAACTAATTAACAATATTTAAATAATAAGAAAATCAAACTAATTTTTTTTAATAAAAATAGATCCAACAATTATTTAAGATTCAAATAAAAAATAAGTAGAGAGAGAGAGAAATATATATATATATATATATATATATATATGTATATATATATATAACAAGCTGTGTATTTTTGGAGAAGAGAAGGAATTGGAGAAGCCTCCCAAGAGTGTTGCACACGACCTCCAAAGGATCCAAAAGAAAACCCGACCCCCCCCCCCCAAAAAAAAGGCAAAAGAAAAAAAAAAAAAAGCTACTTTAAACCCTACCTAAAGCTGCCCCTTTTGACTGGTCAAAATAAAACTAATAAATCCCCTTTTTTTAAAATTCCACCCCCTAGCAACTTGAAGACCAGTCCATGGCAAGGGCTTCCATCACGTGATCACATCACATTTTTATTTTTTTTCGTTCTTTCTTTCTTTTATTCACACATAGTTGGTTCTGCACTTTCAAGCCCGATTTTGACCTTCTTACAGCCTGTAGCTTTTAAAACTCAAAACATGAAAGTTGTAGAGAATTTCCTCAAATTTCCACAGAATTATGAATCATCTATATTGGTGATTAGAAAAGAAAGTTACGCCCATATTACAGAGTAATGTCGAAATAGTCCATAAAAAACAGTGTATGGTAACTTCACGTCTGTTTGCGACTGTTGGATTTGCAAGGCTTAACATCTTATTTTTATACTAATAAACAAGTAGAACTTAACATGCTTTGTTTAAGTGATGTATTTTCAGGACTCAATGATAAATGCAAGGTTAAAGAATTCATGAAAGCTTATATTTCAAAGAAGGATGATTTATATCAAGCATGAAGCATGGATTCAAAAATGGATTTAATGATAAAGCTTGAAGATCATGAGAGCATGAGGATTAAAGAGAACTTGATGAAAGCTCGAAGAAAGATGAAGCAAGCATAAAGACCTCAAGGAATTCAAGGATTGAAAATTTGAAAGAGTCTAGGAAATTTCATGTAAGTACTTCAAATAATTTCAATATGGATACATGAAACTCTTAGGTTAATTTATTGGACCTAAATACCTTTTAACATACTTGGAAAATATTTTTATAAGGTCAAAAATTAACTCAAAAAGGTTAGAATTATTTTTGAAATGAAAAGCATCAAAAAGAGGATTTTCAAAATGTTGTTAATTTTTCTACATCTACATTGAGGTGTATTTTTCTCTATCAGAAAATATTTATTTTAAAAAGTGTTCAACATGAAAGTTGTATTATTTTCTCTTATCTTTCATTTGACATTAAGATCATCAAATTTGGAGTTACACAGAAAACTTTGATAAAAAAATAGAAGGGTACTCGAAGCTAACAGCAACCAGTAGACTGCTTGAACTAGGATAGGCGCCTGGGTGGTCAAGCTAGATGACTGGCTGTGTCTTGGCAGGTGACTACCACCCTACTACCCCTGCTGCTCCTTTAAAAGTAACATGGCAGGCGACTGCCATGAACAAAATTTTAAAAAAACCTTAACGAAAACATTTTTTAAATGGTTTGCTTGGGGCTTAAACTTTGTGAAAACTTGGGGAATACTCCAAGTCACTTAGGGGCCAAGTTACATACCTTTTAAAGTCTATAAATAAGTCTCAAAGATCATTGAATCAACACACCAAGAATTCAAATTCAGCAAAATTCAAATTCTCTCTCAATTGCTCTCAACACCCTAACGCATTTTCACTCTCATCTTGTCTACGAAATTTGCTGAAGTCTTGCTGATTCTTCCTCCAGAATTATGCTACAAATTATAAATCTTTCAATCTATTGACTCTACAAGTCCAATCTTGTTTTGATAATAACAAATCACTTGGTATTTGATCTGTGCATTGAGTTTGTGAACAGAACCTATATTAAGCATGGACGAAAAAATAATGAGTCATGGAAGCCATAAAGTAAAATTGACACATCTTGGCAAGATCCATGGAACTCAAAGAGTACGAAAATCAAGATGCAAGCGGAAAAATTCAAGAACATCTTGGGAATGGGTATTTAGAACTCATGTATTTACTTTGACATATGATTTAATTTGAGGCTCAACATAACTTAGAATGATTTTAGGATCCATGCATTTCATGTACATCATTAGGGTATTTTCATGGACTTAGAAATATTTTTAAAATCATGGAAAATGTGTTTTATAAAAGACCCAAGAAAAGGAGCAAAGCAGAATTTTAAACTGGAAATGAATAATTGACAAAAAGGGGACTCCGGTAGCCTGAACTTCACCTCAGTCGCCTGAAGAATTTCTTCAGGAGCCTGAAGATTAAGTTTGGTAGCCTGAAGAATTAATGGGAAACAAAGCAAGTTGGCAGAGCCGCTTCGGTCGCCTGACCTTGGAACCTCAAGGGCTTGAACCCACTTCAAGAACCTAAACTGCTCACTTTAGGTGCCTGAACCTACGAGAAACTTAAAAATCATATTTTTATTAAACAAACTCGCGAGCTATTTTATTGATCCAACGGCTGAGATCAATCCTAAGGGTAAGATACTATATATACTGAATATCAAAGCCCTAGAACATGGCTAAGACACACAACAAGACAAGAACACACCTTATTGCAAGATCATAGAGAAACTTGAGCTGATTGTCTGCACTCCATTCTACTTTCATTGTGTTTGGGCAAATCTATTCCGAAAATCAAAGGGCATTCATTCATTCAACTATACTTCAATCCAGTATTGAGGTTTGATCTTTCAAGTTTTTATTCTTAAGAACTTCTCATCCCATTACATGCTCTTGATTATTATTAGAAAAGTTTTTATCTTGAGTGTGCATATTCGTGTAATAATTGATTTTTGAAAAAAAAAATCATTACTTGAGAAAGCTTGAGAAAGCTTGATTGATTGGTTTTTGATTCAAGAGTATAAATATACTTATATATTGTTCATAGTGCTTATTATTGAAAAACCTATTTTAATTAAAAGATTGATCTTGAAAGTGCCTATACATATACGTAGTTATTCTAAACAAGATCATTACTTGATTTAAGTTATGTGATTGATTGAAAGGTTTGATTCAAGTGTGTGTTTTCTAAAGGATCTATATTTTAGATATATTAACACTTGATTAAATATCCTTTGTACTTATAACTATATATTGTATTAAGGGATATTTTCTGAAAAACAATATACTCAATTTGCGATTGAATATTTGAAAGAAAAACTTTGTGATTTTGATTGAGTTAATATTCAAGACAAAGTTTTTGTTAACAAGTTCACATCAAACATATTTGTGCATTTTTACAAAGTGAACTTAGAACCCTAGTTTACTCCAAAACATTTTAAATATATATTTTTTTCTTCGGAGTTTTGGTTAAATAGGGATTTGTGTGTTGAAGCATATCATACATAAAACAATTGTATCGTTTTCATACATTCATGAGCTTCAAGTTTTAATCATATGCTAATGTGCTAGGAAATTGAATTGTACTCATAAGCTTTTGTTAGAATCGTTGTTTTGAGTGTTATTTTTCAGATTCTATTGTATACACGTTTCGGTGTGTGAACCGTTGTGTGAGGAGAGAGTTGTATCTTTTGTAAGTAGTGGAGTAAGAGGGAGTTGTGCCTCTTGTAAGCAGTGGATTGTAAGGGAAGCTCCGTCCCAATTTAAGGAGCAAAGATTTAGTGAATCCTTGAGTGATTGCTCAAGGTGAGGACATAGGCCAAGTCAGCTGAACCTCATAAAACTGTGTTTGTCTTCTCTCTTCCCTTTACTCCTTATTTTTCAGCACTGCATTTAAATTGTGTATATTGCATGTATAGGTTGGATAGCCTTACACATACATAATTATGTAACAAGAAGTTTTTGGTAAATATATAAGAAGGTTTTAAAAGGTAAATAAGTGCCAATGAATTTTTTTAAATACCCAATTCACCCCCCCTGTTGCGATTACACCTGATTCAACACAATCATTGAAAGAATTAATTGGTGATATACTTCATTGAGCTTCAAGTTAATTTTCATATTGTTATTTACTTTGAAATATATTAGTTTCTAAATTGTTGTACTAATCAGCTCTTTGTGTGAGCAAGTTCTTGTACACATCTATTTGATTTATTTCATGTAGATTGACAATTCCAAGGGTTGTTTGGATCATTGGCTAAGCAAAGGGATATTACTTAGAGACGCAAGCTCTAGCCTAGTTAAGGAGTGACTGGACGAGGGGACATCGTTTGGAGAAGGTAGGCTCTAGCCTTAACCAAAGAGTGTTGTAAAGGTATTGTTCTGCCCGTTAAAGGAATAGGTTTAGTGAATTCTTTGGTGGTTTGTCAAAGGCGAGGACATAGGCTGGATATAAGTCAAACCTTGTAAAAATATCCATCTCACTCGCCCTTTCCCTTACTCTTAATTTTCAGTACCTATTTCAATTGTGTGGATGGTTTAAATTTGAAAATCATACAAACTACGTATATTTGGAAATCAAACCAACTTAAGGATTATTTTGATTTGGGATTGCGGATATTGAAAGGGAGTACGTTGTTTAAACCATACTTTGCGGAAACCATATGGGAGTACGTTACTTGGTTAAATATCCCAAAGAAAAATTAACTTAAGAGTTTATTTGAATTCTGAAGTTTGGAAAAAGTAATTGGATTTTATATTGAGCATCATATTGAAGAAGCAATTTCATATATACCGGGTTTTGTTCAAACTCACATTCACCACAAGGTTGAACAGAATACAAAAGCTGAAAGTTATATATACTATAAATATATTGTGATTAAATGGTATAAAGCTTGAGATTGAGTGAACTGTATTTATATTTCAGAAAGTACTGAATCTTGAATCTTCCATCAATCTAATAGAGCTGTAGTGAACTTATATTTGGCAAACAAATTGTGGTTGAAGATTGAATGTTTTATTAGTTTTCTTGTTGATTGTTTAAAAGAAACTAAGTTCTTGTTTGATTGACAAAATAGATAAACGAGTCAAAGAATTGGTTAAATATTAAAAGAAGTTAAGGACTTTAAAAATAAATTTTTAAAAGCCAATTCACCCCCACTCTTGGGAAGCTATTCCTAATTTCAGCGACCTTGATGCAGCTAGTATCTTTCAAAACACCAGTATCCTTCATTTGAATCAAAGGTCTGATAAGAGAGCTACGTACAGATTACGAAGTAGTGTAAAAAACGGCCTCTCTTGCGTGCATGGCTCGGCTTCTAAAAATTATCCTTTATGTGTCCATGAAAACACTAGATGCTCACAATCTTGATTTGGACTTCCCCTCACGTAGACGGTGACACCTCTTCATGCTCATGACCCGCGTACATTCTAATTTCAGATTTAATTTCTAGAATTTTTTGTGCAATAATAAAATACAAAAATCTGTAAATTATTGAATAAAATTCAAAATATTATAAATTGGGTGCAATGTTAAAATATTTAACATAATTAGGCATTTAATTAAAATTACAATCCTTAATGTATGAATTTATACACCTAATTACGCAACTTTGATGCGTAATCACACCCCCCCAACTAAAGTTTTGCTAGTCCTCAGAAAAATAAATAAAAAATAAAAAAAACTAAGAAAACCACCAAATCCTATCTGCCTCCTCTTTCGTGGGAAATACAGTTGCATTTGCCAAATGCAACAAGGCTTTAAACCCCTAGGTCGATCCTAGTGGAAGAGTTGTAGTCTCGTGAAGGTTTCCAGGGTGACATCCACATACCCCAATTCCAATGACTATTAAATGAATGTATATGTAACACAAATATATGATTTCACATACATAAATATCATCAGATTTCACATAAGCTCATCATATACAATGCACATAATTCTGAAGCAAGTCATTCATGTAAGTCTCATCATTATGTAGCCATTAAGAACAGTATACTCACATAAAGTTAACAAGTAATTACAATTCAGTGTTAGCATAGCTATATAAATTCAAGTATAAATAGGCAAAATCTCGAGACATGTGTAATGTGTATGACTCATTACACCTAGGATACCAATGGATACATACAGAACGGTCATTTTGACTCAGCCTAACTAGTATACCCTCAAAAACACTGAAAAAGGATGCGTTCGCTTATCATATGTGCGAAGGAGTGTCGCGATCAAACATCCCACATATTGCAAAGAACAAATGCTAAAAGTATTGAGTGGACTAGTCTGAAAAGGATCCAACCTATTTATGAGGTGTTGGGTCCTTCACTCTAGCATCTTCTCACCTACTCGCCATATCCAATCAAGGTCACCCTAGTTCAACTTATTCACAAACCAGGCGTGAATATATCTGAAGCATTAAGCAGTTGAAGAGTCGTCATATGTAGAGAACATGTGTCATGTCCCTGACTTGTTGCGGTATTTTTGTGGAGCAGATATTAACCTTTCATTTCATATGCATTTCTATTTTTCTTATTCTTTCTTTTGTTTATTCTTCAATTTATGTATTTTCATTGTCAATTAGGACAATCATTACACTTCTTTTATTATCTTTATACCACCAATGAGAATTAAGCTTGAACAGTAGTCTATGAACTAAGTCTATTTCTAGGGTTGACTCAACCTTCACATCTTGAGTAGGCTATAAGACCTAGGTTTCTATCTCCCCACTAGATGTCACCTCTATGCTAGCAAGTCAAAAACAGAGACTAGTGTATAAAGAGTATCGAGAAAAGATGGGAAAGTTGAGTTCCATGAACTTTGAGTCGACGTTTAAAACTCAAAAGAACGATAAATGGCTTAACAATATCTCACAAAGTGTCATAGTTGCCACGAACGCTCCCTCAGTGCTCATAAGGAACCCTAAGTGCTATAAGTCACGTGAATGTATATTTTTAGCCTCATGAGATACCATGTAAATACAAGAGTTTATATTGCTAGATTAACAAGAATGAACTACCAGTCAACCTTCACAAAGTTGCAATTCCTAGATAAACCATATAAAGAGAAACTACACATAAATAACCCACTATACAACTTAAGTGTGTAACTCCTAGGTTATATGCAAGTATGTAAAGGGTATAAGTCAGTGTTAATCATGGCATAGATATCCATATTCAAAAAATAAAAATAAAAATTCAATGTAATTTCTCATCCCCCCCCCCTAACTAAAGTGGAACATTGTTCTCAATGTGAAAGCATAAGGGAAGTAGAGCATACTTGGGTGGAGAAGTAAGGGAAAAGAAAAACTAAAACTAAGGAAAAATGTACCTGAAAATTAACTAAAAAGAAAGGTAAAACAAAATGAAAAGAATGGAAAGAAAAACATCACAGTTTGTCTGGTGGCGGCCATAGAAGAATTTCATCTGGTGGGTGCAAGTCTATAAATTGAACTGGCGAGTCTCCAAATTTGAGTTGCCAAAATGAACCTATCTTGTTAAATATACAAAAGCTAGCCTCAAATAAATCAATACATTCTATGGTACTAGAAAAAACATGTGCAGACTGTCTTCCTTGTTTTAACAAGAAAGGATCTTTATTCAGCATATTTTCCAGGAAATTCACTTCTTTAAGAACCAGTCTTTAAGGCAAAGTTGTCAGAGTAGTTACATTTGGTTCTTCAAAAGCATCAACATTAAAACTTTTACCTGGTTCTTTGAAAATTAAAATTTCATTAGTCTACTCACCCTCTTTATCGGGTGTACCTATCACCTTACCACTGCGGAGATTTGCTTCAACATTGCACTCCTTGACATTTAGTCCAATAGGGAATAATGGTTACATAGCTATCAATCGCTGAGGGTAAGGTACTATAGGTTAGTACTCCTTACTGGTCTTAGTCTTCATGTTAACTGACTTCTTCAATTCTAGGCTTGCTTCCTCTAATTTTTCTTTGACCTCATCTATCTTAGTTGTAACTTTAGGTGTTGGGACAACTGTTGGTCTGTCAGTGAGTATCTCAAGTTGGGGAACTTCTTTTCCAATTATCAAAGTAATAATGGTCTCCGCTATCTCAAGAGAAACATTATGTATTTGTTGCTATTAGTGTTGGTATTATTAAAAATTAGGCTAAGGTTCTACCAGAAATTCCTATTTTTCTAAGATATTCAACCGCGTGCTCATCTCATTAATGGTGTCCCGCAATTCATTTATGGCCTAAGTGTACTGATTGTTAGTTAGGACTTAAATTTGCATGAACTGTTAAAAGGCATGCTCAATAGACTTCTCTGATGGAGCAGATGTTGCATTAGATTAAAATCTTGAAGGTGCATAGCTCTGAGAAATCTATTGTGGCTAATACTGATGTTGAAAGGTAGCCTGATGATATGACAACTGATAAGTGGTTGCATGGGACTAGGAAGGTTTATTTCAAAGTTGCTCTATACTATTCGCCTTTTCTATCTCCATAGCCTCCACTCTTCTGGTAAGTTCCGCCAGACGTGCCTCAACACAAAATTCATCTTTTAGTTTATACCACTCTCCACCATGTACTGCTTTCAATGATTGAGCTGCAATTGGTCTTCTGTCAATTCTAGTGTTCCATTACTGAGCATAGTCAGCTAAATGATCCAAAAAATCCAATGCCTTATCAGGCTCCTTGTCGAAGAAATATCTTGAACACATAGTATGAATAAACTATTTCGATTTAGGAGTTAATGCAGTGTAGAAATAGTTGACCAGGTACCATGATTCAAATCCACGGTAAGGACACATGTTAACCAAACCTCTAAATCTTTCCCAGCTTTCATGAAATGTCTCATCCACTCCTTACATGAATCGATCGATTTGTTCCTGCAAAAATTGAGTTCTCTGTAAAGGAAACAATTTATGCAGAAATTCGTTTTACATATTAGCCCAACTAGGGATAGAATTATGCTTAGGAGAATTAAACCACGTCTTAGCATTGTCTTTTAATTAAAAAGGAAATAGACGCAATCTAATTGCCTGATTAGTAGCAGTCTCATCTATGAATGTAACACATGCAAGCTCAAAATTAGTTAAATGTTGATACAAATTTTCACACTCCATCCCATAAAATTGAGCTATGATAGATATCTTTCCTGACTTAATGTTAATGTTCTGTGCATTCTTAGGCAATATGATTCAAGATGGTTATGTGGGCTGTAAAAAATCCATAAGTGTGCGTGGTGCAAGTGTAACCATATTTTCTTCAAAACTCAATTTTTTTTCTTTTCTTTTTCAAGAGAAAAATCAAAATAACAAGAAAAAAACTAGTTTGAAACTAAAACTGACATTCCCTAGCAACCGCGCCAAAAACTTGACTCACTCAAAAAATGAGCAGCTCGGAAGCTAT
Organism: Malania oleifera; assembly: GCF_029873635.1. Classification (NCBI taxonomy): domain Eukaryota; kingdom Viridiplantae; phylum Streptophyta; class Magnoliopsida; order Santalales; family Ximeniaceae; genus Malania; species Malania oleifera. Next base: position 39,595,612 of record NC_080419.1, read on the forward strand.
CCCAAGTATAGGAGTTCAGTCCTATAATAATTAGCCCGAAGGCCATATCATCTCCTTAAAGAATGCAGTTTAGTTCCAAATTTTGTGTAATTCCAAAAGAAATTAAGAAAAGACAAATTATTGAACATAGTTCAGATTCAGTTCTTGGGATTTTTGCAATGTGTTGACCTTATAGGTCACACCCAGTTTTGATAATGACAAATACTCTTGGTATTTGATGACTTTCGAGTTTGTGTGTGGGTATATAATTAGCAGATCAACTAATGGCACATGAAGACTCAAAGTCTAAAGACCCTGAAGACTTCTTTCATATTGTAATTCATTTTAATTCAATGAGGTTCTGTAATAGTAATTAGGAGAAACAATTTGTAATAATACCTGCATGCCATGCATGTAGGTTTTGTAAGCTCAAAATGACCATAGGGGCTGAATGAACTTAGGCAGTCAACCGACGCCAAATTTTTGGGACTATCTAAAAACAGCCTCAGTAAGACCATAGTAAGACTTTAGGTCCCAACACTCACACATATCACACAAAATAAAAGGGTGTTTGAAAATGCATTAAAATTGAATACTATAAGGAAATTGAGAGAGCTCGGGTGACCAAACCCCTGGAGTTCAAAACTCCTCGGGCGCCCGAACTACTGGAAAGTCAGCAGTTTGACCAAGCTTCAGGTGACTGAACCTAAAATGATCCTATCGCCCTCAGGCGCCCAAACCCTTAAAAGGTTACTTTTCACCAACTTGGGTTACCGAACCTTTGCATTCAAATCAGACCTCGAGCAACCGAATTGGTCAGTTTGGTTAACTGAACTTAGCATCGGGCACCCGAACCTACGACCGAATGTTTCTGACTTTTGTTCGGACTATCGAACCTTCACTCAGGCTACCAAACTGTTCTGAAAAGCTTTTTTAAATGAGTCTGTTCGGGCGACCAAACTACAGTTCAGCCACGCGAACCTCGTCGAGTTAAAATTATTTTAACCGAGGTAAATACAGGTTAATGAGAGTTAATTGTGTTTAAACAATTCGAATCTTTTATAAGAATGCCCAATAGGTCCCAAACGGTTATATTTTTGACATTGTCTATAAATATGAGTTCATTTGTGAGGATTAGTATGAGATTAGCCAAAATAATTAGCCAAAAATCCTCTCTTTTGAAAATACTCTTTTTGTCCAAATACTCTCAAACTTCTATTCCCTTAATACATTTTAGTATAATGAGAGTATATTGGTTGTGCTAGTATTGCTAATACTTCTAGTGTGCTTGTGTGATTGAGATATTGTTTTTGGGGAGTTTAGTTTAGGTTTATCCCACAGATTTTCATACTATAAATCTCGTGTTGCGATAACCTAGTAAGCTTAGGATATTTGCATTGTTATTGCAAGTGTCCAATAGCTTTGCTTTTGATTGTGCAAATACTTTTACAAGCTATAATATTTTTAAAACTACTCCTGTGCTCATTACATTAAAGGAAAATATTTTGAGTTAGTTTGAATATTTGATTAGTATCTTTGAAATCCTGATTAATATCGAGATTTGATATATACTGTTTCAAAGAAATAGCTTGATTAGAACACTCTTGAGCGTATTAGCGATAGTATCTTATTGAGTGTAGCTTGCACAAAAAGACACATCACTGAGCTTATATTTACCTACATTGTTGATGTGTATGTGATTGCGCTTATATTGGGTACATATCTGTTTTACTTGAGAAACATAATCACTGTACCAGTCATATTGTGAAAAATATTGTTGTATTTCTAGGCGTGGCCTAAGTGGGCGGTAATCCGGCCTGGTAAAGATTGTGTAATGGTTGGGGTCAGCCCTGGGAATTTGACCTTGGACCTTCTCAACCCCGCAAGAAGAATTTCTAAAAGTTAAAGTCAGCCCTGTGCTAATTGACCTGGTTGTATTAGGTGCTGCTCTACCCGTTAAGTGAGCCATTAGTGGAATCCTTAGGCTTGTGAACTAGAGGCCGGGATGTAGGTACAGTTGGCCGAACCCCGATAATATATCATGTGTCTATTTATATTTTTCGCACTTTACATTTACTGCACAAGTATGTTATTGTGTGAATAATGCGCATGATTTAAATTCCACATATTATACTTATCAGCGCATTTGGGTAGACTGACCCTAGGTTGTGAATATACTGTTGCATAACTAGTTGAACCTAGGGCAAAAGTTTTTAAATACCCAATTAACCCCCCCCCCTCTTGGGAATACACCAAAGCTAACAATTGATATCAGAGCCTCATTGCACTAGGCTTAACAGCTTTTGTAAAAGGATAGCAATGGGTTAGTTTGGTGTATCCCTATTCGAAGAGGAACGATCACCTTCCAGTCCTCCATCATTTTGTGGTAATGATTACACCGCCTGGAAAACTAGAATGAGCGTATTTGTTAAATCTATGAATTGGAGAGCCTGGCAGGTGATTAATAACGGAATTAGTATGCCAGTAGAAAATGATATTAATTTTATGCATGCGAATTCATATGCCATGAACATGTTATATCTTGCATTAGATTCTGATATTTTTGTTGAGTTTATGGCATGTCAGACTACAAAGGGTATCTGGGATGAACTCGAAAGGAAATATAGAGAGTCTGAGGAGAATGAAACCACCACTCAGGAAGTGGTGAATAAAAGGGTAATTACTTTATCAGATGTTGAGGTATATTATTTTATCTCTACCTCTGTTGATGATTCTTGTGTTGAATGTTGTAATGTATCGTATGCTGAATCATCCGTTGATAATACTGTTAGTGATGCATACAATGATTCTAGTGAAAAAATACTGCAATATATTGTATGATGAATCATCTGGTATTCCTTGTGGTAAATCTGTTGACAAAGCATGAATTGATTCATACAGTAGTTATAGAGATAAATCTTGTGATGAATCATATGTTGAAATTTATGATGAAAGCATGCCCTTGGACAAAGAACTAGAATGTAATTTATTTAAAATGCATGAACTTCTAGTTAGGGCATCTAAGAAGAAAATAGTCTTCAAAAATGAAAGTAGAAGGTTAGTAAAACTATTAGAGGATCTAAAAGATTATCATGCTATGCTCGAGGAGAAAAAGACTGAAAAGATACTAAAATTATCTACTTAAGGAAAGAAGTAAATGATTATTCTAGAGCTTCACTCAAAGTAGAATATGAAAAGAATAATCATTATAAACCCTTAAGAGCCAAAATAAATATTTTTTTCAAAAACGATTCATTTTATAAATCCCATAGTCATAAAAATTCTCATGTCTCATCTAGTAAAAATTGGATACGTAAGCATAATATTTCACGTTTATTCAAAACTTGCTTGCACCATAGACTGAATGGGCACATCTGGTTTAGTTGTCTATTTAGAAGTGCCCGAGACCTAGAAAAAGAAATGAAATGGATAATCATGAAAGTAAACCCTATAGGGTATAAGGAAGATCGGATTCCAAAAGAAATTGTATAAATATTTTAATCTTCTCTTAGTTCTTAGGTTTAGGGGTTGTGATAACTGTAGGCTTAGGAAGTGGTTCGGGGTTAAAATACATAAATCTTGTATCTACATCCACTTCCAATTGGACATGGCATCTTTTCCAGGTAATCAATTTCAAATGTTTAACCCATGCAAACATGAAAATCACAAAGTTAAGCAACTATTGTCCATTGCACAGAAATGAGTCTTAGGGTTCCATCATATTCTATATATTTTTAACCCTAGTCTCATTAGTTAAAGCCTAAATCAAAATCAAGTCATCACTCGATAACAAATTTGGTGTCGCTCTCTTTATTTTATTTAAATTCCTACACTTTAATTTCATCACGTGTATGAATGTTTATTTAATGTCAAAATTATTTCATACACACATTTGATTTAAATAAGGTACTGCACACGTATATGTTTGCTTTCACTGTTAAAATTATTTTACATACACACGTATACATTGAATGGGATATGATATATGGTGAATTGGCATAATTGTTTAAATTAGTGAAAAAATTTTTAAAACCCAATTCACCCCCTCTCTTGGGATCACACTAATTCCAACAGATTCAAGCAATGTATATCCCAAATAATCAGTATTACCCACTCAATTCCAAATGCAGAAAATATTTAGGACATACACAATCAAAAAATATGAAATAAATAATCAAACACAAGCGGAAATAAAAATGAGATAAGTGAAGAGAGAGGCACACTCCAAATTTTACGAGGTTTGTCCAACCTGGCCTACATCCTCACCTTTGGTAAACAACTCAAGGATTCCACTATACCGCTCCTTAACCTGGGACAGAACTTCCTGTTACAATCTGCTGCTTGCAAGAGGCCTAGCTACCTCTTTACAATCTACTACTTACAAGAGGCATAACTTTCTTCTCCCCGGTTCACAAAATTAAACCATAAATACAATGGATAAATAAAAATTTTCAAATACACTCAAATGCTTCTCAAGAAGCTAATGTGTACAAGTGAAATCTTAAACACTCTCTTAAGATATAACTTGAAGCTCAATGGAGTAAATGTGTTGATCTCAATATGCTATTTGTAATAGAATAATATATAACCTTTGTATATAAAAACATGTATGATGAGTTCCTTTAAAGATCTAAACCCAATACAATATTTCTCCAAAAATGATTTTTCAAGTAATATATGTGTTGGAGATCCTAGGGTTTGCTCTCAAAAGCTTTTGAAAAAATAAAATTTGTTAATAAAAATATGAATGTAAATACTTTCAAAGATTCAAGCCTCAATAACAAAGAAAAACGTTTTCCAAAAAGATTTTTCAAATAAAGGATATATGGAAAACTAGGGTTCTTGCTCCCCAATAAAGATTTTAAACAAAGTGAATAGGAGAGTAGATAAACTTAGAAAGATTGAATGCTCAAAATAAACTTTACCAAACCTCAAAACCTCAAGATCAATAATGCATTGCAAGATGATACGAGTGAATGCCCTTTGAAAAATTGAGAGAATGCCCAAAAGATGTTTAAATGCGATAGAGTGTAGGCAAGAGGTCTCAAAAGTTGTTTTTAGGGTTTTTAGGATTGATATCTATAAATACTTTCGTCATCTAAACGTTTTCAAACCGTTGGTTCATTGAAAGATATTTTAATTAAAAAAAATATGCCCGTTAAGTGTTGGAGCATTAGTCTGACCGATAGACTCATCAACGAGTGGAAACACTAGTCGATGAGTGTCCTTCACTTGATCATCGATGAGACCATGGGATTCATCGACGAGTGGTTTGTCTAAGAAAGTTAGGGTCTCAATATTTTCTTGTCGACGAGAACATGCATTTGTTGATGAGTGGCCTTCATGCATTCGTCGATGAGGCTAGGGGACTAGTCGACGAGTTCTCTATTATTCAACCCTATTAACCTTCTAAGATGCAGTCCAACCCAGAACAAGTGCATATGAATGTTTCATGAAAAAATTTCATCCTAGGGTTCGTCTATTGGTCATTTTTAGCTTCAACCTATATCTTATGAGACATGTAAATACAAATATGACTAAATGCACATTACAATTGAAAAATTGGATTATCTTCATCATTTTGCTCTTGTACTTCCATGGAATGAGCCCAAGTCATACGTGCTTCAAGTTCCTCATAGCTTTCATAGTATTCTTACCATTTTTGTGTGCTAAGTAATGATCATGTTCAAAAGCTCAATGCACAGGTAAGCTACTAAGTGATTTTTCATTATCAAAACAAGATTTGACTCATAGAGTCAAACCTACCCTCGATAGAATATTGTACATGATGAGTTTCTGTAGAATTTGTACTTGAAGGATTAGCTAAGATTAAGTGGAGGATTACCAAAATAAACAGAAGCTTCTTTCATTATCAATGGCAAAAATTCCTTAGGAGTAAATCCTTGTTCCATTATCCAAGATGATCCAATCAAAGGACATTCAAATTCTCCATTTTGAATTCCAAATCCGATAGTTAAAGTGTGTGGACTTAAAGCTATAATATGACCCATGACTTGAGTAAAGGTTATATTTTCTCCTTTCACCAGATTTGCATAAAAAAAATCTTAACAAGATTAGGATACATGCCCCTAACTTAATAAGATATGAGTCTCTCCCAACTTGAGGCATTAAACAATGGTAAAATATCCAAAAAATCATCTCTAAAGAACTCAAGATCTAAAACCTTACCAAAAATGGGTTTGGTAGATCGAAGATGTTTCTGATAGATTTGCTTTGTGTGAGGCGTCACCAACAAGTTCTCGATGTCATTTGCATCGTATTTTCCAGAAAAAGTACCTCGTTTTGCCACATGCTTGGTTCTAGGTATGATGTTAGGAAAACGAACCAGTTAAATCCTCGAAAATGAAGTGGGAATAAAGGATTGAAGTATTTTTTGAAGTTTAATCGGTTAAATCTTCATGAAATCAAACTTCAAGATGAAAAGAAAAGAGTTCGAGAGAGTGGAGGTATATGGTCAGTTGATTGGAATGTGAAAAGTTAGGGTTTTTACATATAATAAGTATATATACCGTCGTATGTTAGTCGACTGTGCTCGAAGAGTCAACCGCCTGACCTATGTATTTCCTCAAATTTCACAAGTCAGTAGCAAGTTAGTCGACTGCACTCTACTGAGTCACCCGCCTGCCCTTCACGCTAATGACATATATATTCTTTTAGCTCAACCACTCATTCACTTTAGTGTCTTCCTCTTAACTCACCTCTCTACTATGTAGTAGACCTAATTCTCGTCATATTGTGATGAATCTATCTTATAAAAGAGGTTTAGTAAAAATATCAACCCATTGTTCATCCGTATTTACGAATTCAAGAATTATGTCTTCTTTTTGCACACGATCCCTAAGATAATGATGTTGAATCTCAATGTGCTTAGTTTTTGAGTGAGAGATATGATTCTTTGAAATATTTATGACACTTTTGTTATCACATTTGATTGGTATAGACAAATATTCCAAGTTGAAATCCTTAAGTTGTTGTTTCATATATAGAGCTTGTGCGCAACAACTACCTGTTGCATTGTATTCAGCCTCAACAATAGACAATGCCACAAAATTTTGTTTCTTGGAGAACTGAGACACCATAGAACGTCCTACAAAGTGGCAAATATCAATGGTACTTTTTCTGTCTATTTTACATTCGGCATGATCTGCATTCGAATAGTTGATCATTTCAAATGTTGTGTCTTTAGGATACCAATGACCTAATTCAATAGTGCCTATCACATACCTTAAGATTCTCTTGACAACTACTTGGTGAGAGTCTTTAGGAGCCGCTTGAAAGTGAGCGCACTTGCAGACACTGAATGTAATGTCAGGTCTACTAGTAGTCAAATAGAGCAGGCTACCTATAATGTCTCATTAGTATTTTATATCTACCAGCTTTCCCCGCTCATCTTTATCAAGACTCGTAGAAGTGCTCATTGGAGTTCCCAATGGATTTCCACCTTCTATGTCAAATTTCTTAAGAAAATCTCTTATATACTTTGATTGATTGATAAATGTGCCAATCTTAGCTTGCTTGATCTGAAGACCAAGGAAATATGTCAACTCACCTATTATGCTCATCTCAAACTCATCTTGCATGCATTTGGCGAAATCTTTGCATAGATCCTTATTAGTAGCACCAAAGATAATGTCATCAACATAAATTTGTATGATAAGCATATCATTATCTTTAGACTTAATGAATAGGGTGCTATCCATTTTCCCTCTAGAGAAAACATTTTCTAATAGGAAGCCACTTAATTGTTCATACCAAACTCTAGGAGCTTGTTTCAATCCATATAGCGCTTTTTTTAGTCTAAATACATGGTTAGGAAAGTGAATGTCTTAAAACCCATGGGGTTGTGCAACATACACTTCTTCGTTTATGAATCCATTTAGAAATGCACTCTTTACATCCATTTGATAAAATTTGAAATTCTTGTGGGATGTATAGGCTAGTAGCATTTTTATAGCTTCCATTCCAGCTACTGAAGCAAAGGTCTCATCATAATATATTCCTTCTTCCTGATTGTAACCTTGAGCCACCAGTCTGGCCTCGTTACGGACTACAATTCAATTCTCATCCTTCTCATTCCTAAATACCCATTTAGCGTCAATTATAAAGTGATCAGCGGGTCTAGGAACTAACTTCCAAACCTTACTTCTTTCAAATTGATAAAATTCCTCTTGCATAGTAGCTATCCAAGATTCATCATTAATTGCTTCATTTATGTTCTTGGGTTCGTTTTGAGATGGAAATGCACAATGATTGCACAGATTCTTTAATAATGATCTAGTGGACACTTCTCGTGATGGTTCACCTATAATTTGATCCATGGGATGATTCTTTACAAAGTTCCACTCTTTAGGTAATTCATATTGACTATGAGACTTAGCATTTGAAGGTGTGCTCATTTCATTACTCTCATCATTAATTTCATGAATTGTTAAGTCTTCTAAACCTTTTTTTAGTTCAACTTCATCAACATCAATAGGTTTAGGAGAAAGTGGATTTGCCTCATCAAAAGTTACATGAATGGATTCTACAATTGAAAGAGTTCTCTTATTGTAGACTCTAAAAGCTTTTCTATTTTTAGCATATCCTAGAAAGATTCCTTGATTTGATTTAGCATCAAACTTTCCTAGGTCATCTTTGTCATTTGGAACAAAGCACTTCCATCCAAACACATGGAAGTAAGATATATTTGGTTTTCTTCATTTCCAAAGTTCATATGGAGTCTTTTCTAGGCTAGTCCTAAGTGAGACTTTGTTCATTACATAGCAAGTAGAGTTCACCACTTCAGCCCAAAAATATTTAGGCAAGTTATGCTCATTTAGCATGGTTCTAGCCATCTCCTGAAGTGACCTATTTTTCCTCTCAACAACTCCATTTTGTTGAGGTGTATAGGGAGCTGAGAAGTAGTGTGATATTCCATGTTCAGTACAATAATCCTCAACATCTCTATTTTCGAATTCTCTCCCTCGATCACTCCTAATGTTTTTAATGTCATATCCCTATTCATTTTGAAGCTTCTTGCATAAGTTGATCAACATCTTACACGCTTTATCTTTGGAGGATAAGAAGACCACCCAGGTAAATATGGAGTAGTCATTAGCTATAACGAATGCATATTGCTTTCCTCCTAGGCTTTGAATTATGTGGGACCAAATATATCTAGATGAATAAGCTCTAGTAGTCTACCAGTAAAGATATGCCTTTTCTTCTTAAAGCTTTTCTTGGTTTGCTTCCCAAGTTAACAAGCATCACACACTTTGTCTTTAACAAACTTAGTACTACGTAAGCCCCTGATCAAATTTTTCGTTGCTAATTTTGACAACACATCCATACTAGCATGTCCTAATCTCCTATGCCACAACCAACTAATCTCATTTACGGCTGTGAAGCATTAAACTTCTTAAGATATTAGGCTCTTAAAAGTTTTATGTAATATACATTATCAACCTAATTAGCAATAAATAATGTTTTATACATTTTAACGCCATCAACTATGAATTTTTCTTGTTTGAATGTTACTTGAAAGCCTTTATCACTTAGTTGACTAATGCCAAGCAGATTACGTTTTAACCCTTCAACTAAAAACACATTATCAATCTCCAAGGAGGGTTTCTTACTGATTTTACCGATGCCGATAATTTTGCCTTTAGCATTGTCTCCAAAGGTGACATATCCACCACCATCATTTAATGCTAATGAGGTAAACTTTGACTTATCTTTGGTAATATGCCTCGAAAACCCACTATACAAGTACCATTTATATTTTGTTGGTGTGGACCTAAAACATAACTCATTGTCTCTCATTGTGTAGCACAGGTTGGCCATCTCATGATCACTTGATTCACTCTCTGAGTCACTTGAGCTTGAGTCATCCCAAATTGCTTTCATTTCTCTCTTTTTCTTCTTCTTGGCATCTTTCTTGATCTATGGACAATCAGGTTTTATATGTCATACTTTCTTACAATTATAATAGGTAGGGGGTTCATTCTTCGTTTCTCTCTTATTTGTCTCACCCTTATCTGTTTTTGTATCCTTTGAATTCTCTAGCGAATCTCTTGTTCTTATTAAAGAATTTGCCTAGGCGTCTAGTGAACAAGGCTAGATCATCGTCATCTCCCTCATCTTCCTCTTCCTTACTAGAACTATCCTTTGAAACTTTAAGGCTTTTGTTTATTATCCTCAGTAACTCTTCCATTCATTATCATCTCATATGTGTGAAGTGAACCTATTAATTCATCCAAAGAAGTGGTTTTCAAATTTCTGCCTTCAGTTATGGTAGTGGCCTTAGGTTCCCAAATAGGACGAAGTCCTCTCAGAACTTTTCTAATCATCTCATAGGTAGAATAGCTATTACCTAGTGCATTAAGAGAGTTAATTATATGGGTGAACCTAGTGTACATACTAGTTATCGATTCTTCTAGGTTCATCCTAAAGGCCTTGAAAATAGGATATTGTTCCCAAGAGGGGGCTTAATTGGGTAAAAAAAAAATTATGTTTTTTTTTTTTTAAAAAAAAACTTTAGTATTTCAACAATAAACACAATCACAAAGTACTTGTAAAATAATCAATCCTAATCAACCACAATCAATACAAAATAACCAAGCACTTGATTCTTGTGACAATAACCCTATGGTAATATGCGATGCTTGTTGAATTTGGATAAGCCTATATGTTGAAATTCACAATCACACTTCTTCCCAAGGTTCAGCTTTTAAATAAACCTTCAATTTAATAAGTTTACGATGATCAATCAACGTAGTCCTTTTTGATTTCCGCTATCAATGTTATTCAAACTAAAACAAATTATCTTCCAGTCTATTTAATAACCAAACACTCATAATTCAGAAATTATAAAGCATCCACGCAGTTTGTAAAGTATGCTGAAAAATAAAGAGTAGGGAATAGAGAGAGGAACACAGAGTTTTAAGAGGTTTGACTTATACCCAGCCTATGTCCTTGCCTTTGGCAAACTACCAAAGGATTCACTAGGTCAGTTCTTTTGTCAAGTGAAACAACACCATTTACAACACTCCTTCGATTAGGCTAGAGCCTGCCTCTCCAAACGATATCCCCTCACTTGGCATAACAATCCAACAACTTTGAATCATCTAGAAACAAGAAACAAGAGAGAGAAATTTGTGTACAAGAGACACTCTCAAAACAGAGCTGGTTAGTACAATATTCAGCACAAATATACTTCAATGTAAATCAATATAAAATGATCAAATCTCAATTGAAATTAGATTTCTGAATTTATATGTCGTGTAATGAAAGATTTAGACTTTGAAGACTCAAATTAGGAGTTAGGATCAGTAGCAATTCAGTAGTGAAGCTAGATGAGCACAAGAGAGATTTAAAGCTTTGAGAGCCCTTGATTGCTAGAAAATTTCTTGCTATTTAAAAATCATTATAGTTAGTTGGGGCTATTTATAGATGTTTAAAAGATAATTCCTTGCACCCCAAATTTGCTTGGCATAAACATCAAGTTTTCAAAAAGAGTAGAGCCCAAGAAGTCCATTTAAAAAATTTTCCAGTTAAGTTTTTTTTTTTTTTTTTTTTTAAATTATGCTCGAGTGGCAGTTGCCTACAATAGTGAAAACTAAATTACTAGAAGACTGGTAGAGGCTTGCCAAGACACAGGTAGTCTACTGGCTTGACCACCCAGGTGCTTGACAGGTTTCAGGTAGTTGCCTGGGACCCTACTGCCTCCCAGTTTTTAATTCCTTTAATTTTGGCAGTCTACTGCCTCTATGGGGCAGTTGCTTGGCACTTATAAAACGGCTTTTCACTTTTGAAAACTTTCATCCTTACTTGAGACCTTTATCATTTTGATTTAAAACATATTTTATGGTCTTTCAAAAATTTGTTTCTTGGCTTCTCTTTATTTGTAAGAGCTTTAATTCAATTTAAATTGAGGTTTACATGAAGTACTTACATTGTGACATCCTTGAAGCTCTAATCTTTTGATCTTTATGTAAATCCTTGCTTTGAAATCTTTCCTTGTTCATATGTCATCTTTGAGCTTTCAATCATCTTTTATTCTTCAAGCTTTTATAAAATATATCCCTCATAAGCTTTATTAACCCTTGAGTTTGGCTTTGAAATACTTTGAATTTTACCTGCTTTCTGAAACAGTTTAACTTTAAATCCATATCAAAATTATCTTGATTTGTTATCATCAAAATAAGAATTTTAAACCTTGTTAGGCCAACAATCTCCCCTTTTTTTATGATGACAAATGTAGAGAAAAAAAATGAGAAAATACTCCTTAAAGTACTCCCCTTTTTACAATAGTCATGGCTCCCCCTTTCAATAAACATGAATGAAAAATGTATAGTAGAGTTTTCAAGCATAAAGTAAATTTCTCAAGTATTCTCATACTTAAGCATAAAGTAAGTTTCTCAAGCATCAGGTAGTTAAACATATGCATAAAGTATCAAGCACTAGATATCTAAGCATATTTTTCTTTTTGCTTTCTCAAACATTCTCTCCCCCTTTGGGCATCAAGCAAAAAGGGAAAGAGGATGATCCATCATAAAGCATATTTAAGTTTGAACTACAAAGTACTTAAGGTCATCCAGAATATGATACAATAAAAAAAGAAGGCTAGTGAAATACATAGAAATATTAAGTACTAATACATAAGATAAAGCATCAAAACACCACAAGGATCAAGCACGTCATTCTGAATCATCCTTAGATGCACTCCCATCATCTTCGTCTTCTTGTTCCTCAGAATTTTCAGCAAATTCATTGTCACTAGATGGAACTAAGCTAATATCCATCGGTGTTGTACCTTTGGAGGAGCTGACCAAATGCTTCTCAATTTTATCAACACACTGAGCAAGGGTGGAGCAGTGAGTTTCCATAGTGGTAACCTTCTCCTGAACTGTACTAAGACCAGATTGCATCCTATTGCTGAAGTTTAGATAGTGTTAACCTTATAGGTCACACCCGGTTTTGATAATAACAAATACTTGTTATATTTAATAGATGTTTGAGGATATGTGCTAGTATACAATTGGTAACTCAAAATGATGGCACAAGAAGTAGAAGTTGAAGGCCCTGAAGATCTTATTTATGTTGTATTTAAATTCATTATTCATTATGGGTCTATAATGGTAAATAGGTTCTAAGATGTAATAATTATATTCATCACCTGCATGGTATGATAGTTAAACTCAAACGAAAAATACCTAGAATGACCCTAGACACTCATACATGCATATGTGTGTGTGTGTGTGTGTGTGTGTGTGTGGAAAGGATGATCACATAATTAAATTGAACTGAAATGGACTTAAAATGCATGTTCTAGACAGCTTTAGCTAAATTGTTAAATTGTTTTAGTTAATAATAAAATAAGGTTAATTTAGTTAAATTGTTTTAAAACATTTATAATAATTCCCTATATGTCCTAGACGGCTTTAATCAATGGGATGTCTATATATACCCCCTCATTTGGAATAATTAGCATCAGATTAGCAAACTTAATTAGTGAAAATTCTCTTAATTCCAAAATCTTTCTTACTCACTTATAAACTTCCTACACTCATACTTATCTTGCCATATACACTCATACTTATCTTGCCATATTGCTAAAAATTCATTCGTAAGTGTGAATTAAGTGTTCTTGTCCTATAGGTTTGCTCTCTCAAATTTGTGATTGATTGATATTATTTTGTTTTGAGAGCAAGACCTCAAGTTTTCTTGGGAGACTTTATTAATAAGTCTTTCCTAAGAAGACTTCACTTAAGCTTATGAGTATTGCACTATCATTGCAAAATCTTAAGAAGTTCTCATTCGATTTTGGTTGCTAAAAATATTTTCAAATCATTTTCAAATATCTCGTGTGTTTCATTTTGAGAAAAATTCTTAGAGAGATATTTTTTTATGTTCTAAAGATCTTTATTGCAATATTCCTTGAGTGATATTATTTTTGAACACAGAGATCAAATCCCTTTGCAAACAAAATCTATGCACCTTTTGAGGCTTATATGTTGAGAAAAATCATTTGTTAAGATATCTAAAGTATGACAAGTATCTTTGTTTGAGCATTGTGATTGAATATTTTGTGTGATAGAAAGATCATATTATTTGTACTCTCACGCACCGATTCCAACGCTTGCACAAATATTTGAGAGTAGACATCTTATACCACATTGAGTTTACTTCATTATATCATTTGGTGGTGTATGTGATTGATTATATTGGGTACATATCTGCTTTACATGAAAGCATAATCACTCTACCAATTTCATTACTGTGAACATACTGTTGTGTTTTTAGGCATGGCCTGAGGGGGCGGTAATCCAGCCCGATAAGGATTGGTTATAAAGGTTGGGTCAGCCCTGTGCTAATTGAACTGGTTTGTTTAGGTGTCACTCCACCTGTTTAAGTGAGAATTATAGTGGCAATCCTTGTGCTTGTTAGCCAAGGTGGGGACGTAGGCAATTTTCCGAACCTCGATAACATTTATACGTGTCACTGCTCTTTACTTCTTTCTAGTGCATTTGTAGTTAATTAAATTATGTTAATTAATTTTTGGTACATATTATAATTGATTTACTTTACTTGCACTAGTTTGACCTTAGGGTTGTGAATATACTGTTGTTAGGATTCTGACCTAGAGCATTAATTTTAAAAATACCAATTCACCCCCCCTAATCAAGGTAAAGCTAACAATTGGTATCAGAGCCACATAACATGGACTAGTAGTTATTTTGCAAAAGATATTATATGGCTCATAGCTCTGTGACCCCTTTCCCTGAGGGATCATTTTCCACACAACTTCCGATTTTTAGTGGTGTTAATTACACCTTGTGGAAATAGATGATGCACATCTATCTCCAAAATACTGATTAGAAGGTGTCGAGGATCATCTTTAAGGGCAATTATATTCTTCTGAAAACAAAGGATACGACTAGAGTTCCTAAAACTGAGGAAGAATATGATGATGAGGATATGAAAGTTGTTAGTTTGAATGCCACTGCTATGAACATTTTGTATTTTAGTTTTGATGCAAATGAGTTTAATTGAATTATGGCATGTGCTACTGCAAAAGAAATCTAGGATAAGTTAGAAGTCACATATGAGGGCACTAGGGATGTGAAAGATAGTAGGATACATATGTTGACCAGTGAATATGAGGTTTTTAGGATGAATGTAGGTGAGTCCATTCAGAGCATGTACACTAGATTCATATACATCATAAACTCACTGCATGCATTAGAGAAGACCTATCCCATATATGAGATGATTAGGAAGATCCTTAGAGGTTTGCCTCCTATTTAGGAAGCCAAGGCTACAACCGTTTCTGAGGGTAGAGACCTTAAGACCATGACTATAGATGAATTGATAGGTTCCCTAATCACCTATGAATTAGCTATAAATGAGAGAGTTAATGAACATAATAGGGAGAAAAAAGTGACTACATTGAAAACCTCCACTAACACATCTAGTGAATGCAGTGAACTTGACATTGATGATAATATGGTCATGCTAACTAGAAAATTTAGCAGATTCTTCAGGAAGAATAGAAAGCCAAAAGAAAAGATATAGCGAGCGTGCATTTGAGAAGGGAGAGTCCAACAAAAGAAAAGAAAAAAATCAAATGCTCCCACATGTTACAATTGCAACAAAGTTAGGCACATCAAGCCGGACTATCCACTACTGAAAAAGGAGAGCAAGAAAAAGAAGAAAGTCATGAAGGCAGGGACCTCATGGGATAAATTAAGTAGCAATGACTCAAAATCAGACCATAGCAACTTAGAGGTCGCT
Organism: Malania oleifera; assembly: GCF_029873635.1. Lineage (NCBI taxonomy): Eukaryota > Viridiplantae > Streptophyta > Magnoliopsida > Santalales > Ximeniaceae > Malania > Malania oleifera. Next base: position 39,611,386 of record NC_080419.1, read on the forward strand.
AATTTGTGCTTGATGGCACACGGTGATGAGGTATCATCCACTTGTTCATTATCTTTATATTATTCATCTGATGATTATGATTCTGATTGCATGCCTACATTTAGAGAATTGCAATGTGAATATATTTGTGTATCTAAACTGTTGAGTAAAATGACCAAAGAAAATGATGATTTGAAAAAGAAATGTGAAAATTGGTCAAAATTATCTGGTATTTCAAAAACCTCTCATGCTTCGATTTTAAAAGAAAAAGATGTGACTATTGCTAAGCTAGAGAGGAAATTGGAGGATAGCTCAAAAATTATTTTTAAATTCACCGAGGGCAAACGCAATTTTAAAAAACTACTTTGTGCTCAAAGAACTTCTCTAAGTAAAGATGGCCTAGGTTTTGATGGTGTTGAAAATGTTAGACGACCTAATCTTTACTTGAGATATTTCACATATGAATCAAAATCTCAAGTCCCACCTAAAGATCCTAAGTGTAGAATGAAATGTTTGAAATGCAAACAAATTGGACATATTGAGTTTGATTTCCCACTTAGGAATAAGCATGTGAAAATTAGTAGAGTGTGGATTGTTAAGGGTGATCCAGTTACTAACCCTCATGGTACCAACAAAATTTAGGGACCAGCATTAGTTATTTAGTCTATTTTGTAGGTATGTTTAAGATTGTTCTCCTTTAAGGATAGGTGGTACTTGGATAGCGGGTGCTCACAGCACTTGACCGATGACAGAGGGAAATTTGCATCAATCATTCCCAAAGATGGAGGATATGTGACATTCGACGACAATGCAAAGGGGTGCATCATCGGCGTAGGTAAGGTTGGTAAGGATCCTTCCCTTGTTATTGATAATGTTTTATTAGTTGATGGGCTAAAGCATAATTTGTTGAGCATAAGTCAATTGTGTGATAAAGGATATAAGGTATCATTTGAAAATGATAAATGCATAGTTGAAAATAAATCATACCACAAAGTGCTTTTTACTGCAGATCGCCATGAAAATGTTTACAGTACCACTTTTGATAACTTAGCTTCACTACAAGTAACTTGTTTTTTCTGCAATAAATGAGGCTAGTTGGTTATGGCATAGGCGCTTAGGACACGCTAGCATGGACTTATTGTCAAAACTAGTAAGAAAAGAATTAGTAAAAGGTTTACCTAAAATGTCATTTGTGGAAGAAAAAATATGTGATTCTTGTCAAATGAGTAAGCAAACAAAATCTAGTCTTAAGAAAAATAAATTCATATCTACCACTAGACCACTTGAAATGTTTCATTTGGATTTATTTGGTTCTAATTCTGTGCAAAGTCTTGGTGGTAAATCATATGCTTTTGTCATTATTGATAACTTTTTTAGATTCACATGGGTGTTATTTCTTTCACATAAAAATGAATCATGTGAATAGTTTACCAAGCTTTCTAGAAGAATTCAAAATGAAAAAGGGTATAAGATAACTCATATAAGAAGTGATAGAGGCACTAAATTTAAGAATGAAGGTATAGAAAATTATTGTGACCTAGAGGGCATATCACATAACTTCTTTGCACCTAGGACCCCTCAACAAAACGGTGTGGTAGAAAGAAAGAATAAGTCATTACAAGAAATGGGTAGAACTATGCTGAATGAACATAACCTACCTAAATATTTTTGGGCCGAGGTCATAAATATTGTTTGTTATGTCATGAATAAAGTGTTGATTAGACCATTAATTAATAAAACCCGTTATGATTTGTGGAACAATCATAAACCTAATATTTCATATTTTCATGTTTTTTGTTGTAAATGTTTTGTTCTTAGGGATAATGAACATCTAGGGAAATTTGACTCTAAATCTGATGAAGGCATTTTCATAGGTTATGCTCTTAATAGTGAAGCATATAGGGTTTTCAAGAAAAGAACATTGACTATCAGTGAATCTATCCATGTTGTGGTTGATGAATCTAATCCATTTTCTAAGAAAGATGATGAAGATGATATTGATATTATAAAATGCTTAGATAAATTATCTATTCAAAACAACACAAGTGAAAATTTAGAAGTAAATGCTAAATCGTCTGAAGATAATGAAAATGAAATTCAGGAGTTTAATAGAGATTGGAAATTTATTAGGAACCATCCTATCGATCAAATGATAGGTGAACCATACCATGGTGTAGCCACGAGATCCTCCTTAAAGAACCTAGTGTGTCATTCTACTTTCTTATCCCAAGAAGAACCTAAAAGTATTAAAGAAGATATAGAAGATGAGTCTTGGGTGATGTCCATGCAAGAAGAAGTTAATCAATATGAAAGAAGCATAGTGTGGACCCTAGTTCCTAGGCCTAATGATCATACCATTATTGGAACTAAACGGGTATATAGAAATAAGAAAGATGAGAATTGGGTAGTAACTAGGAATAAGGCTAGATGAGTTGCCTAAGGTTATAATCAGGAGGAGGGGATCGACTTTGATGAAACATATGCTCCTGTTGCTAAGTTAGAAGTCATTCGTATGCTACTTGCTTATGCTGCTTTTAATAATTTTAAATTATTTCAAATTGATGTTAAAAGCGTTTTTCTAAATTGTTATATTAATGAGGAAGTAAATGTTGAACAACCAACCGATTTTGAAAACCATAAATATCCAGATCATGTTTACCGATTATCTAAGGCCTTGTATGGATTGAAACAAGCTCCTAGAGCTTGGTATGAGAGGCTTAGTGGTTTTATGCTAGAAAATGAGTTTACCCGTGGCCAGATTGACACTACACTTTTCACCAAATCCAAAATTGATCATATGCTTCTTGTTCAAATTTATGTGAATGATATCATTTTTGGAGCTACTAATGATGAGTTGTGTAATGAGTTTGGAAAATGCATGCAAAGTGAATTTGAAATTGAGCATGATGGGTGAATTTAGTTTCTTCTTAGGGCTGCAAATTAAATAAGCTAAATGTGGAACTTTCATATGCCAATCTAAATATGTCAGGGACTTTCTAAAGAAATTTAATATGGAAGATTGTAAAATTCTTGGTACCCCTATGAGTTCTTCCATTAAACTTCATAAAGATGAGCAAGGAATCCCTATTGACGTGAAATTGTATCGTGGCATGATTAGGAGTCTTCTATATCTCACAGCTAGTAGGCCTGTTATTATGTTTAGTGTGTGTATGTGTGCTAGGTTTCAGGCTGCTCCTAAGGAATCTCATCTATTAGCTGTTAAACGAACCCTTAGGTATCTAAGTGCAACTATAGAGTTAGGCTTATGGTACCCTATGCATACTACCTTTGAGATTGTGAGTTACACTGATGCTGACTTTACCAGTAGTAAGGTTGATAGAAAGAGTACCAACGGCACTTGTCACTATTTAGGACAATCTCTTGTTTCTTGGTTCTCCAAGAAACAAAACTCAGTTGCCTTGTCCATAACCGACGCAGAATATATTGCAGCTGGAAGTTGTTGTGCTCAAACTCTTTATATGAAACAACAACTTATGGATTTTGGGTTGTACTACGATACAATACTAATTAAATGTGATAATACTATGCAATCAACATCTCTAAAAATCCTATCTCACATTCACGAACTAAGCATATTGAAATTAGACATCACTTCCTTCGTGATCATGTGCAGAAAGGGGATGTGGCTCTTGACTTTGTATACACTAATGAGCAATGGGCAGACATCTTCACTAAACCACTTCCCAAATATAGGTTCATACAAATTAGATGTGAATTAGGGTTTATGCATAGTAGAGATGCTTCCTAGATATTTCATAGTTTGCATAAATTTTGCAGGAGCTTTCAAATAATTTTCAAAGTCTAACAACTAATATAACTTTTGATATCTTGTGTTGGCTTAGACTTTGTGAAAATTAATTATGGTTTGTGATGCATAATTCTCATGTCTACTGCATGATGATGATGATATTTATGTTTTATTATATTGACCACACTAAAACTGTTTGAGTTGTGTAGTTGTGGATAAATTGTTAGATCTTATAAACTCAAAACAGGTCATTTTTATATAGGATTTTTTTTTTTGGAATGTCCTACTTACAAATGGCATGCTGCCGAAATTTTTCAAAAATTTTTCAAACTTATTATGTATAAAAATGATTTTTACCCATTGCCTAAAGCTATAATTTTTATGGCCCTTTTTGCTGTTACCAAAAGGGGGAGATGAAGAGGCAAAATTTGGGTTGCATGTAAGAAAACTAATCTACATTGACAAACTTACACATAATGCATATTGTTAGGGGGAGTCATCTAAGGCTATACCCATTTTTTGTATGATGTATTTGTCATCATCAAAAAGGGGGAGAAAGTTTACCTTTGATAATGACAAATACTTGTTGTATTTAATGGATGTTTGAGGATATGTGTAGGTATACAATTAGCAACTCAAAATGATGGCATAAGAAGTAGAAGTTGGAGCCCTGCATGGTATGATAGGTAAGCTCAAATGAAAAATACCTAGAAATGACCCTAGGACATTCATACATGCACACACGCACACACACACACACACACACACACACACATATATATATATATATGGTTATGTGGAAAGGGTGATCACATAATTAAATTGAACCGAAATGCACTTAAAATGCATATTCAGTCGACCGTACTGCACAAGTAGAAATATGTCGGTCGACCAAATTGGTGATCAGGTCAACACTTTGACCACTGCTTGGTTGACCAAGCCATGCCCAGTTCATTCTACCCGGTCGACCGAACTTCCTCCGAGTCAACCATTTGACCATACGGTCGATCGAGCCCAAATCATAAGCCAACAACCAGGTCGACCATACCCACACGTGGGAGAATCCAACGCTCCAGCCGACCGAACTACTTAGTTCAGAACCTCATGTTTGACCAAACTGTACGGAAAAGAAAAATCTCCTTTGGGACACTATGTTCGGCTGACCGAACTTTTAGTTCAAAACTTGCTTAGTTGACCGAACTTGCACAACTCGGTCAACCAAATCTTGTTTTCATTCAACTAGTACTCTCGGGTTGCCCTAATATTTTTACCGTAGTTAAAATAATAAAATAGGGTTAATTTGGTTAAATTGTTTTAAAACATTTATAATAATTCCCTATATGTCTTGGACAGTTTTAATCAAGAGGATGTCTATATATACCCCCTCATTTGAAATAATTAGCATCATATTAGCAAACTTGATTAATGAAAATTCTTTGAATTCCAAAATTTTTCTTACTCACTTCTAAGCTTCCTACACTTATACTTCCCTTGTCATATTACCAAAAATTCGTTTGTAAGTGTGAATTAAGTGTTCTTGTCCTATAGGTTTGCTCTCTCAAATTTGTGATTGATTGATATTATTTTGTTTGAGAGTAAGACCTCAAGTTTTCTTAGGAGACTTTATTAATAAGTCTTTCCTAAGAAGACTTCACTTGAGCTTCTGAGTATCGCACTATCATTGCAATATCTTAAGAAGTTCTCATTTGATTTTGGTTGCTAAAAATATTTTCAAATCATTTTCAAATATCTCATGTGTTTCATTTTAAGAAAAATTCTTAGAGAGATATTTGTTTATGTTCTAAAGATCTTTGTTACAATATTCCTTGAGTGATATTATTTTTTAACTCAGAGATCAAATCCCTTTGCAAACAAAATCTATACATCTCTTGAGCCTTATATCTTAAGAAAAATCATTTATTGAGATATCTGAAGTGTGGCAAGTATCTTTGTTTGAGCATTGTAATTGAATATTTTGTGTGATACAAAGATCATATTATTTGCACTCTCATGCACCGATTGCAACGCTTGCATAAATATTTGAGAGTAGACATCTTAGACCACATTGAACTTACTTCATTATATCATTTGGTGGTGTATGTGATTGATTATATTGGATACATATCTTCTTTACATGAAAGCATAATCACTCTACCAATTTCATTACTGTGAACATACTATTGTGTTTCCAAGCATGGCCTAAAGGGGCGGTAATCCAGCCCAGTAAGGACTAGTTGTAAAGGTTGAGGTTAGCCCTATGCTAATTGACCTAGTTTGTTTAGGTGTCACTCCACCCGTTCAAGTGAGCATTATAATGGTAATCCGTGCTTGTTAGCCAAGGCAAGAACGTAGGCAATTTGCCAAACCACGATAACATTTCTGCGAGTCACTCCTCTTTACTGCTTTCTGGTGCATTTGTAGTTAACTAAATTGCGTTATTTAATTTTTGGTACATATTATAATGGATTTACTTTACTTGCACTCGATTGATCTTAGGGTTGTGAATATACTGCTGTCAAGATACTAACCTAAAGCATTAATTTTAAAAATACCAATTCATCTCCCCCCCCCCCTCTTGAGATCACGGTAAAGCTAACAGATTGTGAGTATAAAATGGCATAAATTAGTAAGGAGTATCTGAGTTTTGTTGAATTGAAGTAGCTGGCATAGAAGGCTGAAAATGAGGCTCAGATGTGAGGTGTCAACGTCCTTTGTGAATCCAGCCTTGAGTGGTTTTCTTATTACCCATTCGCTTAAGAATTGTGTCAAAAAATATGTCATAATGGGTTTTTCGAATGAAGTTGAAAGATGGTGTGAGGATGTTATAATTTGAAAACACCATATTCAATATCCCAACATATGGCAGAATATTGCGAGAAGCGTCAACTTTCATATTAATCCATTCGATAATAAGACTTGGAAGATCCAGCTTTTTCCCTTTCAAAATACACCATATGATGAAACAATCTAGAAAGGAAACATGGTCATGTGAACTGGATCGTGGTAGGATATTATAAGTAATCAGTTTATGCAAAATTATGGCTTGAAGGTTCAACTATTTGTAGATAGGTGGATTTCCAAAATAAATGGGTGCTTCAGTCATTACAAGAGGTAAGAATGCCTCTAGGGTAAACCCTTATGCCATTATCCATTGTTTTTCAACAATTTGAACTTCAAAATCTCCCGGTTTAACACAAAGGATTTTTCCTAAAGATATGGGAGTGAGGTGAATACTCTACCATAAGAGGTCCATTTTTATCCCATCTTCTTGTTTTTCCATGTTTGCATAAAAAAAATCCTTACCAAGTTTGGATAATACCCTTTGGTCTGATAGGTGATAAATCTTTCCTAACCAATTTCTTTGAAAAGTTCTAAGATTTCAGGAAAGTAAGAATGGAAAAATGCAACATCGATCACTTTGCCTAGAATTGGTTCTGATGAAGCAATTTGATTTCGATAAAGAAGTTTGTCTTGAGGGCTAACTAACCATTTTTTGACTTCATCGTTGTTGATGCGTGAGGAGGAGGAAGCACCGTTGTTTGCAACTGACTTTGTTCGTGGCATGTTTGCTTTAGATTTGAATCCGAGAAACCCTAGAAATTTGTGAGGATAATGTAGGTTTTGAGTTTGGATTCTGATTTTAGACAGATTTGGAGAAGAAATAAGCTTGAATAAGAGTAAGAATGAAAGGATTTATACTGAGAGGAGAAGTGGCAGGCGCCTGAGGACTATTAAAATGAGGCATAATAGGGTTTTAAACCCTTACCCACCATGAGGCAGTTACTTTCCACAAAGAGGCAGGTGCCTAGCAACCCAAAAGGCACCAAGTCAGTAGCAGGGCAGTCGCCTACCAAGCACATTTTTCAAAAAAAAAAACTTCTTCAAAAAAACATCTCAAACATGCATCATTCATAATTCTCATCTAATGAATATAAATCGATTCTCAGAGAGTGGTTTTGTGAATATGTCCTCTAGTTGATCCTTTGTATTAATGAATTCTATACTTACTTCCTCGTTTTATACGTGATCTCTCAAGAAGTGATGTCTTATGTCAATGTGTTTTGTTCTTGAGTGAGATACCAGATTTTTTGAAATATTTATGACACTTGTGTTGTCACACTTTATTGGAATTGTTTGATATTGAATTTTGAAATCTCTTAATTATTGTTTCATATATAATGTTTGAGTACAACAATTCTCAACTTCTATGTATTCTGCTTCAATTGTGGATAATGCCATAGAATTTTGTTTCTTTGAAAACTAGGAGACTAGTGAGTGTCCTAGAAAGTGACAAGTTCCACTAGTGCTCTTTCTATATATTTTACACCTAGCATAATCTGCATCTGAATAACTTATCATTTCAAAATCAGTTTCCTTTGGATACCACAAGCCTAGATCAAGTGTGCCTAGTAAGTACCTAAATATTTGTTAACTGCTTTTTGATGTGATTCCTTAGGTGCTTATTGAAACCTAACACACATGCATACACTAAATATAATATCAAGTCTATTTGCTATCAGATATAGTAGGCTACCTATCATTCCTCGGTAATATTTTGTGTCTACTTGTTTTCCTTTTTCATCTTTGTCAAGGTTTGTTGAGGTGCTCATGGGTTTCCTATGGGTTTGCTTTCTTCCATATCAAACTTTTTCAACATATCCTTAATATATTTAGTTTGATTTATGAATATTCCATTCTTAGCTTGTTTAATTTGTAACCCTAGGATGTAATTCAACTCTCCCATCATACTCATTTCAAATTCTTTTTGCATACATGTAGCAAATTCTTTACATAATTCTTCATGTGTTGCACCAAATATGATATCATCAACATAGATTTGTACTATTAGCATATTTTTACTTTTAGTTTTTATTAACAGAGTGCTATCTACCTTTCCTCTTAAAAAATTATTTTCGAGTAAAAATTTGCTTAGTCTTTTGTAACAAGCTTTAGGAGCTTGTTTTAAACCATACAAAGCTTTTGTTAACTTGAATACATGATTGGGATTTTTTGTGTTTCAAAACCTAGAAGTTGTTCAACATAAACTTCTTCATTTATATATCCATTTAAGAACACACTTTTTACATCCATTTGATATAATTTAAAATCCTTATAGGCTGCATAGGCTTGGAGCATCCTTATTGCTTCCATTCTTGCTACGAGCGCAAAGGTTTCTTCACATTCAATACCTTCTTCTTGATTATAACCTTGTGTTACTAACCTAGCTTTATTTCTAAAAACTATCCCATTTTCATCCTTCTTATTTCTAATAACCCATTTAGTTCCTATGATTGAATGTTCTTTGGGTTTAGGTACTAGTTGCCATACTTGACTTCTTTCAAAGTGATTTAGTTCTTCTTGCATAGCCATAATCCAAGAATCATCATTTAAGGCTTCTTTAATGTTCTTGGGTTCATCTTGAGATAAAAATGCATAGTGGTTGCATATATTTTTCAATGATGCTCTAGTGGTTAGTCATTTTAATGGTTCTCTAAGAATTTGATCTTTTAGACAACTTTTAACATATTTCATTTCTTTTAGTAGTTCTTGGTTTTCTGTGGGGTTTTCATTTGAAGTTTCATCATTTTTTCTTCTTTCATTTCAAGATTTCCTCCTTTTTGTGAGATATCTTCTCTTTCATCACTATTAATTTCTTTTGCAGAGTGATTTGATTCATCAAAAGTTATATGCATGGATTCAATGATAGTAAGTGTTCTTTTATTATAAACTCTATAGGCTTTACTATTTGTAGAATATCCTAAGAAAATGCATTCATCTGATTTTGCATCAAATTTACCTAAATCATCTTTTTTCTTGAGAACAAAGCATTTACATTCAAATACATGGAAATAAGCTATGTTGGGTCTTTTATCTTTCCATAGTTCATAAGGTGTTTTATCTAGACTTGATCTAATAGACACCCTATTTATAACATAACAAGCTGTATTTACAGCTTCAGCCCAAAAGTATTTAGGTAAATTGTTTTCACTTAACATGGTTTTTGCCATTTCTTAAAGGGTTATATTTTTCCTCTCAACAACTCCATTTTGTTGTGGAGTCTTAGGTGCTGAGAAGTTATGATTTATACCATGATCATCACAAAGTTTATCAACATATTTGTTTTTGAACTCTCTACCTTGATCACTCCTAAATTAGTTATGTTATAGCCTTTTTCATTTTGTAGTTTCTTGCATAGAGTTATTAACAAGCTTCATCTTTATTTGCTAAGAACAATACCCAAGTATATCTTGAATAATCACCTACAATCACAAAGGCATATTATTTGCCTTCTAAGCTTTGTATTCTAGTTGGACCAAATAAGTCTAGGTGCAAGAGTTCTAAGGGTCTACTAGTTGATATGTACTTCTTCTTTCTGAAATTTGTCTTGACTTGTTTTCCTTTTTGGCATGCATCACAAATCTTATCTTTTATAAATTTTGTATTTAATAATCCTTTTATTAAATTTTTCTTGGATAGTTTGGATAATAGGTCCATGCTTGCATGTCCTAGTTTCCTATGCCAAGGCCAACTAGTTTCATTCATGGCAGCCTAACATGTCACACTTTGATTAACTAGGTTATCAAGATTTATAAAATATACGTTATTTACCATATGAGCTTTGAATAAGGTTTCATCGTTCTTAGGATTTTTAATAATGCATTTGTCTTTCTTAAAAATTATTTCAAAACCTTTGTCACTTAGTTAACCAATACTCAAAAGATTGTGTTTTAAACCTTCTACCAAAAACACATTATCAATTGTAAGATAGGGTTCTTTACCTATTTTACCAATGCCAACAATTTTACCTTTGGCATTGTCACCGAAGGTCACGTATCCCCCATATTTTTGTTTTAGTGTGGTGAACTTGGTCCTATCTCCAGTCATGTGTCTTGAACACCCACTGTCCAAGTACCACTTTTCCCATGACGGTGCTGTCCTCATGCTCACCTACAATGAAGGATTCATGGTATTAGTCTTTGCAACCCAAATTTTCTTTACTTTCTTTGAATTATTTCTAGTTCCATTGTTTACTTTCCATTCATTTTGAACTTTAATATATTTCTTTTTGAGTGGGCAGTTAAACATCACATGTTCTTTCTTCTTGCACATATAGCAAGTAGTATGTTCATGTATATTGGTTGAGGAAGTACTAGCATAGTACTTTGCTTCTTTAACAAAATATCCAATGAATAACTTCTTACTTCTTTTATCTGTTTTTCCATTATATCTGATTTCTTCTCTATTTCCATACAATCTTTGTTGGTTAATCATCTTTTCAAAATTTTCTTTACCTTTGGTAAAGTTATAAATGAGTTTCTCTTTATCCTCTATTGACTTCTTGAGTTCAATTATTTCTAAATCCTTTTTATTTTTATCATCTACTTGTTTCTTTACTATTTCATGAGTCATATCTTTTATTTTCTCTTCTAACTTTTCAATATGAGATTCTTTCTCCTTTTCAATGGACTTATAAAATTCAAGTTGTTTCATTAGTTTTTCATTTTATTCTTTCAAGGTTATGTTTCTTTGGAAACTTTGATGAACCTTTTACGTAAGGAAAATAACTCAGCTTGTAGTTCTTTCTAAGAGGACAAACTATCGCAAGATTCATCATAAGATTCGTACCAAATTCCATTGATGATGGGTAGTAAGAATTTATCTCTTCATCATTTGCCATGAAGCACATATTCACTATCTCTTGTCCTCTTAACTCATTCTCCGTTTCGCTTGAGTTTAAATCATCCCATGTAGCTTTCATGGCTTCCTTCTTCTTCTTTTTATCCTTCTTAAGTAAAGGGCAGTCTAACTTGATGTGTCCTGATTTCTTACAATGATAACATGTAGGAGGGTCATTTTTACTTTTGTTTTCTTTCCTACTTGTTTCCCCTTTTTCATATTTCTTTTTACTAGACTTTCTAAGGAACTTTTTATTTCTCCTATAAAACTTGCCAAGTCTTTTAGTGATGAATGCTAATTCATCTTGGTCTAGATCACTAGATTCACTTTCATCTTCACTTAAGCTTTCACTAGCTGCTTTTAAGGCAATGAACTTCTTATACTTAGGTTCAGGGTTTCTTTCTTTTAATGTCATTTTATAAGTGAGTAGTGAACCTATAAGATCATCTATTGAGGTAGTCTTAACGTTCCTACCTTCAGTTATTGTTGTGGCCTTTGATTCCCATATGGAGGGAACACCTCTTAGTATTTTCCGAATCATTTCATAGGTGGTATAGGTCTTTCCTAAAGCACTTAAAGAATTTATTATGTGAGTAAATCTAATATACATACTAGTGACTGTTTCATTCGGACTCATTTTGAAAACTTCATACTCACTAGTTACCATGTCAATCCTATTGTCTCTAACATCTACCGTTCCTTCATAAGTTACTTCTAATTTGTCCCAAATTTCTTTGGCCATTTCATAGGCCATGACTCTATTGAATTCATTTGCGTCTACAGCACAATACAAGGCATTTATGGCACTTGAATTTGTTTGTAACATTTTGTAATCTATATCGGTCAAGTCCTTTTTCTCCTTAGGAATTTGTTTTCCATTCACTATTTTGAAAGGAATTAGATCTCCATCCATGACAACTTCCCAAGCTTTCCAATCCATATGTTGAAGATAGATTTGCATTCGTTTTTTCCAAAAAGTATAGTTATGTCCACAAAAGATTGGTGGTCAGGTTGAGGATTGGCCCTCTCCGAAGGGAGCTACTCCTATGTGTGCCATTTGATCTTTTTATAGCTTATTGTTAAGATTTACTATAACTAGGCCGTAATACTAATTGAAAATAGAATATTGTTCCCAAGAGGGGGGGGTGAATTGGGTAAAAAAAATTATGTTCTTCTTTTTTTAACTTTTGTATTTCAACAATATACACAACCTAAACACAATCACAAAGTACTTGTAAAATAATCAATCCCAATCAACCACAATTAATACAAAATAACCAAGCACTTGATTCTTGTGACAATAGTCATGTAGTAATATGCAACGCTTGTTGAATTTGGATAAGCCCTATGTTGAAATTCACAATCACACTTCTTCCCAAGGTTAAACTTTTAAACAAACCTTCAATTTAACAAATTTAGGATGATCAACCAACGTAGTCCCTTTCGGTTTCCGCAATCAATGTCAATCAAACCAAAACAAATTATTTTCCAATTTTTTAATAACCAAACACCCAGAATTCATAAATTATAAAGCATCCACACAGTTTGTAAAGTATGCTAAAAAATAAAGAGTAGGGGATAGAGAGAGGAACACAAAGTTTTACAAGGTTCGACTTATACCTAGCCTACGTCCTTGCCTTTAGCAAACCACCAAAGGATTCACTAGGTTAGTTCCTTTGCCAGGCAAAACAACACCGTTTACAACACTCTTTCGATTAGGCTAGAGCCCGCCTTTCCAAACGATATCCTCTCGCTTGTCACGACAATCTAACAACCTCGAATCTTCTAGAAACAAGAAACAAGTAGAGATAAATTTGTGTACAAAAGACACTATTAAAACAGAGCTGGTTAGTACAAACATTCAAAACAAATATACTTCAATGTAAATCAATATAAAGAGATTGAATGTAAGAACCCAAACCGTGATAAATGGGTTTAAATAAATAAAGAGAGGGACATTTTGGTAAAAGAGCAAGCCTCGTTGATGAAGCCAGATTTTGTCGATGAAATTCAGAGACTTGTTGATGAGGAGATGTCGAGGAGTCTCAGAAAAACCGGATGTCCCAGACTCATCGACGAGGCCATCGATTCTTCGACGAAGGTAATGAAAGATTTGTTGATGAGTGTGCCATTTCGTCGACGAATTGGGCCAGGTCAAAAGAGCTATAAATAGTATATTCTTTACTTCCAAGCTAAGAAACTTCAATCCTATCTCTTTCTCTCTCTCTCTCTTTCTCTAGAACTCTCTCTACACTCCTTCTCTCTAGATTTCTTCACTGATTGTTGCTAGAATCTGGAATCTGAAGTTGCCACGAGGATCGTGGAAGGATTCTCTACAACTTCTACGGATCGGAATCTCGATTCAGAGATTTTCGGGTTTTGGCAAAAAACTGACGTAAGGCTCGATTTTCATTTCTAATCCGGTAGTTTTGTAGGTAACTGTCTTGTGAGCATATTCTGTACTGTGATTTATAGGTTTTGGAACTCGGTTCGCTGTTTAGGGTCCTTAGAGTTCAAGATTTATTATTCGGGGAAAAAGTAAGGGGAACTGTGTTTATATCGATTATTTTTGAAATCGGACTTGGTGGAATTGTGGTTCATAGTCCTCTGTGTGTTTTGGCTACTCATTTGGGGGGATCTAATGGGGAAAACTATGAGTTTTTCATTATTACAGTTTTGGTAAAAAGGGGGCGACGAGCTGCATCCCTGGTTTTGTTGAAAACCGTGGGTATATGTTAATTTATACTGTGATAATGGGATGGTCATGCCTTGACTTGTTTAAACTGTATTTTTTTGGAAAACCATGATTTAGATTACCAAATGGGTGTGGTTTGTTTGGTTATATGAGCATGCATATGTTGTATCTTGTTGAAATAGGAACGGGGTTCCGAATTGTTTCAGGTTTGAAAATCCGGCTTTTGCTGAAGAGTGTGCAATAGCATTAGATTGGCTGACTTTCGAGGCAAAGAGTGTGCGAACACTATATCTGCATCAATTTAACGCTGATGCTATGCCAAGTTATCGGGGGCACCGGTGTTTGCCGAAGGGTATGAAATATCACCAAACTGCTCGCGTTGGCCGAAGGGTGTGAAATACCACCAGATCATCGATTTTTACCGAAGCGTGTGAAATACCACCAGACAGTCCGGCTTCGAGCCAAAGGGTGTGACGACACCAAATTGTATTTCTTGATTTGTGAAATTCTAGAACTATTTTGATTCTTTTGACTATTGATTTATGCATGTTAGTGTATCATGATAACACTCAAATGTCACACACCGATATAACCTGTGTTCTTCCTTACTGAGAGGTGTCTCACCCCTACTATACGTACATTTTTATAGGTCCTTCGAGTAACCGGAACTAGCGTCCTGGTGTAGGGAGCGTAGTGGCCGGTGTACTGCGTTTAGTGCTTGGGTAAATGCTATGATTGTATTTTGATGGGTTGCCATTTTGAGATGTTTTGAGCACCTGTTTGTACGTTTTAATAGAGCCATGTTCTGTTTTTTCATAGACTCTGGTATGATACTGCATATGTGTATATAGATGACCTTTTTCCGCTACTTATATGTTTGTGATTGGATGTGTTTAGGGTGCCTGGGAACCCCACGGGGTCGGACCCTCATCCAATGTACTATATTTTTAGATGTTTTATCAGATACAAGGACAGGTTAGGTTACATTTTTACCCTTGGGTCCCATTTCGGGGTTCGGGGCGTGACAGCTTGGTATTAGAGCTAACCAAGTTACTAGATCTTGTAGACTTGGTTAGACTTAGTTGTGAGTACATACTAGAGTATAGATGTGGATTTGGGTAGAGTTGGTTGAGGGTTGTTCGATTGCTAGATCAAGAATTATCGACGGTATTCCGTGCTTTTCATGGGATGATGATTCCAGTAAAAGCAGGGCAAATCATTGATGACTTTCGTGTCACTGTGATAGGACATACCTAGACCTTGAAGGGAGTAGTTAACACGATTAGTGTAGATTATTGTGTTAATTGTATGTGTTGTAGGGATACTGATAGATTCCTATTGTGTTGCAGAATGGAGCCCAAGGATAATAACCTGGGAAGTGGCTTCGAGGAGACTGCGAGTGATGAGTCTCCTTCTGTGCCTCAAGGTTTGACGAGGCAAGTGTTACGGGAGATCGAGTGGAGTGTGAGGAGACGCGAATGCTCTCCTTCTGCTATGAGGTGCACCATTGAGAGGTTCACATGCATGTATCCTCCGACGTTCTTTAGAGGACCTGACCCAACGATAGCAGAGGATTGGGTGGAGAAGACTGAGAGGATCTTGGAGGTCCTGCACTGCACGGATAGGCTGTGAGTCCTTTATGCCACCTTCTAGCTATCCGAGGAGGCGGGTCGATGGTGGACTGCGGTGAGTCTACTGGAGAAGCAGAGAGCTGGTTCTATAGAGATTACGTGGAGCTGATTCAAGGAGGTATTCTTTGACAGATACTTCCCAGCTTCAGTACGTGATGCAAAGGCAGATGAGTTTTTTGCGCTGACTCATGGGAGTTTGACGGTGCAGGAGTACGCAGCTTGATACATAGAGTTGTCCCGCTTTGCACCATGTATGATCTCGAACGAGTATGAGAAGACTCGGAGGTTGGAGAATGGTTTGAGGAAGGATATCCACAGACTAGTGGGTATACTTCAGATCCGTGAGTTCTTGGTGTTGGTGGATAAGGCTACAGTGATTGAGACCGGTATCCGAGAGGAAGAGGTGGATCAGGAATCGAGGAAGAGGACAGTACCTTCTAGTTCTCAGATAGGATCTCCTCAAGGATCGTGGAAGAAGAGGAGCAAGGGCTCGGGTTATCGTCTAAATACCAAGCGCTAAGATTCTCAGATGAGCCAGACTATTGGTCATTGTACCAAATGCCACAGGTGGCATGAGGGTGAGTGCTGGTCATTTGGGGGTAACTGCTACAACTGTGGCCGGTTAGGTCACATATCTCGCGATTGTTGTGCACCAAATTAAGATGTGCCTGCAATTAGTAGGAGCCAAGGGAGCAACCAGATACCTCAGGGAACCGTTTAGGAAAATACAACTCCGGCCAGAGTATACTCTCTTACTCCAGTGGACGCTGAGCATGTAGGTAACGTGGTGACAGGTACCTTATTATTGCTTTCGAATGAAGCTTCTATTTTGTTTGATTCGGGTGCAACCCATTCCTTTGTGTCTGTGAATTTTGTGGGACGGTGTGGGGTTGGGACTAGAGACATGAATGAGGTGTTATCTGTTACTATGCCATCTAGGATCGTATCTTTCTGTAGGAAGATGTTGGTAGACTGCCTAGTGGAAATTCAGAAGAAGCTGCTACCAACGAATCTTGCGGTATACGACATGTCAGGGTTCGAAGTCATTCTAGGGATGGATTGGTTGTTCTCCAGTTATGTTGTGATTGACTGTCATAGGAAGGTGGTAGTTTTTAGACCTCCTGGAGAGCAGGAGTACGAATTCTTGGGATCGTGGGTGATTTCAGCGCTACAGATTCTGTCAGCACTACAGGCGAGGAGGCTACTCTTGGATGGATGTCAGGGGTACCTAACTTGTATGAAGGAACCACCGAGAGATGAGTTGAGACTCGAGGACATTCGGGTAGTCAACGAGTTCGCAGATGTGTTTCTAGATGATTTACCCGGTTTACCTCCGGATCATGAGGTGGATTTTGCGATAATGTTGCTGCCTGGTAAGGCACCGATCTCTAAAGCTCCATACCGGATGGTTCCAGCAGAACTTTGAGAGTTGAAGGAGCAGTTGTAGGAATTACTGGACAGGGGATTCATTTGACCTAGTATTAACAAGATAACTGTGAAGAATCACTATCCTTTACCTCATATAGATGATCTCTTTGACCAGTTGCAAAGTACGCGAGTCTTTTCGAAGATTGATTTGAGGTCAGGATATCATCAGGTGAGGGTTAGAGCGAAGGATGTAGCGAAGACTACTTTTCGAACCAGATATGGCCACTACGAGTTCTTAGTCATGCCTTTTGGGTTAAAGAATGCTCCGACAATGTTCATGGACCTGATGAACAGGTTTTTCCATAAGTACCTGAATCAATTCATAATGGTATTCATTGATGACATTTTGGTATACTCGAAGAGTACGAAAGAGCACGTGGAACATTTGAGGTTAGTATTACAGATTCTGCGGGAGAAGAAGTTGTATGCTAAGCTGAGGTAGTGTGAATTTTGGTTGAGTCAGATTGCATTCTTAGGCTATGTGGTTATTGGGGATGGTATATCAGTTGATCCTAGCAAGATTGAAGTTATGGTTGATTGGGTAAAGCCGAAGAATGTGCAAGAGGTTCATAGTTTTCTGGGACTGGCGGGTTACTATGGTCGATTCGTAGAGGGTTTCTCTAAACTGTCTGGACCTCTGACATGATTGATCAGGAAAGGAGTGCAGTTTGAGTGGACCAGTGATTGCGAGCAGTGCTTTCAGGAGTTGAAGCACTAGCTGGTTACTGCTCTAGTGTTGACCATTCCTTCGGGGGATGGTGGATTTGTGATTTATAGTGACACAAATCTGAAAGGTATAGGATGTGTGCTTATGTAGCAGGGTAAGGTAGTAGCGTATGTTTCTCGGCAATTGAAAGAGTACGAGAAGAATGATCTGGCGACATTATCTGTATGGGTTGCAGTGTGAGATCTTCACTAACCATAAGAGCCTTAGTTATTTCTTCACACAGAAGGAGTTAAACATAAGGCAGAGGCAGTGGCTAGAGTTGATTAAGGATTACGATTGCACGATCAGTTATCACCCAAGGAATGCTAATGTGGTAGCTGATGCGTTGAGTCGGAAGTCAGGGCCTACGGCTATATTTGTGGCTGTAACTCAGTGTCACATTAGACGAGATTTGGAGAATTCGGGTATAGAGTTGGTGGTTGGTGATCATCAGGCTTATCTTGCTGGTTTGGTGATCCAATCAACCTTGTTTGAGCGTATAAAGGCCGCACGGGCTAGTGATGCAGAGTTGGAAGAGGTTATAGAAAAGGTATAGCAGGGACTGGCTATAGAGTTTAACATCTGTGAGGGGGGTATATTGAGGTTTAGGACCAGACTATGTGTTCCGAACGATGAAGAGATCAGAAGGACGATTCTAGAGGAAGTGCATCGCTCTTTGTATACGGTACATCCTGGTAGTACAAAGATGTATTAGTACTTGCGCGAGACCTTCTGGTGGTCTGGTATGAAGAGGTAGATTGCTTAGTTCGTGGAGCAGTATCTGACGTGTCAGCAGGTGAAAGCTAAACATTAGAGGCCGGCAGGGCCGTTGCAACCTTTGGCTATTTAGGTATGGAAATAGGAGCATATTTCCATGGATTTTGTGATCAATTTACCACCAGCGCTTCACGAGCAGAATGCTATTTGGGGGATCGTGGATAGATTGATGAAATATACTCATTTAATACCGATGAAGGTTGGCTATCCTTTGAGTAGGCTAGCAGATTTGTATGTGCATGAGATTATGAGAATGCACGAAGTACCGGTGTCCATTGTGTCAGATCGAGATCCGAGGTTTACTTCTCCATTCTGGACGAGTTTACAGGAGGCATTGGGGATGAAGCTTACTTTCAGTATAGCGTTCCACCCACATACTGATGGACAGTCGAAGAGGACAATACAGATATTGGAAGATATGTTGCGAGCTTGTGTGTTAGACTTCACTGGTAGCTGGATACAGTTTATGCCACTTGTAAAGTTCGTTTATAATAACAGCTTCCAGTCTAGTATCGAGATGGCACCGTTTGAGGCTTTGTATGGTCGGAGGTATCGATCTCCTTTGTGTTGGGACAAGGTTAGTGAACGTCAGGTGTTAGGACCTAAACTCGTGCAATAGGCGTCTAAGAAGGTGGGTTTGATCCAAGAGAGGATTAGATCAGAGTCAGTAGAAGAGTTACGCAGATGTTTGCCGCCGTGATTTAGAGTTTGAAGTGGGAGGTAACGTATTTCCGCGTATTGCTCTAATGAAAGAAGTGATGAGATTTAGGAGGAAGGGCAAGCTGAGTCCGAGGTATATCGAACCATTCGAAGTACTTGAGCGAGTGGGTCCAGTAGCCTATAAAATTGCATTACCTCCAGTACTTTCAAGGGTCCATGATGTGTTTCATGTATCCATGTTGAGGAGGTACGTGTTGGGTCCTTCACATGTTATTAGTTATGATGAGTTGGAAATTGGGGATACTTTAGCATATGAGGAGATACCTGTTCAGGTTCTGGACCGTAAAGTTCAGAAACTTCATACCAAAGAGATACCGTTAGTGAAGGTATTGTGGCAAAACCACGAGGTTGAGGAAGCTTCTTTGGAACTGGAAATGGAAATACACCGAAAGTAGCCACAGTTGTTTTGAGCACTTGTACATGATCCTACTGTGGGTTGGGATAGGTGGTTAGTTGTCGGGAGTGCGTGTGTATTGTGAACTCCTGAGATAGTTGTATATGCAACCACGGTATTCCTCCGCCATAAGTGAGGGTATGTATATGTATGTGTATGAGTGAGGGTATATATTTGTATGTGTATTATGGGACTACCCTTTAGTGGTTGCCAATTTTCCTCCAGAATGGTATATTTGTGGTTGATTGTATTTGTGAGTTTGTGAATGAGAGATGGCAAATTTCAAGGACGAAATTGTTGTAAGGAGGGGAGACTGTAAGAACCCGAACCGTATAAATAGGTTTAAATAAATAAAGAGATGGACATTTTGGTAAAAGAGCAAGCCTCTTGGATGAAGCTAGATTTCGTCGACGGTCGAAGAAATTCAGAGACTCGTCGACGAGGAGAAGCCGAGGAGTCTCGGAAAAACCGGAGGTCCCAGACTCGTCAATGAGGCCACCAATTCTTCGATGAAGGTAAGGAAAGATTCTTCGACGAGTGTGCCATTTTGTCAACGAATTGGGCCGCCGAGTCAAAAGGGCTATAAATAGAATATTCTTTACTTCCAAGCTAAGAAACTTCAATCCTATCTCTCTCTCTCTCTCTGGAACTCTCTCTACACTCCTTCTCTCTAGATTTCTTCGCCGATTATTGCTAGGATCAGGAATCTGAAGCTACCACGAGGATCGTGGAAGGATTCTCTACAACTTCTACGGATCAGAATCTCGTTTCGAAGACTTTTGGGTTTTGGTGAAAAATCGAGGTAAGGCTTGGTTTTTATTTCTGATCTAGTAGTTTTGTAGGTAACTGTCTTGTGAGCATATTTTGTATTGTGATTTATAGGTTTTGGAACTCAGTTCACTATTTAGGGGCCCTGGAGTTCGGGATTTGTTGTTTGGGGAAAAGGTAAGGCGAACGGTGTTTATATCGTCATTTTTGAAATCGGACTTGGTGGAACTGCGGTTCACGGTCCTGTGTGTGTTTTGGCTACTCATTTGAGGGGATCTAATGGGGAAAACTATGGATTTTTCATTATTACAGTTTTGGGAAAAGGGGGCAACGGGCTGTATCCCTGGTTTTGTTGAAAACCGTGGGTATATGTTGATTTATACTGTGATATTGGGATGGTCGTGCCTTGACTTGTTTAAACTGTATTTTTTTGGAAAACCATGATTTAGATTACCAAATGGGTGTGGTTTGTTTGGTTATATGAGCATGCATATGTTGTATCTGAGTGAAATAGGAACGGGGTTCCGAATTGTTCCAAGTTTGAAAATTTGGCTTTTGCCGAAGAGTGCGCAATACCACTAGATTGGCTGACTTTCGAGGCGAAGAGTGTGCGAACACTAGATCGACACCGATTCAACGCTAATGCTATGCCAGGTTACCAAGGGCACCAGCGTTTAAAGAAGGGTGTGAAATACCACCAGACTGCTCGCGCTGGCCGAAGGGTGTGAAATACCAGCAGATCACCGGTTTTTACCGAAGCGTGTGAAATACCACCAGACAGTTCAACTTCAAGTCGAAGGGTGTGACGACGCCAGATTGTATTGCTTGGTTTGTGTTTGATTATTTTGACTATTGATCTATGCATGTTAGTGTATCATGATAACACTCAAATGTCACACACCGATATAACCTGTGTTCTTCCTCATTGAGAGGTGTCTCACCCTTGCTGTACGTACATTTTACAGGTCCTTCGAGTAACCGGAACTGGCGTCCTGGTGTAGGGAGCGTAGTGGCCGGTGTACTGCATTTAGCTCTTGGGTAAGTGCTAGGACTATATTTTGATGGGTTGCCATTTTGAGATGTTTTGGGCACCCCTTTGTACGTTTTAATAGAGCCATGTTCTACTCTTGTATAGACTCTGGTATGGTACTGCATATATGTATATAGATGACCTTTTTTCGCTGCGTATATGTTTTTGATTGGATGTGTTTAGGGTGCTTGGGAACCCCACGGGGTCGGACCCTTATCCATTGTACTATATCTTCGGACGTTTTATTAGATACAGGGACAGGTTAGGTTACATTTTCACCCTTGGGTCCCATTTTGGGGTTCGGGGCGTGACATTGAAGCTCAATTGAATTTAGATCACCAAATTTATCTTCCGTGTATTGAAAGATTTAGACTTTGAAGCCTCAAATTCAGAGTTGGGATTAGCAGCAATTCAGTAGTGAAAGGCAAGATGAGCACATGAGAGATTTAGGGCTTTGAGAGTTCTTGATTGCTAAAAAATTTCTTGGTATTTAAAAATCATTATAGTTGGGGCTATTTATAGATTTTTAGAAGATAATTCTTTGCCCCCCAAGTTTTCTTGGAGTAAACATCAAGTTTTCAAAAAGAGTAGATCCCAAGAAATCCATTTAAAAATTTTCCCATTGAGTTTTTTTAAAATTCTGCTCAAGTGGCAATCGCTTGCCACGATCTAGCAGTCGCCTGTCATAGTGAAAACTAAACTACCAGAAGACTAGTAGTCGCCTTCCAAGACATAGGTAGTTGCCAAGCTTGACCACTCAAGCACCTGATAGGTCTCAAGCAGTCGCCTAGGACGCTACTTCTTCCCAGTTTTTATTTCCTTTAATTTTCGTAGTCTGCTACCTGTATTGGGTAGTCGCCTGGCACTCAAAAAATGGCTTTTCACTTTTGAAAACTTTCTTCCTTACTTGAGACCTTTATCATTTTGATTTAAAACATATTTTAAGGTCTTTCAAAAATTTGTTCTTAGTTTCTTTTTATTTGTAAGAGCTTCAATTCAATTTATATCGAGGTTTACATAAAGTACTTACATAGTGGCATCCTTAAAACTCTAATCTTTTGATCTTCATGTAAATCCTTGCTTTGAAATATTTCCTTGATCATATGTCATCTTTGAGCTTTCAATCATCTTTTATTCTTCAAGTTTTTTAAAATATGTCCCTCATGAGCTTTATTAACCATTGAGTTTGGCTTTGAAATACTTTGAGCTTTACCTGCTTCCTGAAATAGTTTAACTTGAAAACCATATCAAGCTTATCTTGATTTGTTATCATCAAAATAAGACTTGTAAGTCTTGTTAGGCCAACCGGTTTCATACTTATTGGTGAGCATGTGAATCCTACTATCCCTAACATCTACGGTTCCCACATAGGTAACCTCCAACTTGTCCCAATTTTTTTAAACTGATTTACCACTCATAACTTTATTGAATTCTTTACATCTAAGGCATAATATAGCACATTCACTTCACTAGAGTTAATTGGTATAAGTTTCATGTCTAAATTAGTTAATTCCTTCTCTTCTTTAGGGACTTTTTTGTTGTCTACAGTTTTAGTGGGAATCAAGTCACCGTGTGTGACTACAATTTCCATACTTTATAATCCATGGTTAGCAACAATATCCTCATTTGTTGTTTCCAGAAAGTGTAGTTTTCACTGCAGAAAATGGAAGGTCTAGATGAGGATTGGCTTTCGGCAAAAGGGGATACTCCTAACTTTGTTAGGATATACTACAACCTACGCTCTGATACCAATTGAAATTAGGATGTAATCCCAAGAGGGGGGGGTGAATTAGGTTCTTTAAAAATTATTTGCGGAATTTATTTACTTTAATCCTTCACTATTCCATCTTCCAACATATATATATATATATATATATATATATATATATATAGGATGTAATCCCAAGAGGGGGGGTGAATTAGGTTCTTTAAAAATTATTTGCGGAATTTATTTACTTTAATCCTTCACTATTCCATCTTCTAACATATATATATATATATATTGCAGCAATCAAAACTATGTCAATCACGAGCCTTTAGATATGAATATAGAAATTAATACACAATCTAAATTTACAGTATGAGATAAGACATTCAATTGAGCACTTGATCGGAATATAACTTTCAATTTGATTCAAGAAGTTTCACAACAATGTACTCAAGAATAAATTCAATGATTTGATTTATCCCTCAATGATATAATCAATATTAAGATCTGAATTTCAGCAACAAAAATATTTTCTTTCAAAATTGATTTTTGTATGTCTCTTGTTTTAATTTCAATTCTTATTCTTCAAACTAACTTTAGTACTTATGCTTCAAAATGGATACAAGTTATATTGCAACCAATCTATATTTAACAAGATCTAATACTTACCAAGTTCAAATTCTCAACACAATATAATATTTAACAGGAATAGATATTCAGCTGGTTGATTATGAAAGTATCTAATATTCACAAGTATTCAATTTTCAACAAGATTCAATATTTACTATGATTCAATATTCAACACTATTCAATATTTGGCAAGATGATAAAGAAAATATATCCAAGCATGCAGGTTATGTCTTGTAGAAAGTAAAGAGAGTAAGGAAGAATGAGTTGAACACTATTGTTTTTACAAGGTTCGGCTACAGCCTACGTCCTTGCCCCAAGAAATCCGCTGTGAGGATTTCCTTGACCAACTTCGTTACCAAGTAAAGTTACAACCTCTCTCCCTCAAAGGTGGAGTTCAACTTTCTAATTAGAATCCCCTCTCGCTAGGCAACGATTCAATCCCTGAACCATAAAAAATACAACAAACAGCAAAAACTTGCTTGTACAATGAAAAGCTCCTCAAACGAGCATATTAGCAGACGTTAGATTCAAAATAACACTTCAAAATAACAATATGAAATCTGAAGCTCGAAGTATATCACCAGAACTGATTAAGGATGTGAGTTTTCAAAGATCAAATCAGTTACTCGATGTGCAACAACCAAGAACACAGTTGTCGTCTATTGGACAAGAGTATTCAAGAATTTGTGCATGCCATTCACTTTGATAATGAGCGTTCTTACTGTAATGTGCATGAATAATACGTTTAAATAGTACACTAGGGTTTCAAAAACTTTCCTTTGATTTTTGTCTCAATTTGTAAACCAATCATACGAGTTTTGGAAAAAAAAATCAGTGTTGTTAAACATTTACATATACGCATCAGTCACCTGTCCTCGGGTCGTCAGTCGCTTGTGCTCTTTTAAAATGAGTGTATTTTGAAAGTCAGAATGGGGTAAGTCAATTGTACCTGATAGGTCAGTCATATGTGCCTACTCTGTTTGAATTTTTTCAAACACATAAGCACCGTAGTCGCCTAATGACTTAACATCATTCGCCTGTTCTTTTAGAAAAACTTGTTTTTCAGTATTTTTTGTTCCGAACTTAATTCATATATTGGAAAACTTAATTTGAACTTTGAGAAAACATTTTCCATGAATAAAATTAGGTATCTAAGTCCAATCACATATCCTAGGAGCTTTGATCAATGAGTCAATATTGAGTTTTGAAGTACTTACATGAGACTTTCATATAATTTTCCTATCTCAGTGTTTAAGTTTTCATGTTGTGAAACTTCCAATATGTCTAATGAGCTTTGTGCGCCGCTTCAATGAGTTTCACGTCTCACATGACTTGAACTTTCATGTTTCTCATGTCTCATAGCCTTAAGTGTGATTTTCCAATCAAACTCTTCAAGTATATCCACTTGAAACCATAAGATCACTTAAATCCTGAAACTCAAACTGGCATAGATATGTTAAGTAACCTTGATTTGTTATCACCAAAACAAGATTAAGCCTTGTTAGGCCAACATTGTTTTTCTTGAAAAGATATATATTTATAATCAATAACATGTGTGTGTGTGTGTGTGTGTGTGTGTGTGTGTGTGCACGCGCATGTGTATAAATTATTCAGTCTATATTTTTCTCAAAGCGAATGTTTATTGAAATGTTAATATTTGTTACTTATAAAATTGAAGGAGAAAAGTTTGTTGATGATATATTAAATGGTTAACGGGTTTGATTTATTACACTATCTTGTAGATCAAGCATTTTCACACACTAGCATGGTTTTAAGTCCTTTTGGATAGAAATCTAGCTTGGGACAAGAGAAGATAGTTTCAGCAGAATCCTAAGAAGATTTTCGCTTGCACTTACTCTTAAAGCAAGCAATTCGTTTGGTCTACTTCCTGAAAATTTGAAACTGATTCATTGACAACTCAAATTATGCAATTGTTTGGTATTGTGTTTAAAAAACTAAAATTGATTTCTATAGTTTGTGTTTACTATTAGTTTTCAAGTATATAAAATTATATTTGAAGCATTTGTAATCAAAAAGTAATCGAACTTTTGGTAACTTACAATCAAATATGTGCTCACAGTATTTTGATTTTGTAATTAGTAACTTGTACATATCAATCGATATTATAATAAAGAGAAACCAAACAAAAAAGCCAAAGGATAAAATAGAACTTCTGACACCATTTAGCATAAACATAATTTTCTTATTATAAATGTAAAGGCAAATTTGTCAATTCAAAATATTTTTAAAATTTATTTAAGTCTTTCATTTCATTTTTAAAAATATGGAAAATATTAAATGTCATAATTCAAAGGTTAAAAAGGTAATGAACAATGCATTTTGTTCTCCATTTCCCTTGAGCTTGAATCATCCCATATAGCTTTCATGGCTTCCTTCTTCTTCTTTTTATCCTTCTTGAGTAAGGGGCAGTCCAACTTGATGTGTCCTGATTTCTTACAATGATAACATGTAAGAAGGTCATTTTTACTTATGTTTTATTTCCTACTTGTTTCCCCTTTTTCAGATTTCCTTTTACTAGACTTTCTAAGAAACTTTTATAAAACTTGTCAAGTCTTTTAGTGATGAATGCTAATTCATCTTGGTCTAGATCACTAGATTCACATTCATCTTCACTTGAGCTTTCACTAGCTACTTTTAAGGCAATGAACTTCTTATACTTAGGTTCAGGATTTCTTTGTTTTAATGTCATTTCATAAGTGAGTAATGAACCTATAAGATCATCTATTGAGGTAGTCTTAAGGTTTCTACCTTGAGTTATTGTTGTGGCCTTTGGTTCCCATATGGAGGGAAGGCCTCTTAGTATTTTCCAAATCATTTCATAGGTGGTATAGTTCTTACCTAAGGCACTTAGAGAATTTATTATGTTAGTAAATCTAATATACATACTAGTGATTGTTTCATCCGAACTCATTTTGAAAGCTTCATACTGACTAGTTACCATGTCAATCCTATTGTCTCTAACATCTGCCGTCCCATCATAAGTTACTTCTAACTTATCCCAAATTTCTTTGACTGTTTCATAGGCCATGACTTTATTGAATTCATTTGCGTCTACAGCACAATACAAGGCATTTATGGCACTTGAATTTGTTTGTAACATTTTGTAATCTATATCGGTCAAGTCCTTTTTCTCCTTAGGAATTTGTTTTCCATCCACTATTTTGCAAGGAATTAGATCTCCATCCATAACAACTTCCTAAGCTTTCCAATCCATATGTTGAAGATAGATTTGCATTCGTTTTTTCCAAAAAGTATAGTTATGTCCACAAAAAATTGGTGGTCGGGTTGAGGATTGGCCCTCTCCAAAGGGAGCTACTCCTATGTGTGCCATTTGATCTTTCTATAGCTTCTTGTTAAGATTTACTATAATTAGGCCGTAATACCAATTGAAAATAGGATATTGTTCCCAAGAGGGGGGGTGAATTGGGTAAAAAAAAACTATGTTCTTTTTTTAACTTTTGTATTTCAACAATATACACAACCCAAACACAATCACAAAGTACTTGTAAAATAATCAATCCCAATCAACCACAATTAATACAAAATAACCAACACTTGATTCTTGTGACAATGGCCATGTAGTCATATGCAACGCTTGTTGAATTTGGATAAGCCCTATGTTGAATTCACAATCACACTTCTTCCTAAGGTTCAACTTTTAAACAAACCTTTAGTTTAACAAATTTGGGATGATCAACCAACGTAGTCCCTTTCAGTTTCCGCAATCAATGTCGATCAAACCAAAACAAATTATTTTCTAGTCTATTTAATAACCAAACACTCAGAATTCAAAAATTATAAAGCATTCGCACAGTTTGTAAAGTATGCTGAAAAATAAAGAGTAGGGGATAGAGAGAGGAACACAGGGTTTTACAAGGTTCGGCTTATACCCAGTCTACGTCCTCACCTTTGGCAAAACACCAATGGATTCACTAGGTTAGTTCCTTTGCCAAGCCGAACAACACCGCTTACAACACTCCTTCGATTAGGCTAGAGCTCGCCTCTCCAAACAATATCCCCTCGCTTGACACAAAAATCTAACAA
This sequence comes from Malania oleifera, assembly GCF_029873635.1. Taxonomy (NCBI): domain Eukaryota; kingdom Viridiplantae; phylum Streptophyta; class Magnoliopsida; order Santalales; family Ximeniaceae; genus Malania; species Malania oleifera. The sequence continues at coordinate 39,639,363 of NC_080419.1, forward strand.
CCTTGAATCTTCTAGAAACAAGAAACAAGTAGAGAGAAATTTGTGTACAAGAGACACTATCAAAACAGAGCTGGTTAGTACAATATTCAGAACAAATATACTTCAATGTAAATCAATATAAAGAGATTGAAGCTCAATTGAATTTAAATCATCAAATTTGTCTTTCATGTATTGAAAGATTCAGACATTGAAGACTAAAATTCGGAGTTGGGATTAGCAGAAATTCAGTAGTGAAAGGCAAGATGAGCACAAGAGAGATTTAGAGCTTTGAGAGTTCTTGATTGCTAGAAAATTTCTTGGTATTTAAAAAATCATTATAGTTGGGGTTATTTATAGATGTTTAAAAGATAATTCCTTGCCCCCAAGTTTTCTTGGAGTAAACATCAAGTCTTCAAAAAGAGTAAAGCCCAAGAAATCCATTTAAAAAATTTTCCCGTTGAGTTTTTTTAAAATTCTGCTCAAGTGGCAATCGCTTGCCACGATTTGGCAGTTGCCTGCCATAATGAAAACTAAACTACCAGAAGACTGGTAGTCGCCTGTCAAGACATAGGCAGTCACCTAGTTTGACCACCCAAGCGCCTGAAGGGTCTCAGGCAATCGCCTGGGACCCTACTGCCTCCCAGTTTTTAATTGCTTTAATTTTGGAAGTCTACTGCCTGTATTGGGTAGTTGCCTTGCACTCAGTAAATGGCTTTTCACTTTTGAAAACCTTCTTCCTTACTTGAGACCTTTATCATTTTGATTTAAAACATATTTTAAGATCTTTCAAAAAAATTTTCTTAGTTTCTTTTTATTTGTAAGAGCTTCAACTCAATTTATATCGAGGTTTACATAAAGTACTTACATAGTGACATCCTTAAAACTTTAATCTTTTGATCTTCATGTAAATCCTTGCTTGAAATCTTTCCTTGATCATATGTCAACTTTAAGCTTTCAATCATCTTTTACTCTTCAAGCTTTTATAAAATATGTCCCTCGTAAGCTTTATTAACCCTTGAGTTTGGCTTTGAAATACTTTGAGTTTTACTTGCTTCCTGAAATAGTTTAACTTGAAAATCATATCAAACTTATCTTGATTTGTTATCATCAAAATAAGAATTGTAAGCCTTGTTAGGCCGACAGGCCTTATACTCGTTGGTGAGCATGTCAATCCTACAATCCCTAACATCTACAATTCCCACATAGGTAACCTCTAACTTGTCCTAATTTTTTTTAACTATTTTACAACTCATAACTCTATTGAATTCTTTGCATCTAAGGCATAATATAGCACATTCACTTCACTAGAGTTAATTGGTATAAGTTTCATGCCTACATTAGTTAATTCCTTCTCTTCTTTAGGGACTTCTTTGTTGTCTATAGTTTTAGTGGGAATCAAGTCACCATGTGTGACTACAATTTCCATACTTTATAATCCATGGTTAGCAAAAATATCCTCATTTGTTATTTCCAGAAAGTGTAGTTTTCACTGCAGAAAATGGAAGGTCTAGATGAGGATTGGCTTTCGACAAAAAGGGATACTCCTAACTTTGCCATAAGGATCTTTATGGAGCTACTTGTTAGTATATACTACAACATACGCTCTGATACCAATTGAAATTAGGATGCAATCCCAAGAGGGGGGTGAATTAGTTTCTTTAAAAATTATTTGCAGAATTTATTTGCTTTAATCCTTCACTATTCCATCTTCCAACATATATACGCTCTGATACCAATTGAAATTAGGATGCAATCCCAAGAGGGGGGTGAATTAGTTTCTTTAAAAATTATTTGCAGAATTTATTTGCTTTAATCCTTCACTATTCCATCTTCCAACATATATATATATATTGCAGCAGTCAAAACTATGTCAATTACGAGCCTTTAGATATGAATATAGAAATTAATACACAATCTAAATTTACAGTATGAGATGACACATTCAATTGAGCACTTGTTCGGAATATAACTTTCAGCTTGATTCAAGAAGGTTCACAACAATGTACTCAAGAATAAATTCAATGAATTGATTTATGCCTCAATGATATAATCAATATTAAGATCTGAATTTCAGCAACAAAAATATTTTCTTTCAAAACTGATTTTTGTATGTCTCTTGTTTTAATTTCAGCTCTTATTCTTCAAACTAACTTAAGTACTTATGCTTCAAAATGGATATAAGTTATATTGCAACCAATCTATATTTAACAAGATCTAATACTTAACAAGATCTAATACTTACCAAGCCCAGATTATCAGCACAATACAATATTTAACAAGAATGGATATTCAGCTGGTTGATGATGAAAGTATCTAATATTCACAAGTATTCAATTTTCAACAAGATTCAATATTCAACACTATTCAATATTAGGCAAGATGATAAAGAAAATATATCCAAGCATGCAAGTTGTGTCTTGTAGAAAGTAAAGAGAGTAAGGAAGAATAAGTTAAACACTGTTGTTTTTACAAGGTTCAGTTGCAGCCTTTCCTTGACTAACTTCGTTACCAAGTAAAGTTACAACCTCTCTCCCTCAAAAGTAGAGTTCGCCTCTCTAATTAGAATCCCCTCTCACTAGGCAACGATTCAATCCCTGAACCATAAAAATACAACAAACAGCAAAAACTTGCTTGTACAATGAAAAGCTCCTCAAACGAGCATATTAGCACACGTTAGATTCAAAATAATACTTCAAAATAACAATATGAAATCTGAATCTCGAAGTATATCACCAAACTAATTAAGGATGTGAGTTTTCGAAGATCAAATTAGTTACTCGATGTGTAACAACCAAGAACACAGTTGTCGTCTATTAGACAAGAGTATTCAGGAATTTGTGTGTGCCATTCACTTTCATAATGTGCGTTCTTACCCTAATGTGCATGAATAATACGTTTAAATAGTACACTAGGGTTTCGAAAATTTTCCTTTGATTTTTCTCTCAATTTGTAAACCAATCATACGAGTTTTGGAAAAAAGATCAGTACTGTTAAACATTTACATATACGCATTAGTCACCTGTCCTCGAGTGGTTAGTCGCTTGTGCTCTTTTAAAATCAGTGTATTTTGAAAGTCAGAATGGGGTCAGTCAATTGTACCCGATAGGTCAGTCACCTGTGCCTACTCTGCTTGAATTTTTTCAAACACATAAGCACCGTAGTCGCCTAATGACTTAACATCGGTCGCCTATTCTTTCAGGAAAACTTATTTTTCAGTATTTTTGGTTCCAAACTTAATTCATATATTGGAAAACTTAATTTGAACTTTGATAAAACATTTTCCATGAATAAAATTAGGTATCTAAGTCCAATGACATATCCTAGGAGTTTCGAACAATCAATCAATAATGAGTTTTGAAGTACTTACAAGATACTTTCATATGATTTTCCTATTTTAGTGTCTAAGTCTTCATGTTGTGAAGTTTCCAATATGTCTTCTGAGCTTTGTACACTTCTTCAATGAGTTTCATGTCTCACATGACTTGAACTTTCATGTTTCTCATGCCTCATAGCCTTAAGTGTGATTCTCCATACAAACTCTTCAAGTATATCCACTTGAAATCATAAGATCACTTAAATCCTGAAACTCAAACTTACATAGACATGTTAAGTAACCTTGATTTGTTATCATCAAGACGAGATTAAGTCTTGTTAAGCCAACATTATTTTTGTTAAAAAGATATCTACTTATAATCAATAACGTGTGTGTGCGTGCGTGCGCACGCGCATTATTTGTTCAGTCTGTATTTTTCTCAAAGCGAATGTTTATTGAAATGTTAATATTTGTTACTTATAAAATTGAAGGAGAAAAGTTTGTTGAAGATATATTAAATGGTAAACGGGTTTGACTTACACTATCTTGTAGATCAAGCATTTTCACACACTAGCATGGTTTTAAGTCCTTTTGGATAGAAATCTAGCTTAGGACAAAGAGAAGATAGTTTCAGCAGAATCCTAAGAAGATTTTTGCCTGCACTTACTCTTAAAGCAAGCATTTCGTTTGGTCTGCTTCCTAGAAATTTGAAACTGATTCATTGACAACTCAAATTATGCAATGTTTGGCATTGTGTTTGAAAAAACTAAAATTGATTTCTATAGTTTGTGTTTACTATTAGTTTTCAAGTATATAAAATTATATTTGAAGCATTTGTAATCAAAATGTTAAGGAGATTTCAAACTTTTCGTAACTTGCAATCAATTATGTGCTCACAGTATTTTGATTTTGTAATTAGTAAACTTGTTTTTGTTATTTGGTTTAGCAGAATTATAACTTGTACATATCAATCGATATTATAATAAAGAGAAACCAAACAAAAAATCCAAAGGATAAAATAGAACTTTTGACACCATTTAGCATAAACATAATTTTCTTATTATAAATGTAAGGGCAAATTTGTCAATTTAAAATATTTTTAAATTTTATTTAATTCTTTCATTTCATTTTTAAAAATATGAAAAATTTTAAATGCCATAATTCAAAGGTTAAGAAGGTAATGAATAACACATTTTATGAAAAATAAAATATGACTTAGAGGAAAAAGTTGACCATGGAAATTAAGAATAAAATGTAATTTTGTTTTCTAAAAAAAGTACTTTAAATAAAGGAAAAATTGACCACAAAAATTATGTATATAAATGTGAACCGACACAGATGACTACTTGCCATGAGGTCTCACCTTTGATGGTTGGAACCAAATGGGGACTTTCCTCTCTCGCTTTCTTTTTCCTTTTATATGCTTTTTGTTATTAGTTTGAATTCATCTCAAATCATTTGTAAAATGTAACTAGCAAATCAATAACTTAGTTTCTCAAATTTTAAAAATTATCTTAAGTCATCATAGCTACCATCATGAGTAGATTCCTCACAAACATATATAACTAATTTCTCTTCTTTTTTTTTTTTTATATAAAAAAACTATCGTAAATTAACTTAACATCATGATTAGATTTATCAAAAACATATAAATAGACTTAGAGACTATCAAGATCACATCAAAAGATATGGTTTCTCCAATTTTATTTACTTTAGGTTAAGGTAAATTTGACATTTTAACTCTGCCTAACTAGTTTTGCACTTACATTAGTATGAGAGGCAAAATTACTTTCTTTCTAAGGGATTATAGTTTCACCGACAAAGAAAGAGGATGAATGCGTTTTCTCCAATTTTATTTATTTTTTTAAATCATGTTTTTATAATAATCAAATATTATTCATTAAAATAATTATAATGTAAAAGTTATTTTATGCATACAATCTATATTGTATGCCCATTCTGAACATTAGTGGGACACCTATTGCCACCAAATTTTTTCACTTAGTTTTGTTTGTTTTTTTCTTTTTTCTTCTTTTGTCTTCTCTCTCTTTTAGTGTGTTAGCCTCTCGAGTGCCCATGTGGATAGGTCCCACTGTAGGCATGTCAATTTCTTTACGTGATTTTATTTATTTATTTATTTATTATTTGTTTGCTTTCCCTCTTCATTTTCTCTTCCTCCTCCCCACTCCCTCGACATGGGCCCTACCATAGACCCATGTTGGGGGATGTCCCCTATTCCCTCTTTTTCTTTTCTTTTTTTCTGGTTTTTTTTTTCCTTCTCCTTAACTATCCATTTGGACCAATGATTTTGCTTAGGAAAATGAAAGAAAAGGAAAATAAGACGAAAACTCATTTTTCATTATATTATCTTTCTCTATTAAATATTATCAAAAATGAAATTTTGTTTTAGTGTGATTAAAAATTAAGAGAAATTAAACGTTAATGATGTGTAAAATTGAAATTTTTTTACAAATTTAGTATATTTCTTTTTTTTTTCACCTTTATCAATAATAAAATATGAAAATGTGGATTCTATGATAATTTCTATTTCTTTTCCTAATATTTTCAAATGTCCAAATGGAGCGTAAATTATTCCATTTAATTTTTTTCTCTCTTTCCCCCTCCATGTGATTTGCATGAGACAAGGACCTTCCACCTCCAACATTCAAAGGCATGCAAAGTCATAACCTTTAATGCTAGAGGAAAAATTTATTAAGGCTTTATTGGTTGCATGCAAAGTCATAACCTTCAATACTAGAGGAAAAATTTATTAAGGCTTTATTGGTTAACACATAGATAGAGGCATGGAATCAAACATATATACAACATATAATTGACATTGACATTTATTGTGAAAATTTATGTAAGGTTTGTACTAGAATTCATAAATTTTAATAAAACAACTGATGAAAAAAATCAAAGTGATTTTGTTACAATCTTCGCCCATTAGGAAAACATATTCATGCAGCAAGTCAAACACACAATAAGAAAAACATTCAAGAAAAATAACTAGACACTGACCAAAATTCAGCAAAAATGGTCCTAAAATATTTCTAAAATTTTCCCTATTTTCCAAGATTGTCCTCAAATTTTGAAGATTTTAAAGGAATTTTCTTAAATTTATTTTATCTATTTTCATTTTTATTTTTTTCATTTTTGGACCCATTGAGTCAAAAAAGACTTAGAGAGTTTTTCCTTATTTTTTGTGACTTTTAAACATTTTTATCAATTGTTTTCAATTAAAAATGAACAAAAAGTTAATTTTTAAAATTGCTATTAATTCAAAATTTTGGGGTTGTTCAAGGAGACTGAATTAGGTCAAACCAGCATAACCGGTTTGACAGGAGTAGATGGAAAGAGACCAGAACACGTGGGTGACACGTGGCAACTAATGAATGACGATATTTTTCTTTCTTTCTTTTCTTTTCTTTTTAGAAAAATAGGAGAGTAACATGTGTTAGAATTGGTATATTCCCAAGAGGGGAGTGAATTGGTTAATTAAAATTTCCTAAGTTGATTTCAATTCCACAATCAATTATTCCCAACCTAGAGTCTATTTAGGCACATATCAATACTCAAACAGAATAATACTGAGAAGATATATAAAACAGATGCAGTAGACTCAGTATTTCCCAATCATTCATAGTATTTAAAACATGCACAACATTCATGTAATAATTCAAATATAAACAAACATGTGCATAAATTAAATTGCGAAAATATAAAGAGTATAGGGAAAGAAGAAGCCGACACAAGATATATCATCGGGGTTTGGCCAATACTGCCTACGTCCCCGCCTTAGCTCACAAGTATAAGGATTCCACTAAGACTTACTTCACGAGTGGAGCGGCACCATATACAACACTTTACCAGGATGGTGCACCTAACTTTCCTAATCGAGTTAGAGTCAATCTGGGACTATTCACAGGGCTAGTTTCTCTCTTTCGATCATATGTCCGGGATACAACAAAATTCAAATAAAGTATTTTCTGTACAATAACGAATACTTCTCTACAAAGTAGATGATGTACAATATGAAATTCAAATATACTCACACATGATATGAAATATAAGCTCAAGTGAGCACGTGTGATTTTTTCTCAAAAATATTTTTATGTAAAAATATGAGAGAAAATAATAATGATGATCTTTGATCTAAATACAAGATATTTAATTGGTGGTTTTCAAAGATCTAAATCCAAATAATATCTCCTAAAATATTTTGTAAAGAGAAGTGTATGAGATATTTAGGAATGTGCTTACAAAAATATTTATGCAATAAACTCAATGTAAGCTTTTGAATCTTGCAATGATAATGCAAAAACTCGCAAGCTAAAAGAAGTTTTCCCAAACAAATATTTATCAAGGAAAATAATATGGGAAATGCTTTAAAGAGATACTTTCAAAATGATTTTCAAACGATGAAGTGTGTATGAGAATAATTGCTTAAAAATATGCCCAAAAGACATATGCTCTCCAAAAGAGATTTTTCAAATAAAAATGTGTGGGATAGTATAAAAAAATGAATAAGAATTAAATTTATTTTGGGAGGATTTTCTCTCTAATCTTGATAATGAAAATGAGTAATGCAGGGGGTATATATAGACTCAAAAAGATTTGTTAGAATTGGTGTATTCCCAAGAAGGGGGGGTGAATTTGAATTTTAAACTTTTCTCCTAAGTTGAACTAGATGTTAGCAGAATATTACAACCTAGGGTCTTTTTATGAAGTTCCAAATACGCCGATAAATGTAATATGCAGAAATTTAAATCAAGCGCATCATTCACATAATAACATAAATATGAAGTGCAGAAATATAAACAAACACACGATATGTTATCGGGGTTCGGTCAACTATGCCTACGTCCTCGCCTCTAGCTCGCAAGCCCGAGGACTCCACTAATAGTTCACTTAAGGGTAGAGCGGCACCGATTACAACTAGGTCAATTACCACAGGGCTGACCTCAACCTTAACCAGATCAATTAGCGGGGCTGACCTCAACCTACAACAATCCTTACCGGGTTGGATTACCGCCCGCTTAGGCCACACTTGGAATCACTCAAACTTACAATCAAATGGTACAATATAAAAGTGTTTTCACATAAAGCATATTTGTACCCAAATAGTACGCTCAATCACATACGCATCAAAAGCAAGGATATAGTGTAAGCTCAGTGATGCAAGGTTTGTTCTATCAATACTCAACACAGTATAGTCAATATGAAACTCAAGAGTATTCAACACAATATGATCAGTATGATGCTCAAAAATAATCAACACAAGCAATGACTTGGAATCTAAACAAAATATTTCAACAATACATTAATATTCCAAGTATACTATGCAGATAATCCAACTAGTTTCTGAATGATTTTCTTCATTAAAATGAACACAAAGCTAGTTTGAAAAGGTTGTTTGCTTGCTCAAAAAATCTTTGCACACCAAAAGAAAAACTATTGGATACTTGCAATGAAGTGCAAATATCCAAGCTTTCTTGTTTAGTCCCATACGAGATTTATAAATGAGAAATCCGTGGCATAAACCTAAGCTATGCTCCCAACAAAATAAGTCTCAAGCACACACAACAATAGGAGTATTAGCTCTGAGCAACAATCAAATAAACACAAATGAAACTCTCACAATCTTGGATTTGATCAAGAGGATGCAAGTTTGAGAGTATTAGGACAAAAATTAGATTTTCATAAGAGAGAGAATTTTTGCTAATCACTTTGATAATCATCGTCTAATCATGTAAATGAAGGCCTATTTATAAGATGGTAAAAATTTATAACCGTTCGGGACACAATGGGAATAATTAAGAAAATCCTAAATAATTAAAATTCACTTAGCCCGCATAAACCTAGTTTTACCGCGGTTAAAATTATTTTAACTGTCCGAGGTTCGGGTGGCTGAACCTTGGTTCGATCAATGCACAAACATAGTCATACAAGATTTCAAATGAGATTCGGTCACCCGTATAAAGGTTCGACAGCCCGAATCAAAGTCAGTAGCAAAGCTACATAACTTCGGGTGCCCAGTCCTAGGTTCGGGTGCCCGAACTCTTGAGTTCGGTCGCTCGGGGCATTTTTGAACTGAAACATTCAGTTTCCCAAGTTGGTGAGTGGTCCCTTTCAATGCATTCGTACGCTTGGGGGAGATTAGCACAATTTCGATTCGGTCACTCGAGGGCAGGTCAAAATGTTGACCTTCAATGTTCGGTCGCCCGAGGAGTTTTTGTACTCCAAGGTTCGGTCGCTCAACGCCTCTTAGTTTACTTAGCATTTAAGCACAGTTATTTCTCACTCATATTTTATGCAATGTGTGTGTGTGTGTGGGGGGGGGGGGAGCCTAAGGTCTTACTATGGTCAAGTTGAGCTCACACTATATCTTGTGTGCATGATGTGCAGGTGATAAGCATACAAACCATATCCTAGATTACTATTACAGACCATATTACATAGATGACTAATATATTACAATGTAAATTACAAAGCTTCCCGGTCTCCTTGTTTCTTCAAGTGCCATCAAGGAAGTTTGATTTGAACCTGCACAAACACTTAACAAATATCAAATATCAATATTTGTCATTATCAAAACCGGGTGCGACCTATAAGGTCAACAAGATTTTTAACCATTAGGGATATATTAGGGATTTTAGAAATTATTTAATGAAAAATTAACCCTAATTGCCGCAGTAAAATTATGGCAACCCGAGAGTTTCGATCGACCAAGTTATAAGTTCGGTTGCCCGAACACTCATGATAGAAAAATTCAATTTTGAATTTCGGCTGCCTAAATGAGGGTTTGGTTTGCTAACCAAGGTGATTTTCCAAACTGTCAGAGGTTCAGTCACTTGTCCTCAAGTTTGGTATGCCCAACTTGCATATTCGGTCACCCGGGGATATTTTAAATGTGAAGTTTGTGCGCTTGGGTTGTTGGAAAAAGTAAGGGCATGAGTTCGGTCGAGGGCATGAGTTCGGTCGACCGTGGACACGTAAGTCATTTTGAGTTTGGTTGCCTGAAGTCAGGTCAACTATTTGACCATTCAACGGTTCGGTTGACCAAGGTGTTCTCAATACCAAGGTTCGATTGCTTGAAACCTCACTATTCTAGTCTTTTAAGTCTTGTTTCAATTCAATAGGTTCCCCTGATAGTATATGTGATAATGGGGACTAACTTAAGTGTAAGTGCAAGGACCTAGGGTCTATCTAAGGTCTTTTTAGCCTACCGAAAAAATCTAGCATCTCGGTTGACCGAAGGGTGCCCTAAGGTCATTCAGTTCTCTATGGTCAATCTACGGTCTTGTTGAGCTTATTCATATCATGCATGCAAATGCAAATATTACAGACCCAAAATACTAATACCAAATGCATTTACATTTAAAATAAGTATCTTCTTCATCTTCATTTGCTCCTTAGATCATGGAATACGCCAGATGGTATGATCATTATGTCCCTCAGGCTTCCATCAATCCTCTCTCGTGTGTGTGTGTTCTATTGTAAACTTGTTCACAAGCTGGACGCACACATAATATCCTTGTGTTTTTTCAACATCAAAACCAAAGATCGGACTCAAAAAGTCAACAACATGTGGCAAGGTGACGTCATCTTGACCTCACCCACCATGTAGCACTAGGCTACTAACCTAGAGATGAAATCGTGAACTGTTGATGTGGCAGCAATCTGTCTGTCAACAAAAACACACCACGAACAACCTAGATTAGGCCACTTCTTTACGTGACATCACACCAACGTCACCCTAAATACATGGGCAATGACGCGCCACATGTCACCACTAGAAGGGTGACATGTGGCTCACTAAGGAAAAGAACTATTTTTTTAAATTATTAATCTTTTAAAAAACTAAAATATATATTCTTTCATTTTTTTTTTTTTCAATTTCTCCCATACTCTTGAGCCATCTCAATTTCTTTTTCTTCTCTCCCTATTTCTTCTCTATCTCGATGATCTCTTTATCTCACCATAGTATAGTATGGCAACTGCCATGGCCACCACCATTGGTGGCGCCTTCTTAGGTAAACCCTATTGCGACGTCCCAGACCCACCAGAGAACCACTCTAGCAAATGGGTGCAGTTGCGAACTAGGAAAAAATGGATGTGAGTTTTGAAAAAGTATTTTTGTGGAAAAGCATGGTATATGGAGTCGCCACTAACTTTTTAGAGTACGGTTAGAACACTTGATTGCTACCCCGTTAGGGGTAGAATCGGCCTGCATTACCAAAGTCGAGCTCGGGTGTATGGTTACGTGAGGGGAAGGTATTAGCACCCCTTACGCGCCCGTTCTTACGAACGGTACCAAATTAATCGAAAATTATCCCAAAATAAATATAATAAGCCTTTCAAAATTACTCCCTTCCAAAAATAAAAAAATAAATGCACAAAATAAAATACTGTATAAGTATTCCCTCATAACCGAGGCAATCCAATACTCCGAAGAGTCCATGCCCTTTGTTGCAATCATCGAGATGGAAAATCAAGAAAATAAGATACAAAATACTCTCCTGGATTTTGAAATCTCATAGGATTTTTCATTTTTTGTGATTTTTCCAAGTGTGAAAGTATTTTCATGATTTTCGATATTTTCCCGAACTTCAAAATAGCACAAAATAAAATTGGGATCAAATTAATGAATAATCAAAGCTTGAAAATATTTTTGAGCTTTTTCCAGAATTTTGTGAAAGAAACACATTTTTTGGAAATTTTGCGAAATTTTCGGATGCAAAAACATCTTTTTAACTTCAAATAAACATTTTGGAAACTTTTCTTGGGCTTTATTATATCTTCCTTCAAAATTCTCAAATATGGATCAATTATAAAGCCTTAAGGTATTTTGAATTTTTTCGGGAATTTTTATGTATTTTTTATGAATTTTGTGCATTTTAAAAAGGAATATATATATATATATATATTAAAAATAAAAGAAAATAAGAAAAAATGTAGTAATCCTATTTAGAGGGCAGACCGATCAAACTTTGACCGGTTCAAGGTCCAGGTCGGGACCGTAGCACGCACCGCACGGCAATGCACGAGGGTTTGGTGGCCACATGGATTCATATAAGTCACACGGAAAAAAAAGCGAGAATCAGACGACTGGAGTATCTGGTCCCCACGTGTCATGAGGTGGATGAAGGGCTTATGCGGGTGAGGATCAGGCCGCGTGGCTCAATCCAGGGCATTCCACAAGGAACGATCTGACGATAGCTAGATGAACACGTAAGGAGCGCTGATCACCTGAGGGGTAGCTAGCCACATGTTGCCATGCGAACGAGGGATCACACCCCCATAAATGCTTAAAACAAGGGGCCACATGCCCAATCAAAAGAGGGCTACATGCCATTTTATTAGGAGTTATATAACTTACCTTTTATATTTTCCATTTAATGTTTTACCCATATCATTAGAGAAGTCCAATAAATTAATAAAATGAGAAAATTTAAAGCAAAAAAAAAATAAAACCAATATAAGCTGACTAATAATGAATAAGTGCATAATGCTCAAACAATTAAAGAAATTATATAGTTTCTTTGAGTGTTTTATGGAAATCTCATAAAAGAATAACGCATAAAATGACATTAGGTATATATCCCTAGCTAAAATTCTAAAAGGGTAGTATTCTCCCCGAGGACCTAAAATGCTAAAAGTTGCAAATGCAAATGGGAGGAGATTATTGATAATTTCACTTGTGAGTTTGTCCCACATTAGAAATTTTGAGTGGATGATGGGTGCTTATATGCAAGGTTAGGCCCAAAACCCAATAGACTTAAGCTTTTGGATCAAGTTGGTGCTCACTCATATGTATTGAGCTCATCCATGGATTCTTCCGGTGCTAACAAGTGGTATTATAAACATGGTTCAACATTCTCCCCACGATGCCGAGTACGCGGGGCTGCCAATTTGGAACCTAATGTGTGAGGGGAAAATTGTTGGGGTTATCCCACATCAGTTGCAGAAGGGCTTGGTGGTCAGTTATTAAGTGTGAGGAAAAGCCTCACCCTATGAGCTAGCTTTTGAGGTTGAGAAGGCCCTAGACCACCTAACACTGGTATCAGAGCTAATGGTTCGTAACTCTAGGTGAGTGACTTCATAAAAGTCGAGACGTGAAGCTGATTCTTCTGAAATGTTAATAGTTAGAGGACCAAGTCTGTGATTGAGGCCAATAAGGATCATCTAGGCCTAGAATGGATCTGAATAGGGTCAAGATATGGAAGGTAGGATTGGTTCAGAGGCACATGGAATGCAATCAGGGGCACATAAGGTGCCAGTGGTATGGTCCACTTGAGCAATTATTGGGGAATTGGGCTTACTGCCACAAGGGAGAAGACTTCCGTTTAAGGGGAAGCAATTGGAACTCACAAGTAATGGGGAGATTGTTGAGAATTCCACTTATGAGTTTGTCCCACATTGAAAAATTTAAGTGGATGATGGGTGCTTATATACATGGTTGGGCCTAAGACCCTATAGGCTTAAGCTTTTGAGTCAAGTTTGTACTCCCTCATGTGTATTAAGCTCACCCATGGACTCCTCCTATGCTAACAAATTTTAGACGATGAACTACAAGCTTTGTTGCTATTAAGTTCTTTGCCAGATAGTTGGGAGACTCTTGTAGTATCTCTTAGTAAATCAGCCCCAAATGGTGTATTGACCCTATCATTTGTTAAAGATAGCTTTTTTAATGAAGAGATCAGGAGGAAAGAAATGGGTACAGATAATACCTAGGTACTTGTTACAGAAGATAGGGGGAGAAGCCAATACAAAAATGAAACGGGTAGAAGTAAAAGTATAAGCAAGTCAAGGTCAAGATTTAAAAATATTGAGTGTCATTATTATGGTAAAAATGGTCATATCAAGAAGTACCATTACAAGTGGAAGAGAGAAAATAAAAGTAACAAAGACACGTAAGAAAAGAAGGATCAGGATAATAATGATCATGTTGCCAGTAGTGTTGGAGATGATTTGGTTATTGCTTATGATGATAATGTAATTAGTGCTGCCTGTAATGAAATTAGTTGGGTGGTTGACAGCGGTGCCTCTTTTCATGTGACATCAAGGAAGGATTTCTTTAGTTCATATACTTCCGGTGACTTTGGAGATTTGAAGATGGGAAAAGATGTTGTGGTACCAATAGTTGGCACTAGAACTGTTTGCTTAAAGACCAACAATGGAATAGAATTGGTACTCAATAATGTCAGACATGCTCCTAGTGTTCGTTTGCATTTGATCTTTGACAGAAGACTTGATGATGATGGATATTGCAACTTCTTTGGTAATGGAAAATGTAGACTTACCAGAGGATATTTAATCGTGGCCCAAGATAACAAATTTTCTAATTTATATTTTATGAGTGCTTCTATTTGCTTGAATTCTGTGAATGTAGTTGATAGCTATATCACATCAGAGTTATAGCACAAGCGAATCAGTCATATAAGTGAGAAAAGGACTTGATTACTTGGCCAAAAAGAATTTACTGTTAGGTTTAAATGGTGCAAAACTAAAAAGATGTATTCACTATTTGGTCAGGAAGCGGAAAAGGGTTTCATTTAAGAGTCATCCTCCTTCTAGAAAAGCAGAGTTACTTGAGTTGATTCATTTAGATGTTTGTGGCCCAATGAAGGTAAGGACACTTCATGGTGCATTTTATTTTGTTGCTTTTATTTATGATCATTCAAAAAAAAGCTTTGGGTTTATGCTTTGAAATCCAAAGATCAGGTGCTTGATATGTTTAAAGATTTTCAGGCTTTAGTTGAGAGAGAAAGAGGAAAGATAAAATATATTCTCACTGATAATGGTGGAGAGTATTTTTGTCCATTTGATGTGTACTATAGACAACAGGGCATTTGACATCAGAAGACACCTCCTAAAACTCCTCAATTGAATGGTTTGGCTGAAAGGATGAACTGAACACTAGCAGAGAGAGTCAGATGCTTGCTTTCAGAAGCAAAACTTCTTAGATCATTTTGTGGTGAGGCATTATATACTATTGTTCATGTAATTAACTTGTCTCCTACTACTGCGTTGTAGACTGATGTCCTTGACATAATCTGGTATGGGAAAGATATTTCCTATGACCATTTACGTGTGTTTGGCTGCAAAGCCTTTATTCATGTGCCTAAAGATGAAAGGTCCAAGTTAGATGTCAAGGCAAGGCAGTGCATTTTTATTGGGTATGGTCAGGATGAGTTTGGCTATAGGTTTTATGATCCAATGGAAAAGAAACTTGTGAGAAGCCGTGATGCAGTCTTCAAGGAGGATCAAACCATTGAAGACATTGGCAAGACAAAAAATTCTTAGTTTCAGGATAGTGATGGCTCAGTTGACTTGGATCCCATTCCTTCTTGAAAATTTTCCTGATACAGATGAGATTGGCAATCAATATGAAATAAAGGTAGATGTTCAGAATGATAATGTGGTGGAAGATCATGAAACTGTTGATGAGGAAGGTACCTCGACTATTGAACCACCTACAACTTCACTCAGGAGGTCTACCAAAGACCAACAACCCTCCATGAGATATCCTTTAGATGAGTATGTTCTTTTAACTAATGAGGGAGAACCAGAGTGTTATGAAGAAGCCATTGAAAGTGAGCAGAAGCAATAATGGTTTAGTGCAATGGAAGATGAAATGAAATCTTTACATGGCAACCACACTTCTGAGCTGGTAAAATTACCTAAAGGTAAGGAAGCTTTGAAAAATCGGTGGGTATATAAATTAAAATAGGAAGAGAATTTTTTTACTTCCATGGTACAAAGCTAGATTAGTTGTCAAAGGCTTTAGTCCAAAAAAAGGGATTGAATTTGGGGATATTTTCTAACCGGTAGTGAAAATGTCATCAATCCATGTTATTTTGGGCTTGACTGCTAGTCTTAATTTGGAGGTTAAGCAAATGGATGTGAAAACTACTTTCCTCCATGACAATCTCAAGGAAGAAATTTATATGAACTAACCTAAGGGTTTTGTGGTGAAAGGTAAGGAGATTTATGTTTGCAGATTGAAGAAGAGCTTGTATGGCCTAAAACAAGCTCCTAGATAGTGGTATAAGAAGTTCGAGTCTGTCATGGTTCAACAAGGCTACATCAAGATGACTTTAGAACATTGTGTATTTGTTCAAAAATTATCTAATGATGATTTCATTATTTTGTTGCTTTATGTTGATGACATGCTCATTATTGGTCACAATGCTCACAGAATTGATATGTTAAAGGGCGTGTTAAGCAAGTATTTTGCCATGAAAGACTTGGGACCAGCAAAACAGATTCTTTATATGAGAATCTCATGTGACAGATGTAGAGACCTGAAGAGTTATAACAATTAAATAATTAAAAAAAAAAAGATAAAAGGAAATTTTTTTTTTTAAAAAAAAAGGGGTTTCAGCAGGGTCTCGTCGACGAGGGTAAAAGTCGTCGACGAGCAAGGCTCTTGGGCTCATCGACGGGGACGCGTGTCTCGTCGACAAGAAATTACCAAGAGGACTGTTTCCAGAAGCTTGAAACTCAGTGATGAGGAGAAGGTGCTCATCAATGAACTTCCTTCATTGACTCATCGACAAGGTGACGTGTCTCGTAGACGAGGCCACATGAACAACACTTTATATATAGCCCCAAAACTTATTTCATCAGAAATAATTTCATTTTTATCAGTTTCTTTCTCTCTTTACATGGTTTCTCTCACTTCTCTCTAGGTTTTCAATTTTGATTCTCCCCAGTTCGATGATCAGAAGCTACCACGGTGATCCTGAAGAGATTCTATACAACATAGCAGGAGTATAAATTCGATTTGGGAAGTCTCACAATCATCCCAAATTTTTGGTAAGTTAACTATTTTAAGTTTTTTTTAGGTTTTTGGTGTTTTTGGATTGAGGAGAATATGTAGGGTAACATAATACTGAAGTTTTGTTGGGGGAAAATATAATTTCAGGGTGTTGTGCTGGGAACACTGCAGGTGTAGGGTTGGTTGTTTTTTGGGCTTCTCAGAAAGTCAGGTAAGTGGATAAATTAAGTGAGATTATTTTTATGAAAATTTATTATTTTAAAAAAATAGGGATTTACAGTAATTATATATATATATATATATATATTATTAGAATATTTGGGAATACTGCTGTTGAATGTGAAAACGATTTTAAAATGTTTAAACAGAAATATATTCAGCTTAGATATTTAGTTTCAATACTATTTAAATTTGTGTGGCATGAGCATCATTTTACGAATATTATGTTATGTCATATTTTCAGTAAAATCATGTTTACAATAGTTTTTCAGGAAAATCATAAATAATACAGGAAATTATGGTTTTAGAATTTTATGATAAACAGTACAAATTCCAGTTCTGTATGTTATAATATGTTTAGCACAAGGCCATAATTGATAGCCGATATAATGCCGTAATTATGTATGTTATTCGGCGCAAGGCCGTAATTATGTATACTATTCGGTGCAAGGCCGTGATTATATATGATATGCTAGAATTTAGAAAAATTTTTATCAATCTAGTTTCATGTTAAATCAGTATATGTAAACATACTATATGTTATCAAAACCCAGATGATTTAGTTTAGATTAGTAATCAGGGCTCAGTACTGTAGTTATTCAGTTCAGTTCAGTTCAGACTAGTGCTACCACACTTGCCAGTAGAGAGTGGGATATGGATAGTTGATATGGCTTCAATATAGTGTTGTAGAAGTCCCCTCTGATAGTCCGTACCAGAGTGGGGTGGGGCCATCATACTTGTAGACACTTTTGACTTGGCAGTAGTCGGCTAGCCATTGTCAGGTCTCGCCTTCGGGCTGCACAACCCAGTTATGGGGGGTAATACATGACATCAACTAGCTATCCATCCTGGGTAATATTTCTATACTATCAGTTATAGCAGATGATTTTATAATAACTGAAATTCAGTATGATTTAACATGATCATGATTATGTATGTTTTATCCAGTATTATATCATTAGTTTTTATCCAAACATGTGTTGTGTATTGTTTCTCTGTTATAGTATGAATATACTCATACTGTCACACAACTGATATTAGTTTATTTCCCTTATTGAGAGGTGTCTCACCCCCATCTTACAAAACATTTGAGGGAATCCAGATAGACAGGTGGACCGAGCTTCGCGTCAGTAGAGGCAGTTCATCTACCCTGATAGGAGGGTGAGTTACTAAGCTAGGGTCAGTTGATTTTTTGATAATGATCCTAGTTTTTCCTTTTGGTCATTTAGAGGACTGCATATTATGTTTATAGAAATGTTATGGAATGTAGTAAACTCTGATACTGTTGTTATGGAAGTAATTTATATTTTCCGCTGCTTAGGTGTTTGCTATGTATGATAGGTGTATCCCCGGCACCAACGGGTTCGGGTTGATTTTTCTATGTTGGTATCAAGGTTATTATTAAGAATGATATTTATGTATGTGAGGAAAAAATTATGGTAAAATAGGTAGGTCGTTACTATTTGGTATCAATGCCTAGTTTCCTAGGTTCTATAGACTCTAGAATGCAGCGGAAACAATACCAGAATATAGGATAAAGGAATTTGTGGTTTCATTTTGTAGTCTAGCTGCAGAACTACCATGATGGTTTATGTATCTTTCCTAGGGTGACGATTTCAGGAAAGCTATAGCAAACTACTATCGAGTTGGGTGTCTAGGTTACAGGATTGAACCTTGAATTAAGATCAGGGATGATAAATTAATTAAGGATATGATATACTAGTTAGATGAAAGGTGTTGGATATGTTATGGTAATAGGGTCCTAAAGCCAAGTTTATTGTCTTTTCAGGATGGACCCTGGAGGTGGTAGTGCGCATGCAAGTGGTAGTGAGGGTGTTGGGCCCTCGGGTGCAGCTGGTGGCGACTCATACGTAGTATTATGCAGCATGGCACAGCAAGTCATGGCTAAAATTTCCAGAAGCTCCAAGGAGCAGGGGGGTTCATCTACAGGCCACGGATGTACGATTGAGAAGTTTACAAAGATGAATCCTCTGCTTTCTCAGGAGGAATTGATTCTGCAGTCACTAAGAATTGGATGCAGGAGATTGGAAAGGAGTTGATAGTGCTGCAGTGTACAAAGGAGCAGAGGGTTCTATCTACCACGTATAAACTAACAGGAGAGACCGAGAGATGGTGGACGAAAGTGAAACTATTGGAGCAGCAGAGGTCAGTGCCTATAGAGATGACATGGGACCAATTTTAAGAAATATTTTTTGACAGATACTTTCCAGCCACGTCTAGAGAAGCCAAGGTAGAGGAGTTCTTGAATCTGAAGCAAGGACAGCAAACAGTGCAGTAGTACATTGCGAGATTCATTGAATTATATCGCTTTGCTTCGTACATTATCCTAGATGAGACGAAGAAAGCAAAACAATTTAAAAGAGGCATGAGGTGAGGATTATATAAGCATGTGGCAATACTGAAACTACAAGACTTTGTTGAGCTGGTAGATAGAGCAACTGTGGCAGAAGTCGGAGAGCGTATGGATGCTGAGGAACAGAAATAGAAAAAGAGATTCACGCCTTCAGGTTTCCAGCAGGGATCCAGTCGGGGTTTGTGGAAGAAGGGTGGCTACTATAAGTATTGAAAGCATGAGTTGGGGAGTTGTGGGATTTTGGATACGTAGTCATACCCAGCCTGTCAAATTTGTGGAAAGAAACACCTAGGAGAGTGTTGTGTCGGGCATGGTGTCTGTTACCGATGCGGGAAGCCAGGGCATATGATGAGAGACTATCAGGCTCAGACTGGAGCTGCTCCGGCTCCTAGACCTACTCAAGGAGGTTATCAGGTGCCCTGTGGAGGTCAGCAGAGGAATACGGCTCCAGTGAGAGTTTACGCCCTGATGCTAAGTGATGCTGAGACAGCTGGCGATGTGGTGACAGGTATGATTAACATGCTTTCATTTAAAGTTATTGTATTGTTTGATTCAGGAGCCATACATATTCGTGTCTATGAGTTGTATTAGATTATGTGGGGCAGAAACACAGTTGTTAGACACCGAACTATTAGTAACTACACCGATAGGGTCAGTAGTGAGGTGTAGTAGAGTGCTTTGAGGCTGTCCAATTGATATTCAGGGGAAAGTCTTGTCAGGTGTCTTGATAGTGTCGGATATGCATGGGTTCGATGTAATATTTGGTATGGACTGGCTAGCAGCTTACTAGGCCAGTATAGATTGTCATTTGAAAGAAGTTATATTTGGACCTCCGGGAGGACCAGAATTCAAGTTCATAGGGTCATGAGTGCAATCCCAGCCTCAGTTAGTATTAGCCATATAGGTGAGGAGATTACTCATGGACGGTTGTCAAGGGTTCATGGCCTTTGTAAAGGAAATGGCTGGAAATGAATTAAAGCTTGCTAATACGCCAGTGGTGAAGGAGTTTTCAGATGTTTTCTTAGATGAGCTACCCAGTTTGCCTCCTGATTGTAAGGTAGATTTCTCTATTGATCTACTTACGGGGATGGCACTGATTTCTAAAGCTCCTTAAAGAATGGCTCCAGCAAAGTTAGGAAAGCTAAAGGATTAGTTGCAAGACTTGCTGGATAAGGGATTTATTCATCCTAGTGTATCACCGTGGGGAGCTCCAGTGTTATTTGTAAAGAAGAAATACGGGTCCATGAGGATGTGTATAGATTACAGGAAAATTAATAAGGTGATAATCAAGAACAGGTATCCTCTACCCCATATAGATGATTTATTTGATCAGCTTCAGGGTACATGGGTCTATTCCAAGACTAACCTCAGATTAGGCTACCACTAGGTGAAAGTCAAAGCAGAAGACGTCTTGAAGATAGCTTTTAGGACCAAGTATAGGCATTATGAATTCCTCGTTATTCCTTTTGGTCTAACAAATGCTCCTACTGTATTCATAGATTTGATGAATAGAATTTTTCACTAGTATTTAGACCAAATCGTTGTAGTTTTCATTGATGACATACCGGTTTACTCAAAGAGCTTTAAGGAACATGAAACGCATCTACGGTTGGTATTTCTAATGCTCAAGAAAAAGAAATTATATGCCAAGTTTAGCAAATGTGAATTTTGGCTAAAGAAAGTTGCGTTTCTAAGGCATGTTATATTGGGGGATGGAATTTCAGTAGATCCAACAAGATTGAAGTAGTGGTAAATTGGGAAAGACTGAGGAACGTTTAGGAGATCAAGAGCTTCTTAGGACTAGCAAGATATTACCATCAGTTTGTAAAGGGTTTCTCAAGATTATTAGAGCCTTTGACATGACTGACTACGAAGAATACCAAATTTATACGAGATGATGAATGCGAGCAAGGCATCTAATAATTAAGGCAGCGGCTCGTCACTACATCAGTACTGACGATTCCATTGGGGGGTGATGGCTATGTAATTTACAGTGACATATCTTTGAAAGGGTTCAACTGTTTATTCATGCAACATGGTAAGGTTGTAGCTTATGCCTCCCGATAGTTGAAAGAGTATGAAAGGAACTACCCTACCCACGATCTAGAGTTGGCTGCACTGGTACACGCGTTAAAGATTTGGAGGCATTACTTATACGGTGAGAGATGCGAGATATTCTCTGATCATAAAAGTTTGAAGTACTTTTTCACTCAAAATGAGCTGAACATGAGACAGAGGAGGTGGTTGGAACTTATTAAAGATTATGACTGCACTATCAGTTACCACCCATGGAAAGCAAACGTGGTAGTTGATGCTCTGAGTAAGAAATCAGTAGGACCAGCACTGGCAGTTATGGAGGTTCAACATCTGATCCAGATGGATTTGGAAAAACTCGGTGTAGAGTTGGTAGAGAGTGATCCTCAAGTATTTATTGCTAACTTAGTTGTGCAGCCTACATTACAGGAAATGATTAAAGCTGCTCAGAAAGAGGACTCGAAATTAGCAGAGGTAATTACCATAATATAGGGTGGTCAGGGAGAGGAGTTCAGTTTTCAGATGACAGAGCTCTGAGATTTCGCACCAGATTTTGAGTGCTTGCAGATGCTGATATCAAGAGAACAATTTTAGAGGAAGCTCACAGATCTCTATACACGGTTCATCCTAACAGTATAAGAATGTATAAGGGCCTTTGGAAATTTTTCTAGTGAAGCGGCATGAAAAAAGAGATTTTCGAGTTTGTAACATAGTGCTTGACGTGCCAGCATGTTAAGGCTGAGCACTAGAAATCGACGGGTCAGTTGCAGCCACTTTTGATTCCAGAGTGGAAGTGGGATCACATATCTATGGATTTCGTTTCGGGGCTGCCATCGGCATTGCATGGTCTGAATGCAATTTGGGTGATCGTGGATTGTCTAATGAAAACTGCCCATTTTCTTCCTATTAAAATCAACTACTCCATGGAAAAACTGGCAGAGATTTATGTTTAGGAGATAGTTCGTTCTCATGGTGTGCCAGTGTCTATAGTATTAGACCGAGACCCACATTTCACGTCACAGTTTTGGAAGATCTTGTAGGAGGCTCTGGGGTCTTAAATATCCTTCAGCATGGCCTTTCATCCTCAGATAGATGGGCATACTAAGAGGATGATCCTGATTCTTGAAGATATGCTACGGGCTTGTGTGTTGGAGTTTGGGAGTAGTTGGAACCAGTATATGCCACTGGTGGAGTTTGCATACAATAATAGCTACCAGGCCAGTATTAGGATGCCACCTTATGAAGCGTTGTATGGAATAAGGTGTCATTCCCCATTATACTGGATGAGATGGGTTAGCGGAGAGTTGTGGGGCCAGAGCTAGTACAGCAAGCATATGATAAAGTTTGGCTCATCATAGATACGATCAGTACAGCTCAGAGCCGGCAGAATATTTAAACTGATACTCGCCACAGGAAATTGGCATTTGATATGGGAGATCACGTATTTTTGAAAATAGCTCCATTAAAAGGAGTTATGAGATTTGGAAGGAAGGGTAAGCTCGGCCCTAGGTTTATTGGCCTATTTGAGATCCTTGAGAAAGTGGGGTCAGTTGCCTATAAGCTAGCCTTATCACCCATTTTGCCTAGAATACACGACGTATTTCATGTTTCCATGTTGAGGAAATACGTCCCAAACTCCTCCCATGTGATAAATTTTGGTGAGATCGAGCTCAGGGATACTTTGGCATATGAGGAGGTATCAGTGCAGATTCTAGACAGGAAAGAACAGGAATTGCGAAATAAAAAGATTCCTTTAGTAAAATTCCTATGGAGAAATCATACGGTAGAGGAAGTTTCATGGAAACTCGAGGAGCAGATACGACAGAAATATCGGCTTTTATTTAGTGGGGTTTAGCAATAATTAAGAAAAGATGCAAATAAGTATGTAATGTTCCTTTCTAAGTTGCTTGAACTTTAGAGATCCACACTGATAAGAATGCTGCTAATTTAATGCAAAGGTGGTGCCTCATGCGAAGCTTGAGTTGTATGCCGAGGCAGCCGGTATCAAAATTATTTGATAATCTTTATGAATGTCTCCTTCCTCTTATGGGCTGGAAGGGGATATTTGTTCAGTCCAAACCACGTAAGTAAAAAAAAAAAAAAAAAGCCCATGTGCTTGAAGCCAATTGGGGCAATTAAAAGAGGCGGTAGTGTGGAGTGCCGCTACAAGGGGAAAAAAAATTTGGAGTGCCGCAACAGTGAAAAGGAAGTGTGTGTGGCAGTGTGTGAGGCAGCATTAGTGTATTGTGCAATCTTTATCAACTTGATGATCAGAAGGTCTTTTGTGATCTGATTTTTCTAAAATTTGGAGAACATAATCGAGATTTTTCGACCTTCAATCTGGATGGTGGAGATCTATTTTAGAGTTTTGGAGGACCTGATTCTACAATACTGACAGTAATTGCATTCGAGTGACTTCTTTCCACTCATTCTTGTTTTATCGCGATTCTTTTGGAAATCTTTTTTGCTCTAAGTTTGCGAGCATTTTTTTTTGTTGTGATTTTACTGCTATAGTTTTTGCCTCTTTTATAGTGAAAATTTATTGGGTCTCATAGGCCCCTTGATTTTTACCCTTCACATTGGAGGGTTTTTCACATTAAAAATCGTGGTGTTCCTATTGCGGCGTGTTATTTATTATTATTGTTGGTTGGTTATTTTTGCTCGATACAAATTTAATTTTTGGGAAAGAGTTATCCGCTGTGTTAATTGTCTTGTTACTTCAACAAAATTATTTTCATGTTGGTTAACTGGTTTACCAAATTCTATAAATCGCTTAAATGCTCACTAATAGATTTTCCTTCTCTAAGCTTCAAATTTACAAGCTTTCTAATTGCAAAAGCTTTGTTGTGAGCAGTCTTTCTCTCATAAAGAGTCTCCAACTTCTTCCAAAGTATTTGGGCATCTGTCTCTTGAGCCACATGATGAAAAACACTATTATCCATCCATTGTCTAATTATGCCAACTGCTTTCCTATGCATTTTCTTACAGTTAGCTTCAGTTTATTTTTCCGGCTTATCGCTACCCAACTCAATTAGATCAAATAAATCCTTACAATAAAGAATTTCGTCTATCTTTGGTTTCCAAATTGAATAATTTGAAGCTGTTGACTTTGGTGTATTCCCAAGAGGGGGGCGAATTGGGTATTTAAAATTTATTTCTAGGTATGTCCAAATCAGCAGCAGTAATACTCAACCTAGGGTCTGTCTATATACTCATAAACCCAAATGCGCAGATAAATGTAAGATGCGGAAATTAAATCATGCACAACATTCATGATATAACATACACGTGCAGTAAATAAATTGCAGAAATGTAAAGTGCACACACGATATGTTATCAGGGTTCGACTAATACTACCTTTATCCTCGCCTCTAACTCGCAAGCCTGAGGATTCCACTAATGCTCACTTAGCGGGTGGAGCGGTACCGATTACAACCAGGTCAAATAACGATGCTAATCTCAACCTATAACCACACTTTACTAGGATGGTGCACCTAACTGTCCTAACCGGGTCAAAGCCAGTCCGTGACTATTCACTAGGGCTATTCTCCCTCTTCAGGGCCACGCCTGAAATATAACAAACAATATAATTTTTTGCGTACACGGAAATATACTTCTCAACGAAGCAGACTATGTACCGATTTAGCATAGTATAATCATATGTACACCAATAATATAAGAACTATAAGCTCAATGGTGTATATGTGTAATTAACACTCAAAGGAATGATTATCTCAAATTTAAGCACAAGAGTGTTTCTACAAGCCAATCTTTGAAACTATGTAAAGATAAATCTCAATTATAGTTTTAGGGTTTCAAAGATTTGTACCAAGAGAAATTTAGAATATCTCAAAAATTATTTTTTCAATCTATAGGCACAAAAAGATATTCAAATATAAGCTTGTAAAAATATTTTTAAACAACCAAAAATACAAGCCCAATGAGTCTTGCAATAATAATGCAAAGACCCACTTAACTATAAGGTTTTCCCACACACAGATTATTTATTAAATAAAATCGGTAGAAAAACCAAGCTAAACCCTCAATCCGAAAATCAAATATGCAATAAATCAATGAGGGTTTTTAGCACACTAGAACAATTAATAAACACTCACGAGGCTTTGATTTCTCAAAAGAATGGTAGTATATGAGTGTATAGGATGTGTATGAAGAAATAGGGTTTAGGAAATTTAAGAGGAAATTTGTGGCTAATCAAATCCCTAATCTCTTTTTAATTTTTGCAAATGAAGGTATATATATAGCCTTTGACAAGAATATAATCGTTAGGACACAAAGGGTTTTGTTAAATTTGTTTAATGAATTTTAAAACCAATTTACCCTTAATTAATCCAAGTTATCGCGGTTAAAAATTAAGCAACCCAAAAGTTTCGGTCACTTAGACTATAGGTTCGGTCGCCCGAACACTCACAATAGGAAAAGATGATTTTGAAGTTCGGGTGCCCGGTGAGAACTTCGGATGGCTGAACCATTTTGTCCAAGGTTCGGTCGCCTGGTCCTGAGTTTAGTTTACCGAACTCACATGTTTGGTCGCCCGAGGGTATTTTGAACGTAGATTTTGAGCGCCCGAGTTGGTAAAAAAGTTGAGTGTTTGAGTTCGGTTAACCGAGGATGGTGAAGTCCTTTTTGGTTCGGTTGCCCAAAGTCAGGTCAACTATTTGACCTTTCGACTGTTCGGTCGACCACGGTGTTTTGAACACCAAGGTTCAGTCGTCCGAAACCTCACTATATTAGCCCTTTGAGTCCTATTTCAATTCAATAAATTCCCCTAATAGCATATTTTATTTTTGGGACTATCCTAAGTGTAAGTGCAAGGACTTAGAGTTTTTTCTAAGGTTTTAGGTATTTTAACTTGGCCTAAAAAACCTTGCGTCGGTCAACTGAAGTCTTGTCTAAGGTCTCTTAATTTCCAAGTGATGTGTAGGGACCTAGGGTTATTCTAAGGCTTTTGAGCTTGTAATTCCTTCATGCATGATATGCAGATTATTGCAGACCTTTGGAATTATAATTACAAACTCGAATTAAACATATTATAGATTACAATGAATAACTATTCTAGGTCTTTGTATTCTTCAAGTTTTCATATGCCATCAACTAATCTTACTAATATGAACCTGCACAGAAACTTGAAAGACATTAAATATCAGAGCATTTGTCATAATCAAAATTGTGTATGACCAATAAGGTTAATAGAAGTTGTGAGCTTGCATATAATACCTACGTTGTCTTCCATATTTTATATGAACCTGGCTCTAATACCACTTGTTGGGAAAGTAACAAGACAACTAACAAAGCGGATAAATCTTTCCCAAAAATTAAAATAGTGATGAGCAAAAATAACCAAGCAACAATAATAATAAATCACACACCACAACAAGAACACCACGATTTTTAACGTGGAAAGCCCCTCCAATGTGAAGGGTGAAAACCACTTGGCCTATGAGACCCAATATAATTTTCACTATAATAGAGGCAAAAATTACATTAGTGCAATCACAAAAAACAAAAAAACAAAAAAAAATGCTCACAAACTTAGAACAAAAAGGATTCCCAAAAGAATCGCGATAAAATAAGAATGAGTAGAAAGAAGTCACACGAATGTAGTTACTATCAGTAATACAAAATTGGGTCTTCCAAAGCTCTGAAATAGATCTCCACCATCTAGATCGAAGGTTGACAAATCCCGAACGTGCTCTCCAAATTTTAGTAAAATCGGATTACAAAAGACCTTCTAATCGTCGAGTTGATAAAGACTGCACAACACACTACTGCTGCCTCACACACTTCTTTTTCACTATTGCAGTGCTCCAATTTTATTTTATTTTTCCCCTGTAGTGGCACTCCACGCTACCGCCTCCTTTAATTGCCCTAATGGGCTTCAAGCACATGGGCTTCCCTTTTTTTTTAATTATTTACTTATGTGGACTGGACCCAACAAAGATCCCTAAAGCATTTAATATATATATATATATATATATATATATATATATATATCAATTTTGGTTTGCAGAATGGAATTGTTACAAAAGAAATTAAATGAAACTTTGAATAAAGAGTATGATGAAAGTAAGTGATAAATTTAGTTCCATTTTATTCTTATATACTAAAGATATAGTAAATGTTGTAAATCAGCATCAAAGATTGAATAGTTAGTATTTTTCATACCTTAGCACTTTCAATCCAAATTTCTTTAGTATTTTTCCTACCTTATCACTTTTAATCCATTCTTCTTCCAAGTAAGCTCAATGCCCAATCTCATAGTAATTCTCATCTCTTCCACCATCAGCAGCCATCTTTAAATATTCATTAAAGAACCTACTTTGTTACCAACTTGATGGACCATGCATGGCAGAAAAGGTTGTAGGATTCCTCATACTATAAATTTGATAGACAAGTGGTGGTTGTAGGGAGATTTCGTGGCAAAAAGAGATCCTCACAGGTGGAAATGTACTTATGGATGCTATGGAAGGCTAGGTGAATCCTTAAGTCCTACTTCCAAGTTATTAGGAAAATTAGAAACATATTAGAATTTATAAGCAAAATAGAAAAGAAAAACTTTTTATTCATTATCTAAACTTACATATAGATAAGTATATAACAACATTACATATTAAATGTGCCTAAAGAATTGACCATTTTTTACTACAACTATTTTAAGTTTTCTGAATTCAAAATTAAAAACCTTTTTAATGAACTCTAAAAATAAAGGTAGGCATAGGAAGTGATGCACTTCGACTAGACCCAAACAATGATACCTAGATAACAACACTAATCAATATTATAACAACTAACAATATCTGACTATTCTTCAGTTGCACAACAACACTATATCTAAGTGTCTCCTAGAGTACATCAAAATTGCTAAAGCTAAATTTTTTCATGTTGAAGGGGTATCATGTTCAAATTTTGGAAGAGGTGGGAAAAGGTATGGGATGGGGGATGAGTTGCCTCCTACTCTAAAGCATAAGATGGTGAACCTTCAATGAAGTAAACAAAGTCACTAAACAAAGTTGTATCAAATTTTAATGTATTTCTTTACATTAAAAGAAGAAAGACCAAGACAATAAATAAGAAAAAAAGCCGGTAGCAACAAGAAAGAAAAAGTGGAAAGAGAAAAGAAAGATACCCAATCTAAACTAGGTAGACTTAATTTGATACATGAACTCGAATTACAAAAGCTCATTGTAGGTCTCTAATAGGCTAAAAAAAAAAAATAGTCATTAAACTTGTTGAAGTCATTTTCACCTTGAGGTTGGGGCCCATAGTTGTCTACATCATATTGAAAAAGAAAGTGAAAAACAAAACAAAAGCAAGAAGAAAAATGAAAAAAGAAAGAGAAGTAGAAAGAGAGAAAGGAAAAGGTGCAATTCAAAGTAAGTGGACTTAATTTGATGCATACACACCAATTAGGTGAAAACTTGATCTTATGAGATACATAGGTAACTTACATAGATAATAATAAGTTTGGTATAAATCATCCACCCACTCAGAGCGTAACTTGTCCACACTAGCGGAGCAAAACTATCATTCTAAGCTATTAATACAAATTTCCTTTATTTGTAAAATCCTCATTAAACTTAGTATATGCACTCCTTAAACATAAAATTTTAAACATAAATACCATTTATAATAGCGTAAAATTCAACAGCACCCCATGATTTTTCTGAAAATGACACTCTTCCCTCCATGTTTTTGAAAACTATTAAAAAAAAAATTCATAAGATTTAAATTTACAAATAAAATGAACCTTCTGTTGGTTGAGCGTTAGTCAATCGTTAAGTACATGTGAAAAAAAAAATGAATAAAATGATAATTTTATCTATTTTTTATCCACTTGTGCTTAGATAACTTAAATTAAACAAGAGGTCATTAAAATTTAGATACAAGTCCACTGGACAAATTTTTTATCTTGGAATTTATTAGATTAGTTTGCTCTCCAGGGATTTAATAGCTAACATAGTGTCTGTGTTTCACTTAAATATTACATTTCCCTTGTGCAATTGACTAATTTTACAAAAATCTATATTAAATAAAATGTTTTATGCTAGAAAGATAAATAGTATACATACACAAAATTATCTTAATGATTGCATGTTATATTTTAAAATTAGCTATTTCCTCATCCAAAAATAAAAAAATAAAAAAGATTTCAAAATGATAATGATAAAGAGGCTTCTAGATGACTTGACCTTGTAGATTCTATTGGATACATGGCAGACCTAAACATGTGCTTTTGCCAAGGGCTATATATCCATATTTGAAAAATTCATAAAACATATTTAAACATTTAAAAATATATATGTATAAAATATATTAAAACTTAACAATTATATTTATATAATTAATTTTTCAACTTAGGCTAGATCTTATGAGTCTTTATTTAGAGTCATATTTTTTTGGACTAACACAATTGGGTTTTGAGCTATGGATTATGCTTATTTCTAATTAATTTTAATTGCTATTGTTGGAAATCAACATTCTTATACTTTTTTAGTAAAATATAAAATGTGGAATCACTTAAATAATATTTTGTTGGCTTATTTTTATAGCAACAAATTTGATTATTATTAACTAAATTTAGTCTGTGATTGTGATTATAAAAAGACAAATAACCAAGCGAAACAGAAAACTAGCATATTAATATTACTTCTAATTCTTAAACTTGGCATTCCTTCATTAGTATGATGTAGGCATATATAAAATCTAAGAACTTTAAACATAAAAGGCATGAGAGCACACATTGCTAACCACCAAAAACAAAACAAGAAAAAAAGAAAAAAAAATGAATATTTAAAGTTGTTAGCATCAATGAGATGCTTTATTTTTGTTCTTGGGATGGGGAGTAAAAGAAAAAAGAATAAGTTAGTCATTTCTTTTACGAATAAGAAGTTAGTGTTAGCACCGGAGGGGCCCATGGGCGGACTTGATACACATAGGTGAACACTAACTTGACCCAAAAGTTTAAACCTATTGAGTTTTGGTCCAATCATGTATATAAACACTTATCATCCATTCAAATTTTTCAATGTATGACAAACTCACAAGTGGAATCTCAACAATCACTCCCTCACTTATGAGTTTCAACTACTTCCCTTTGAACGGAAACTATCTCCCTTATGGGAGCAAGCGCAATTCCCCAACAGTTGCTCAAGTAGGTCTTACCACTAGCACCTTACGTGCGTCAGATTGCATTTCATGTGCCTCCGAACCAATCCCACCTCTCATGTCTTGACCCTATTCAGATCCATCCCCAACCTAAATAATCCTCATTGGCCTTTGTCATGCACTTGATCCTCCAATTGTTAGCACGTCAGACTTTGATACCACTTGTTAGCACCGGAGGAACCCACGGGTGAGCTTGATATATATGGGTAAATTCCAACTTGACCCAAAAGCTTAAGCCTATTCATTCTTGATCCCAACCATATATATATAAGCACCTATCATCTATTCAAATTTTCTAATGTGGGACAAACTCACAAGTGAAGTTCTAATATTGAAAAATTATGCATTGATTTTCACAATGTTGACCAAGAATTCATTTTTTCACTTTAATGTATGAGGGTTTTTTTTTTTTCAACAAAAGAAATTAACTTTTTTTTTTTTTTGGTTTGGTAAAAAAATAATGACCCACTATGAGATTTCAAAAATTCTAAGAACCTTCTTTGAGATTTCAAAAATTTCACGTAAATCTTCTGAAATTTGTCAAAAACATACAAATATCTCCTTATATTTTGCAAAAAAATAAGTGTTTTGAAAGAAGATTTATATATTTTTGGCAAACCTTAAGAAAGGCTTGTGACATTTTTGAAATATCAGGGTCTCCATTTTTTTGCCAAACCTCAGGAGAGGTGATTGTTTTTTGTTCCCTTTAAAAAAATAAAAAACTTTTTTTTAATTATCATATCTTCAATGTCTAAATCAAAATAATTGAAAAAGCATGACTTGCGCTAAAAATTTAAAAAATCGTCCTTGCATATTATAAATAATGGTAAAAGAATATTATTGAGACTCTAAAATATGTAATGGAAGTCCTTCTTTAGCTTTAGAAATAATAATGGCAATTTTATTTTTCACTTTTACTTTGTCTCTTGATTTATACTCTGCAAGTGCAAAAAAAGGAAAAAAAAAAAAAAAAACATAGAATGGGCAAATTCGTCATTTCTTAAATAATGAAAAAGATGAACTGTCATTTCTATTTTTTGGAACACAATTGTTGTTTTTGTTGCTGCTATTGTTACTATTATTATTATTATATGTAAATGTGATGAACTGAATAATAAGAAAATACTCTACATCACATGCCTATGGTCATTATGGGTCCATGTGAGGAGGAGAATCCTATGCCTCTACGACTATTCTCCTCCCCATGTGTGCCCATATGGGTCCATCATGCTCTTGGTCCTGCTGCTCTCTTTTCAAGTGTTTAAATTTCTTTTTCACTTTATTTTATTTTATTAAAATATCAAAATTTTATTTTAATTGAAAAATTATATCCCTAACTCATGAAATTTAACATTTTTTTTTTAAAAAAAATTGTAAAACTTTAAATATAAGCAATAGAACTTTGAAGTTACCTTTGGGCAAGTGGTTGGGGAGGCTAGGTGGGCAGGGTCATTCTGGGGAATGACCTGGTGGGTGGCCCGTCAGAGACATAATACTAGATGGCTTGTAAGATGCCCACATTCCTATGAAATTACTAGTGAGTTGTGTGAATTTGTTTTGATTTATAATCCTGTATTGGGTAGTTATTGGTGTTGCTTTTTGGGAGGTTTTTAATATTTTTTATTTGTAATCTCCCATAATCACCGTATTTCTCTGTCGAAAGTGAGGGTTTATCAATAAACAAATGAAGGTGTGGTCCTCCTTCTATAAACAGAAGAAAAAAAAAAACATGGAGCTCATTTTGCCTCTTCCTAACAAGATGGAATATAGTAAAAGGGTTAAAAGTATAGACAATAGTTATTTGTTTTATTTATTTTTAATTATTTCTTTCATCATGTAATAAGAAATGACTGGACGCTTGCATAATGAAATATGAGAATAGTTACTCTTTATCTATTTCAAGATCCAAAAGTTTCACATTATAATTATTTCTTGTTATATCATGGAGTGTACCTAATGGTCTAAAAATCTTTAATTCCACTCTTAAGCCTCTAACATACTAGCAAATCGACATGTTATTAATGTTAATACCTTCTAAATATCCCACTGTGTTTTACGTAATGGCATGTGTATAGGCATACAATATGATCAAGAAAAATGGTTTAGACAACAATCGCACTTGGATAGTATCTGGGACATGGACTTCGAGACCTAAATTTGAATTTGTGTAAATTTGAAAGAAATTTAATATAATTTTATATTACATTTTGATTA
Organism: Malania oleifera; assembly: GCF_029873635.1. Classification (NCBI taxonomy): domain Eukaryota; kingdom Viridiplantae; phylum Streptophyta; class Magnoliopsida; order Santalales; family Ximeniaceae; genus Malania; species Malania oleifera. Next base: position 39,672,465 of record NC_080419.1, read on the forward strand.
AATCTAAACAGATTCAAATCCAAAATTAAAAATTTATGCTTCTGAGTATATGAGTATTTTACAAAATGTATGTAAAAATAAGGTTGACTATTAAGTTAAATTTTACTTTAAATCGTGCATATTAAAAAGATAATAGATACCCCTAGGCCACCTTTGTGAATAAGGGAGGGAGGGTCAAGTATTTAATCATACTGTTGGGATGTGTTCTTTCTTAACATGAATGTGAAGTAGATAGGTTAACTGTTAGTTTTAAAAATAAATTTGTTAAAGAGTAAATTATTTTATTTAAATGACCATTGTTTGTTTACTTTGTTCATACTCGAAAGAATGTAACACGAAGACATACACATAACTTCATATATATATAGGGTCTCATGCTCCCTAATGCAAAGCTAAAACATGGTACCTATAAACAAAGACATGGAAAATGATTGGTTTATGTAGAAAACTTGGTTTATAAAAAGGAAACTACAATGGAATCTTGGTTATCATTAGATAACTTCTCTTAAATCAAGTTCTTCAAAACTCATGCCCATTAATTCTTTGATCTTCCAAAAACTATTCACTTTAAGTGAGTTCGTAAAAATATCTACAACCTGTACTTTTGATGAGTTAAATTTATTTGTGATTTCTTTGAAATGCACCAAGTCTATATGACTGTCTAACACAAAAAAGCTGGATTATTTATCTAAGTAATAATATATTTATTTCATAAAAAAGCTTTGTAGGATTATTTAGTGTTGTAATATATGAAAATTCTTGAACTAAGATAGAAATGCATAATTCTTAAACTAAAATCTAGCGCTTGTTGGTAGATTCAAAAAACAAATAAATAAATATATGAGATTGTATTTTCTAACACACTGCAAGATACATTTGACCACTTTTATATTTCACTAACATGGAAATTTGATGAATTTGCCACGATATTTTGTGCAGTATGAGTTAAATATTGCAAACTACCCACTAACATTAAGAAATTAATAGTATCAACTAAATTAGTGAGACCATCCTTCATGTGTTTTAATTTATCTTCAACTAGAGTCAAAATTGATTTGTAGAATTTCATATAAAATCTTTTTAAAATATCATGAATGTTGTAAAACATGTATATTTATATGGATGACTATTTAGATAATAGGTTATAACATTTGGTATGTCAACATAATGGTTCATTATGTGGTTAACCTTTGAGATGTCAATATATTTGTCAATATAAGGACATGCTTTATAACAAAATGTGATAATAAGATGATTAACAACATCTAATTCCTGAAAAACTAGACAATTGAATTTTTATAACTCCAAACTTTTTGTATTCCTCTTTTATTTCATTCACAACACGTTATTAATACGATCAAGTCTCTAATGGTATAACAAGTTTCGTTAGTATTATTCTAAGGTAAGAATTTTATTTCCTTTAACATTTGTTATCTATATAACTTTAGTTTTTTGTCAAACTATATTTATATGTTAACTATATCTCTTATCTTGAGTATGTGTCCTTATTTTTATGTTGGGATATATGTGAGAATAACATTTCCATTTAATATTTACCTAACTTTGAATTTTTATTTGTTTTCAAAGTGACTTTATGATGTCAAATCTCACAAAATTTGAAATTTGTTACCCTTGATATTTCTAGAAGAAATTATCTACCATGAGTACTTGATATTGAGATTCACCTTAATGTTATGAATCTTGGTAGTACAATTGAAGAAGGAAATCAACCATTCTTGCACGATCACGCAAAGGCAATGATTTTCCTTTGACACCATTTACACGAAAAATTGAAAATTGAGTACCTTATTATTTAGGATCCATTAGTCCTTTGGAACAACTTAAAGGAGAGATATGAACACCAAAAAATGGTAATTCTTCCAAAAGCTCGATATGATTGGATATACTTGCGACTGCAAGATTCTAAAATTGTAAGTGAATATAATTCAGCATTATTTAAAATTAGCTCTCAATTGAAGTTATGTGGAGAGAGAAATTACCGATGATGATATGTTAAAAAAAAAACATATTCGAATTTTCATGCCTCGAATATGCTCCTACTTCAGTAATATCGAGAGCGTAGATTTACAAAATATTTTGAACTAATTTCTTGTTTACTTGTGACTGAACAAAATAATGAGCTTTTGTTGAAAAATCATCAACCTTGTCCAACAGGCTCAACACCATTCCCTGAAGTGAATGTGGTTTTTTCTTAAGGTAGTGGACGAGGTCGTAGTGGTAAAAGGGGTCGTGGTAGGGAAAATTGTTGGACCCATGATGATCCTCCTTCAAAGTTTGAAAGTAAAGGTGCTGAAAAGACTCAAAGGAAATGGGCAAATAATAAAGAAAGTTCTAAACAAAATAACAAAGTGCAAAATAATGACAATATTTGTTATAGGTGTGGAACAAAAGGTCATTGGTCTCGAATATGTCTCACTCCTAAACATCTAGTTGATCTTTACAAGGCATCGTTAAAAGGGAAAGGGAAAAATGCTGAAGTGAATTTGTCTGAACCCATTGATGCTAAGTATGAGTCTCCTTTGGATGTTGATTTTGATATTTCCGTTTTTTTTTTTTTAGGATCCTAGTGGTAAAATTGATCATTTGATTGGAGATGAAAATGTCTACTATTAAATTATCTTTATATTTATGTTATTTTAAAAAATCAATTTCTGTAATTTTAAAAATTTTTACATATAATATGCTTGGTAATATTTTGTTATCTTTCTTAGTTCTTAAATTTTATTTTTCATTTACTAGATCATACAAAATAAACTTGATAAAATTGAGGATGACATGTGTTTGGTGAACAGTGACATGACTCACACAATTCTTCTTGTTAAAAAATATTTCTTGCAATTAACATTAGTTGAAATTAATGTTAATACAATATTTGCCTTTGCAAATGTAATAGAGGGCTTTGGAAGAGTTCACATTATGTTTCCAAATGGGACAAAATTATATATTGATGATGCATTGTATTCTAGTAGATCCCGAAGAAATCTGCTAAGTTTTGAAGATATATGTCACAATGGATATCATGTTGAAACCAAAAATGAAGGAGATATGGAATATCTTTTTATCACATCTACAAGTTCAAACTAGAAGATCATATTGGAAAAATTTTCAAGTTTTTCATCTGGTTTATATTTCACAAAAATAAGGATGGTTGAATCAAATTGTATGCACCGGAAGTGCTCCGAGCCTAGAAGTTTTATACTTTGGTATGATCATCTTGGTCATCCCGGTTCAACTATATATGATGTGACAAATCAATGAAAATACACATGGACATCCATTAAAGGATCAGAAAGTTCTTTTACCTGGTGATTATTTTTGTACTTCTTGTGCTAAAGGAAAACTATTTGCTAAACCTTCTCCATCTAAATTATCTTTGGAGTCTCTATCTTTTCTAGAAAGAATACAAGGAGATATTTGTGGTCCAATCCATCCATCTTACGAATCATTTCGATATTTCACGGTTTTAATTGATGCTTCCATTCGATGGTCACATGTTTGTCGACTTTCAACTCGTAATGTTGCTTTTACTAAATTTCTTGCTCAAATATTAAAGTTAAGATCATTTTTTCCTGATCATCCAATTCAGACTGTCCGTTTAGATAATGCAGGTGAATTTTATTCAAAACCATTTTATGACTATTGCATGTCAATAAGAATAAGTGTTAAACATTCTATTGCATATGTTCATACACAAAATGGTTTAGCGGAATCCATTAAGTGTTTACAATTTATTGTTAGACCTATGCTTATGCGATTAAAGCTACCTGCATCTACTTGGGGTAATGCTATAGTTTATGCTACATCTTTGATTAGAATTAGACCAACTGCATATCACAAGTTTTCACCTTCACAGCTTGCGTTTAACCACCAACGTAATATATCTCATCTTAGAATTTTTGGTTGCGCTGTATATATTCCTATTGTACCTGCACAATGAAATAAGATGGGACCACACCATCAGTTTGGTATTTATGTTGGTATTGATTCTCCTTTTATCATTAGATATCTTGAACCACAAACAGGTGATCTTTTTAGAGTAAGATTTCTAGATTGTCAATTTGATGAATCAATTTTCCAGTCATTAGGAGAAGGAAAAGGTAAAGGATTAAAAACACAAGAAATTTGTTGGAACACACCAATTTTGTCTAATCTTGATACACGCACAAATTAATGTGAACTTGAAGTTCAAAGAATAATTCATTTGCAGAATGCTACAAATTAATTGCTAGACGTTTTTACAGAAACCAAAAGGGTCACTCAATCACATGTCCCGATGGCAAATATTCCTGCTAGATTGATTGTTCCTAAAGAACCAATGGGAATAGCAGCTAATGAATATAAAGTATGCTAGAATCACCAATTAGTGCAAAGGATACTGTTCTTCGAAAGAAAAAGGAAATGAATAAAAGTGACACTCCAAAAGAGGTTATTAACACTCAAGAAGAGGTTAAAAGAAATATAGATCAACAATTCTATATTTCCATAGAAGCAACACTGGAACTGTTTTTGGCACCGAAAAATTATGAGATCTCATTAAAATTTGGAAATATGCGGAGAAGAAATGAAGTTGTTGACAATGTGTTTGCATATGTAGTTGCTTCAGAAATTATTAATGATAATGAGAATGAACCTCAAACTGTAGAAGAATGTCGATATCAAAATGATTGGCTAAAATGAAAGAAGCATTATAGGCTGAGCTAGACTCATTATCCAAATGTAAGGTATTTGGACTAGTAGTCCAAACACTTGAGAATGTCAAACTTGTAGGGTATAAATGAGTTTTTATACGTAAAAGAAATGAAATGAATGATATTGTAAGATACAAGGCGTGTCTTGTAGCATAAGGTTTCTCCCAAAGGTCTGGTATAGATTATAATGAGACCTATTCCCATGTTATGGATGCAGTTACTTTTAGATTTTTGATTAGTTTAACGATTTTGGAAGGACTCGACATACGCCTCATGAACGTAGTAATAGCTTACTTGTATGGCTCATTGGATAATGACATATATATATATATATATATATATATATATATATATATATATATGAAAATCCTAGAAGGATTTAAAATGTCTGAAGCATATATATAATCCAAAACAATGACAAATGTACTTTGTTAAATTACAAAGATCCTTGTTTGGATTGAAGCAATTTGAAAAAATGTAGTACAATCTTCTAAATGAATATTTGTTAAAAATTGAATATGAAAATAACTTATCCGTCAGTGTGTTTTTATCAAGAAGATAAATTCTGAATTTGCTATATTTGCAATTTATGTTGATCACATAAACATAGTAGGAACTCCAGAAGAGATCTCAACGACTGCTGACTACTTAATGAAAGAATTTGAGATCAAGGATCTTGGGAAGACAAAATTTTGCCTTGGTTTTCAAGTTGAACATTTAATAAGTGAAATTCTTATTCATCAATAATCTTATGTAGAAAAAATCTTGAAACAATTTTATATGGATAAATCTTATCCATTAAGCTCCCTAATGGTTGTTCCTTCACTTGATGTGAAAAAGGATCTTTTTTGTCCTCGAGAAGATGATGAAGAAATCCTTGGTCCTGAAGTACCCTATCTTAGTACAATTGTAGCACTCTTGTATCTTGCAAATTGCACTAGACTAGATATAACTTTTGCGGTAAGTTTGCTGGCAAGGTTTAGTTCCAACTCAGAGACATTGGAGTGGAGTAAAACATGTTCTTCGTTATCTCCGCAACACACCTTATATGGGTTTGTTTTACCCAAAGGGAGTAAAGTCTATGTTAAAAGGATATGCTGATGCTAGATGTCTTTCTGATCCTTATAAAGTTCGTTCACAAATAGGCTATATTTTTACATGTGGTGATACTGCTATATTATGGCGATCTGTAAAAAAAACAATCATTGCTACCTCTTCAAATCATTTAGAAATATTGACAGTTCACGAAGCAAGTCGTGAATGTGTATGGTTAAGAACTATAATTCAACACATTAAAAGGATAAGTAGATTATCACTGGAGAATGACACGCCAACAATATTGTACGAGGACAATGCAACATGTATTGTACAAATCAAATATGGGTACATAAAAGGTGATAAAACTAAAAATATTTCACCAAAGTTCTTTTACACTCATGAACTTCTGAAGAAAGGAGACGTAGACATTTGCAAAATTCATTCAAGTGAAAATTCAGCAGATCTATTTACAAAAGCATTGTCAACTTCAATTTTCAAGAAGCATGTACATAATATTGGAATGCAACAACTTAAGGACATTTCTTATTTGATTGTATTTTTGAAGGAAAGTATGAATACTGTACTCCTTTTCCTTCATTAAGGTTTTGTCCCACAGGGTTTTCCTTAGCAAATGTTTTAACAATGCATATTCATAGTGTATAGTCATCCAAGAGGAAATATTGTGAAATATGTATATTTATGTGGATGACTATCTAGATAATATGTTACAACCTTTGGTAAGCCCACATAATGGTTCATTATGTAGTTAACCTTTGGGATGACAGTGTATTTGCCTATATAAGGACATGCTTTGCAACAAAATATGATAATTAGATGATTAGCAACATCTAGTTCCTGAAGAACTAGACTGTTGAATTTTTATAACTCCAAACTTTTTGTATTCTCCTTTTATTTCATTTACATCAATGAACATATAGATTTATGGTAATAAATATGTTATCATTTAAAAAATTTCAATACAAGGCAAATAAGACATCAAAAACACATCGTCATCTCAAAATGATGAATTATAGCCTAGCTCCCTGAAATCTACAATTATCTTTGAATTGTTACTGGTAAAAATTAAATCATTCACACATAAGCATAATAAGAATACCACTCAGCAAATATGTTTAACAAATAAAGTATGTTCACAAGAACCTAAATCTATTGTCGATGGCAATTTTGTGTGGTTTAAATTTTTTTTTTTAAAATATAACCAAGGGAGGCTTGAAAAAACGTCGTCTTCGTCTGATTTAAAATTTTAAAATATATATATATATATATATATATATATATATATATAGACACACACACACACACACACACACACATTTAAGGGAGGCCAAAAATGACGTCCTTTAAGTGCATTGCCCCCTTCTTCTTCTTTTATTCTTTCTCTTTCTGTTGGCCTTACAAGGCTTAACATCCCGTTTTGATGCTAACAAACAAGTGAAACTTAACATATTTGGTTGAGTAATGTCTTTTCAAGACTCAATGATGAATGCAAGGTTAAAGAATTCATGAAAGCTTATACTTCAAAGAAGGATGATCATATGAAGCTTAAGGCATGGATTCAAAGATGATTTAATAGAGCTCGAAGATTATGAGAACAGTGTATATTAATGTGAACTTGCTAAAAGCCTAGAGTACATTAAAAACTTGAAGAAAAGATGAAATCAAAGTAAGGACATACATGAAGACTTCAAGAGTTGAAGGGTTTAAAAGTCTTAAGGAAGTCTCTATGTAAGTACTTCATGTAATACTCAATATAAATTGAATTGAAGCTCGTTAAGCACAAGAAACTAAGAAACCAATTATGAAGACCTTAAAATATGCTTTCTTAAATTAAAATAATAAAGGTCTCAAATGAGAAGAATTTTCAAAGTTAAATTCAGTTTTCTAGAAGCCAGGCGACTACCCAACTCAAGCAGGTAACTGCTAATTTTAAGAATTTAAAATATGGCAGACAATAAGATCCCAGGCGACTGCCAAGAACCTGCCAAGTGACTGAGTGGTCAAGCCACGCACCTACCTGTGCTTTGGCAGGCGACTGCCTACCTTCTGAGTTTCAAGATTGAACTATGGCAGGCGATTGACATTTCGTGTCATACAACTGCCACTCGAACAATATTTTAAAAATTCCAACGGGCATATTTTTAATTTTGGTTTCTTGAGCACTACTTTTTCAAGAACTTGGTCCATAGTCCAAGAAAACTTGGGGGACAAGGTATTAACTTTTAAACATCTACAAATAGCCCCTAATACAAGGATTTTATTAATCAAGAAAATTTATTAGCAATCAAGAATTCTCAAAGTGCTCTAAATCTCTCTTGTTCACATCTTGCTTTTACTACTGAGTTGTTGTTGATCCTAACTACGAATTTGTGTCTTCAAAGTCTAAATCTTTCAATCCAAGGAAGATAAATTAGGTGATTTAATTCAATCGAGCTTCAATTTCTTTATATTGAATTACATTGAAAGTATATAGTTTTGAAATTGTACTAATCTGCTATTTGAAAGAGTATACTTGTACGCAATTTGTATCTTGTGTTTCTTGTAAATCTTGGACGTTCCAAGGTGTTTGGATCATTGCCTAAGCGTAAGGATATCGCCTAGAGAGGCGAGCTTTAGCCTAATTGAAGGAGTGGCTGAACGAGGGCATATCGTTTGGAGAGGCGGGCTCTAGCCTAATCAAAGGAGTGTTGTGTAACGGTGTTGTTCTGCCTGACAAAGGAACTCTTTTTAGTAAATCCTTTGGTGGTTTTCCAAAGGTGAGGATGTAGGCTGGGGATAAGCCGAACCTCGTAAAAACTTGATCTCATTCTCTCCTTCCCTTGCTCTTTATTTTCAGCACATATAAAACTGCGTGGATGATTTTATATTTATTAATCATATAAACAACATGGATTGGATATTAAATAAACTGAAAGATTAATTTGTTTATGGTTGTAGACACCGCAATTTTAACTAGGTCTTTCCGAGGAGATCCTCCCACACTGCTTGTGGACCCCACATATTTTCTAGGTCCCACGCTATTTGTGAACCCTACACATGTAGGTCTCACGATGCTTGTGGGCCCCATATATCTCCATCGGGCTCCACATAGCTTGTGGGCCCCACATCTTTGGTACGCTAGCTCAAATTCCAACATTCGGTGCACGTTACCTCCTCTAGTACACTAACTCGGATCCTTATATCCGGTGCATGTTAGCTCGGATTCCTATAACCCTCACATTGCTCGTTGACCCCACATGGCTTGTGGGGCCTACATATCTCCATTGGGCTCGACATGGCTTGTGGGCCCCACATATTTGGTATGCTAACTCGGATTCCTACATCCGGTGCACGTTACCTCCTTTAGTACGCTAGCTCGGATCCCTATATTCAGTGTATGCTAGCTCGGGTTCCTATAAACCTCACATTGCTCGTGGACCCCACATGGCTTGTGGGGCCTACATATCTCCATTAGGCTCGACATGGCTTGTGGGCCCCCACATATTTGGTATGCTAACTCTGATTCCTACATTCGGTGCACGTTACCTCCTTTAGTATGCTAGCTCGGATCCCTATATTCGGTGTATGCTAGCTCGGGTTCCTATAACCCTCACACTGCTCGTGGACCCCACATGACTTGTGGGGTTTACATATCTCCATTGGGCTCCACATGGTTTGTGGGCCCTACATCTCCTGGTATGTTAGTTCGAATTCCTACATCGGGTGCACGTTACCTCTTTCAGTATGCTAGCTCGGATCCTTATATCTGGTGCATGCTAGCTCGGGTTCCTATAACCCTTACACAGCTTGTGGGTCCCACACATCTCCATTGGGCCCCACATAGCGCGTGGGCACCACACATATCTGTTGGGCTCCACACGGCTTCTAGGATTGGGCTCCACACGGCTTCCAGGACCCCCGTATTATTATTTTATACTATTATTATTATTATTATTATTATTATTATTATTATTATTATTATTATTATTATTATTATTATTATTTAATTTGTCAAATGTAAGCATGCTTTGTTCCCCTCTTTATCATTCATCCCATGCTATATTCCATTCATCATTTTTCACCCCATGCTTTGTTCTCCCCATAATTACTCTCCTATGTCTTCTTTCCCGTGCTTGCCCCAAGTTAAGTCTATAAGTAGTCTTTTCATTCTAAGCACAAAAAAGGAGTTTTTGGTGGCGGTAAGGAGAAGATTTCGAATATTGAGGTCTTCTATTATAAGTTTGTGAAATTAGTTTTTCTGAGTGGTAAGGAGAAGATTTTGAATATTGAAGTCTTCTACTGAGTGAGGTTACGTTTCATACTCTTAGAAGATCAAGCGGTCGACTGATCCCATTTCCTACTGGTGCCGAGTCACCCCATCTGAAGAAGGCACTCCGTAGTGCCTCGAGTCAAAGCTCAAGAACAACCCTCGTGAAGACGCTGTAGACTGGCCCCAGTAGACTCACCGACAGGAAAAGAAGACTGGAGGAGAGGAAGATGAGAGGTAAAACTAATGAATTTTCCCTTCCCGGATTACATTCTAAAGTATAATAAATAGGGTATGAAGTTGTGAATCGAAGACTCAAACCCAAAGTTAGGTTCAATCGCAAACCTAAACCCCATTTATCTCTTTTTGAATTGTTTGAACCCTTGAATCGGTATGGAACTGGTTTATTATTTTATTTAGTATGCTTTTTTTTTTCTTTCCTTTAAATATCTAATGATTCAAAAAGCCCATAAAAAAAATCATAAAATGCCAAAAAAATCACAAAAGTTTTTTAGGAAAATTTCCAAAAATATTTTCAAACTTTGACTTCTATGAGTTTTTTTTTTTAATTTTATTTGTGTTATTTTGAAGTTCGGGAAAAATATTGAAAAATCATAAAAGTCACAAAAATGTTTTCACACTTAGAAAAAATTACAAAAACATTTTCAAGGTCCAAGAAATCATTTTCACCCCAAATGAGCCCAAAACCTCCCAAGGTTTCAAAAATGTCAGGTTTCCTTACTTAAAAAAAATCTTATAAATTTCAAAATACCTGGGAGTTATTTTTTTGTTAAAAACCTATTTTCTCTATTTTCCGATCTCAACGATTGCAAAGAAGGGCGTTGAGTTTTTCGAAGCATGATATGCCCCGGTTCTGAGGGAATACCTATATGTTATTTTATTTTTTTTGGATATTTGTTTTACAATTTAAAAAAATGGAGTAATTTTAAAGGCTAATTAAATTAATTTTTGGGATAATTTTCAATTAATCTGGTGCTGTTCGTAAGAATGGGCGCGTAAAGGGTGCGAAGACCTTCCCCTTGCGTAACCATACTCCCGAGCCCGTCTCTGTTAATGCAGACCGATTCTACCCTTAATTGGATAGTAATCAAGTATTCTAACCACACTAAAAGGTTAGTGGTGACTCAATTACACCATTTTTCATGAAAATTTAAATTCATTTTTCATTCGCCTCGTTCCACGTGGGAATGTCGCGACATATGGGCTTGTGGAAACTGAAAGGAAGTACGTTGGTTGGTCAATAATTTACAGAAACCATAAGGGAGTACATTGATTGGTCAATACCCTAAAACCTATTAACTGAAGGTTTATTTGAAATCTAAATCTTGGAAAGGGTGTTGGATTTTATATAATGCATTATATTGAAGAAGCAAATCCATTAATAATAGGGCTTTATATCAGCAAGCATATATTATCATTATCTATATGGCTTGGTTCAAATCCATATCCACAAAGCTTATATAAACAAACAACCATCTTAAGTTCTTACATTACTGAAGTGTTGTACATTTTAATCTTGGTTTGATTGTTTGCTTTCAAATTGTTTGGTTGATTGATTACTTGAATGATTGAATGTTTGTGTGGTTGTGGATTAAATAAAGAAGTAAGTTTTTGCTAAAAGTTTGAAGAATCAACAACAAGGTAAAAATTTCTAAAAAGATTTAAAAAGAAAATTTTTAAAACCCAATTCACCCCCCCTCTTGGGACTACACCTTGGTTTTCAATTGGTATTAGAGTGGGGTTATAACAAATCCTAACAAGTAGTTATATAAAGATCTATATGACACATATAGGAGTAGCTCCCTTCAGAGAGGGTCAATCCTCAACCCAGCCACCCATCTTTTGTGATTTGCAAGTTTGGGAAATGTTCTATTTATAGACAGCATACTGCCAAAAATTTGTTAAATTTCTCCCAAAATAATCAAAGTCATATATCATATTTGTGAGAATGATTATAGTGTGCTGAATGTTAAAATAGTTCTGAAAAGATGAGTGAATTTCAAATGAATTGTAAACTTAATTTCTAAATTTACTTTTGCATATGTTAAGTGAAAATTTTATCAATAATGGACTTATTTGCATTATTTTATTATTATAGTTGTTTTTGAGTCCTAAAGACGTCATGTAAATCTCAACATCACATTTTATTTTTTCATAAAACTATAGTATGATATAGATTGTTTGTGGGATGTATAAACACATTACATTATTTTGCTAATTATATGAAAATCTTGTACACTAATAAAATTCATTAATTACTGATTGGATTATTGTGATTTGTTTGTATAAACACCAATGTTTCAAATATATCTCTATGGAAAATGTCCTATTTACAGGGGAAATGCTGTCAAAATTTCTCAAAGTTGATAAAATTTAGCAATTTAAAATAGTATCATTTTTTTTTTTTTAAACTTTGTCCAAATGTCCATTTATTTTTTTATCAAATCAATGATACTTATAATACGTATATGGTCAAAAATCGTATACTAATTTTTTTTTTTATAATTCTTAATTTGTACAGTTTGCGGCTATCTATATATCAATACCATCTCATGCACTACAGAAGGATGCAACTTTTGATTTCTTTTTGTTTTTTTTTTTAAATTTTTTTGTTATCTGAACATATGAGATTCATGTATAAAATATTCGGAATTTGTATAATGTATTTGTATTTGATTTTGAATTAGAATTTTTAATAATTTGTGAATCTTTTTAATAATTATGGTTTAATGTTATCTATGCAAAAATATAATTATAGATTTTCACAGGAATTAATGATTTAAAAAAATATTAATTTTTAATTAATTAGTGACGGTTTCTATAGATATTAGTGAAGGATCACTAATACTATACTATTAATGACGAATATTGATCCTTCACTAAAGGTCATGTATTAGTGACAATTTTGATCATTCACTAAAGCCCAACTATTAGTGACGAATTATAATCCTTCACTAAATGTTAATAAGTATTAGTGACGGTATTTATCCTTCACTAATACTCAACTATTAGTGATGAATTTAAAACCATCACTAATACTATTCTATTAGTGACGAATTATGATCTTTCACTAAAACTTAATTAGTATTAGTGACGGTTTTAATCCTTCACTAATACTTCACTATTAGTGACGGTTCAAGATTCATCACTAATAGTGGATTATTAGTGATGATTTTGATTCTTCACTAATAACCTTATTTTTTGTAGTGACATCAATATATTTTGCACTCTCGTGGTCCCGAGCCCCACTTCAAGATGTCGCGACACACACACAACTAAACTACTTAATTAGCACTCTTAGTAGCACAATATATTGTGCCTTGTCCATATAAAAATCAAACACCTATTTTTATTGTGCCCAACTCAATTACTATCTATGCAGCACATGTTGGTAGATCAATTTTATACACACGCACACACACACACACACACACACGAGGTTGCATATTTTTAACCTATTGTAAGAGATATTGGGCCATTTTATATTTCACTAACGTGAAAATTCAATGAATTATCTAAACAGGCAAACTCCACATACGATGTTATGTATAGTGCAAGTTAGATATTTGAAAAATACCCACTAATATTTTGAATTCAGTAGCATCAACTAAATTATCCAGACCATACTAAAATTGATTTATAGGATTCTATCTAAATTATTTTTGAAAATCGTGAACATATATTTTTCTTGTAATAAATATTTTTATCATTCTTCTAAACAACTTCAATACTAGGAAAATAAGACATCAAAATCAGTCATCTCAAAATGATGAATCATTGGCTATCTTTCTAAAGTCTACAATCATCTTTGAATTGTTACTAGTAAAAATCAAATCATTCACATATAAGCATATAACAAGAATACTACCCTACATTGTGCATAAATCCATGATCTAAGAACTAAGAATCAATGCTAGCGTACAAATTCTCAAATCTTTTTTCATTTCCTACAAGACCCTCTAAGCATGTAACTTTATACATTTCACTTTTTATTTTTTGACATAACTTGTAATTTTCTCAATATATATTTCCTCTTAGAACACAATTTAAAATTGAAATTTCACATTCATTTGAAAATTTTTCTATGAATTACAAGAAGCAAGGGATCAAATGATCATAAACATGGTACTAAGTTGAAAAACGGGGGGTTCTCCTCTTCTCCTCCGCGGGGTGCAAAGGACCATCCTCCTTTGCGTTCTTAAAATCTTGACACATGGTGCATTCAAAAATCAGTGGGTAAAAATTCATCACACCTTTACTTAACAAAATGATCTTCTTTTCCTTCTCTGTCAACTAACAGCCTTAATAAAAGGAATGATCTTTTCAGCCTTAATCCGTGTGCCTTAATACAGGCACACGGATTCATGGGGTAGATCCTATGTATAATTTCCCCGACGTTAACAATGCAGTAAAACTGGAGTCCCTCAATATTTTAAGAAATAGGTTCGAAAACCAAATTGTCAGAAAGCAAATGGATTGTGCTGGTTGAATCTACAAATTTTATTTGCAATTCTTGCAATCTCATGATCGGGAAAATTCACTCAATGGAAGAAGGGTTCGACGTCAATATCTTCATTTTTATCATCGAGAGTTGCAGCTTCCACGCAGAAGAGCGAGAAAGGGGCCATGGAAGATGATGGCGTTCTAGCAACTAAACTTTTTAGAACCAAGAGCTGCATTTCAGGTCGAAAATCGGATTAGATTGCTACTATCAATGGGAGGGAAGAAGGCACTAGATCTAGATTATTTTACTACTAGTGTCAGGGACGAGGTAGAACTGCTGCCATAGCGGTGGCACATCCCAAAGGCAATGAGGTTTCGAGGTCGTCAAATTTCGAGCTCCTTAGGTTGGGACTTGAGACCTGATGGACAAATGATTGATAGTGAAGTGACAGAAGAGGTTCGCATGCTTGAACAGAGGAGATGGGGTAAACAGAGGAGGTAGGCATGATGAGCAGTGTTATATATATATATATAATACTTCATAAGTGGAGGAGCTCCTCTTGAATTTGTTTGTTTCTCCTTCCTTGCATTGCATTATTTGCTAATGATGATGATGTTGATGATGATGTCCATAATGATGATGATGAAGATTTTGCTCTTTGCCTTTCCGCTGCTAGCTGTTGCTGCTCTTCCTGCTTTAGCTACTCTTGCCTTGTTCTCACTACTTCAAATACCATTTTTAATTGATGATTTTTCTTAATCCTCGTATAAGAGAGAGATGGGAGTGGAGTGCATGTGCATGGAATGCACCCATACATGAGCCTCCCTATTTACGCCCCTCATTCGTACTTAAATGCCTTTGGCATTAAGGAAATTGATATGCATACAGTCGTGGTGGAGGCAGGAGAAGAGAAGGGATCTATAGTTTAGGTGAGAGTTTTGTGAAGGGAATGTGGCAGGAGTTGCAGAGATAAGGTTGCAGAAGCTACCAAGGTGGAAATTGAAGCATTGAGAAAGGTGGAAATTGAACCATTGAGAATTACGAAGGTGGCATTGTGTTAAATAAATAAAATGTATATTCTGGAACGATGAAAAGTTGTACAAGTGACAGTATTTATACTAGTACAGGTAATGAACTAACAACTAAACTAACAACTGAATTAACAACGAATTAACAACTAAACTAAAAACTCTAATTCAAGAATACATCATTTGTTGATACGTCCCCTCAAGATGGAGATGGAGAACAAAGTTTTAACATCACCATCTTGTGGTAAAATATGATAAAAAAAAAACTCCATTGATGTAAAGCATAGCAGGTGATGAAGATGACGGCAACAATGAACTGAAATCTCAGATTCCAAATACAAATGCACGACTTGGCGACAATGACCTACAATGAGGAGAAGGCAACAGTGACTGAAATGATCCATAGGAGGAGATGCCGATGCATTGAGCAAGCGAGGAAGGCAACAATATCATGCGATAAGATGCTGATGCACAGAGCAGGCAAGCACGACATCGATGTCGGATGATGAGATGTCAACAAAGAAGAAAATTGCTGTAAAGTGAAGACCAAAAATATGGCCAAGCCGAAGGCAGCAGCGAAACAAAAATAAAGGAAAATTTTCCTTCAAGAAAGAAACTCTAGCTCGTGTAGAAAACGAATTCTTCAATCGAACTCAATGATTTGATAATGCGAAACAAGAACCACTAGAACTTGACGCTCAAAAAAAAATACTCGGCGTTGATCAAAGACAGTGTCGTTTATTAGAAATAAATTTCTACAGAAGAAGAATACAAAGCAAATGTAGAAATCTACAGTATTGATTGAAATTTATCAAACACTCCAAGGCAAGATATGAAGTTGAGATGAAGAGATCAACTGTCTCTGAGGATGAGTGACGAGACACGACATAGCTGGATCAAGGGAATGGCTGACTAAAAAATTAGACAAAATACGAGTGAGCCAAAGAAGAGACGGAGACGACGACAGTGATTAGCATATCAAACTAGAGATGAGAGTGGAGAGCTACGAAGTCACTCTGAAGTGCAAGGCTTCTAAACGACAATTTCTACAACAAAAATAAAAATAAAAATCAAAGAAAACCAGAGGTATCGAGCTCCAATAATGCAACCACATTCTAACATGGGTGCTTGAATAAGAACATAGGAGTCAGAGAAGTAGCCGGAAAGTGCGAGGTCGGAGGAAGACCTGGAGAGTCGAGGGCTGAGAGGTGAGGCCGTGAGGGGATCTTTTCGGAGGTAACGCAAACAGGTGAATCTAAACTTCAAACTGGAAAGAGTTGAAGAGTCTGCGAAGAACAAACTCCGCAACAACATTATGATCTAGAAACAATGAAATGCAGAAAGTATATTCGAGTTTTTCTTCTTTTTACCGGAAGGTGTCTAGGATTTGCAAGCGATATGCAAGACTAAAACAATCAACGGAGCTCGGTGGGCAGTGCTCTAGGAGGCAAACATCAACTTGCACATACGAATTGTGAAGATTTGATACAACTTCAGAGAGAAACGATTCGTGCTCAGACGGATCAAGCTCGTGAGACTGAGCGAAATCAGGGATTCGTACAATCCAGTTTCCAAGTTTAAGGAGCTAGAGGATGAGCGATCTACCGACAAAGCCTTGACCACCAAAGACAACACAGGTTTTGTGGCATTCGTTCTTAGCAACAATGAACGATTCATCGATTGCCATTCGCAAGCAAAGAGAGAGAGAGAGAGAGAGAGAGAGAGAGAGAGAGAGATGTTAAATAAATAAAATGTATATTATGGAATGATGAAAAGTTGTACAAGTGACAGTATTTATACTAGTACATGTAATGAACTAACAACTAAATTAACAACCGAATTAACAACTGAACTAACTACTCTAATTCAAGAATACATCATTTGTTAATACATTTTTGGAGTATCAATGGTGGAGGGAGGGCATGGTTCAGGAAAGGAAGGAAAGGATGTCGAGAGTTGTTTGGATGGCACTACAGGTGCAAGAAATGTTCTCTTATGCAACAAAACTATTCTCTCTCGTATGGGAGAAAAATAGTGTAGGTTTGTGGTAAATGACATTAGTTGAACGAGAGGGTTCCAAAACACAACTATTTTGATAAGTGAAGATAAGATAAAATTTTTTCAATTGATTTTTGGATTGGCTACATGTCAAGGTTCTAAGAGTGCAGAGTAGGATGGTCCTCTGCACCCTGTTGAGGAGAGTAGCTCAACACTAAAAGGGAAAAGGGCATAAACAAGTGCAAACACCTTAAATAATGGATGATGCTTTCTATTTGTAGTCTTTCACTATCAAACAACTTGAAGCAATATATACCATCCATTATGTTCATGCTAGATATTATATACCCATTTAACATCAATGAGTTTCTTACTATAAGTTTCTCATCGATTATTTTTCTCAATTATACAAATGTTTACAGTCATAATCAAAATCCATCAATCATCATTGACAACTCTTCACAAGAAAATAGATCACAATACGACTATAGTTTGCATGAATAGGTAAAGTAATAGACAATGATGAATAACCAATTAAATTCTCCCCAATTTTTCCAATTTTTTTATTAAAAAATTTTTTTTGAAGAGCTTTGATGGTGGTTATAAGTTTTTAGTGGACCATATCAAGTAACTTACTCATCAAAAGTGACATAGTCATAACTATTGCTTTCTTAAAAATCAAATTGAAAAACTTATATCCTCTTATTTTTCTACCTTACTATCTCAAATTCTTTCAAATTATATGAGACACAAATGATGATGGGGACGATATTATCATATTTTGTAACATCAAATGGACACGTTTATTAATAACATAGTTAAATGACGATATAGTAAGAAAAATGAACTTAATTTAGAGTACTTATCATAACTTTTCGTATAAAGATAAAGTAGTATTTGCAGAGCATTTGAAAAGAAGAAAAATCATGAAAGAGGTTACTTAGAAAAAGGAGTTGTACAAGGTGTTACTAAAGCTTAAATCTTACTACACAACAAAATAAATAAATAAGAACGAAAAAGTTAATGAATTCATGCCACCTAACATATTTGATAAGGGATAAATTTATAGATGTAGGATAGGTTGATTAAGTAGATTAGATGTGACACTCATCAATGTTCTTACACTGTAAAAAGCTAGCAAAAGGAATAAAAAATTAAAAATTAAGGGCTCATTCAATTTACTTTTTTAAAAAAATTATTAAAAAATTATTTAATTTTTTATTTTTATAATATCTATATGAAATAAATAATAAATAATAAATAATTTTACCACTTTTTTTTTTTTTTGTAAAAATGAATTTATTTTTTATTTTTAATTTTTTAAATAATTTAAAAAAAATATCATTTCATATTTGGAAAACATCTTTTTAATAATTTTCTAGATTATAACTCTTATGTAAATACGTGAGCATTAAATTTTGATTTTGCATTTTATTTTCTATGGATTATGGATAAATTTTGTTTTCAAAATTCACACAAATTCAAATTTAAATCCTAAAATCTGTAATTCCCAATATTACCTTGTTTAAATTTTTAAAAATTAAATAATAAGCTATCTTTTTTGTGATTTTTTTAAAAAAAATTAAAATAAAAAGTAAAGAATTATTTTTCACATTAAAACAAGTTCTTTATTTTCTACTTTTTAATATAGATCTTAAAATTTTAAAAACAAACTAAAATTTTTATAATCTTTGAAAATTAAAAATTAAAAAGCAGAAATTATTTCTCATAGTTAAACAAGCACTGGGCTTCTGTATTTTTCCTTATGGCAAACGTAAACTTTTATCTTTTTTCTTTAAGTGAATGACTCATCCCTTTCAATTTACACCACTATCAAGGTAAGCTGACAATGATCATTAAATTTTGAATGAGATATGAAAGGTCAAACTAGTTCCTTTAAAGTAATGAATGAATGAATCATTTACCTACAAATGAAAATGAGGAAACGACAAAAAAAACCTGCAATAAGGCTTCGATTTTTCAGACTTGCTGCTAAGGTTTGAAGAATGTAATATCATCTCTTCATATATAACTTGTTGACATTGTGTTCCAGTGGTTCGTTCTTTTTTTTTTTTTACACAGAAACTTTTGCCACCAATAAGTCCTTCGGACCCCCGGTGCGGCACCAAACTTACGGATCAACGTCATCCTCCTAAATGTCGCTGATCAGGTAAAGTCCGAAATGCAGACATGACTCGTTTTGTTGTTGGCATATTTGGTGACCGTTTGAAAGCAAGTTAATAAAGAGAATCAAATTATTAACTTACTAATTTATCTTTAAAAAAAAAAAAATAGTCTCCACCCCATTTTAATTTTGAAAAGGTAAAATAAGAAAAAACCTTTTGAAAAGATTTAAATTTAGGAGTACAATTGTGGATAGGGAAGCCAATCCCTTTAAATTCCTTTTAAATGAAATTTGAAAGAACTAGCACTCTATAATACCCATTTCATGAATAGTTACCATGCTTATCTTGTATATGTATGCGAATGGCTCTTTAAATTTTTGTTAAAAATTAGATCATTTAAAAACATGGAATATAAGTTGCAACAATGGTTGACCACATGTAAAAGTTGAGACGATCAACTACTTGGAACAATCTTTTATGCTTTTTTTTGTTTTATTTTTTGTTTTGTTTTGTTTTCTTTTACTTTTTTTTTTTTTTTTTTAACATCCATACCCTTGTCCCTTTTGAAAAGACTTTTGTGGGGTTCATATTTAGGACTCAACTTTATGGAAGTCCCACTACTTTATGTCATTTCAAAACAGACCTACATTCATACACAACTTAAAAGAGACAAAGGAAGAAAAAGAAACAAGCCTTTTTTTTTTGGGTTTGTATAGCTAGACCTACAAAGTAGACTATCTACGTATTTTCTAAAGAGGAATCAATCCATTTATAGTTCTCAAGACATTTTCAAAAAATTTTAGTTTGAAAACATGTTTTGAGACTATTTAAGAAAATTCTTGACTTTTGAATACTTTGGTTTCTTCGAAAAAGAAATTATAAAACCTAACTTGAAATCCTTGATTTTGTCTTTCAAAAAAGTGACTGTTAATCTAACCAAAAGTCACATCATAGATAATTCATTAAAAAGGTAAATATATATATATATTTTAAAAATATTTTGGTTTCTTTGGGAGAAAATGTTGGGTCCAATCCACATAAGTAATATAAAAAAAAAAAAAGGAGGGGGGGAGCCCATGTGCCAAAAAGCCCATTAGGGCAAATTAAAGGAGGCGGCAATTGGTGTGCCGCCACATACAAAGAGGAAAAAAAGTGAGCGCCACAACGGTGTAAAACAGTGTGCGTGGCAGTGTGTGAGGTAGCATGAAGTCTTTATCAACTTGACGATCGAAAGATATTTTGTGATCCAATTTTGCTGAAATTTGGATAGCACGTTCGGGATTTGTCAACCTTCAATCTAGACAGTGGAGATCTGTTTCAAAGCTTTGGAGGACTTCTTTTTGCAGTACTGACAGTAACTGCGTTCAGGTGACTTCTTTCGCTCATTCTTATTTTATCGCAATACTTTTAGGAATCCTTTTTACTCTAAGTTTGTGAGCATTTTTTTATGATTGTACTACTGTAATTTTTACCTCTATTATAGTGAAAATTTTATTAGGTCTCATAAGCCCTACTATTTTTACCCTTCACATTGGAGGGATTTTCCATGTTAAAAATCATGGTATTCCTATTGTGATGTGTGATTTATTATTATTATTGGTTGTTTATTTTTGCTTGTCACAGATTTAATTTTTGGGAAAGATTTATTTGCTGTGTTAGTTGTCTTGTCACTTTTCCAACAAGTGGTATCAGAGTTAGGTTCATATAAAATATGGAAGACAACGTAGGTACTATGTGCAAGTTCACAACTTCAAATTAATCAATTTGGAAACCAAAGATGGAGGATATTCTTTATTGTAAGGATTTATTTGATCCGATTGAGTTGAGTGGCAATAAGCCGAAAAAACAAACTGAAGTTGACTCGAAGAAAATGAGTAGGAAAATAGTTGGCAAAATCAGACAGCGAGTGAATAATAGTATTTTTCATCATGTGGCTCAAGAGACAGATGCCCAAATACTTTAGAAGAAGTTCAAGAGTCATTATGAGAGAAAGACTACTCACAACAAAACTTTTGCAATTAGAAAGCTTGTAAATTTGACGCTAAGAGAAGGAAAATCTATTACTAAGCATTTGAGCGATTTCCAGAATTTGGTAAACTAGTTGTCGCGATGTCCTGGACCGGCCATAACACACTCTGGCAATAGGTGTGGCTGCGAACTGAGAAAAATGGATGTGTATTTTGAGAAAGTATTTTTCGTGAAAAAACAATGTGTGATGGAGTCACCACTAACCTTTTGGAGTGCGGTTGGAACACCTGATTACTACCCCGTTAGGGGTAAAATCAGTCTGCGTCACCATAGTCGGGCTCGAGAGTACGGTTACGCGAGGGGAAGGTATTAGCACTCCTACGCGCTCGTTCTTATTAATGGTACCAGATTAATCAAAAATTATCCCTAAAATAAATTTAATAAGCTCTTCAAAATTACTCCTTTTCAAAAATCGTAAGAATGAAAATACTATAAAGGTATTCCCTTATAACCAAGGCAATCCAATTCTCAGAAGAGTTCATACCCTTTGTTGCAATCATCGGGATAAAAAATCAAGAAAATAGGATACAAAATATGCTCCCGAGGTTTTGAAATTTGTAAGTTTTTTTAAGTATAAAAATAGTATTTCAGGAGGTTTTTGGAGTTTGCTCAGGATGAAAATAATTTTCTGGGCCTAACAAACATTTTTGTGATTTTTCCTAAGTGTGAAAACATTTTTTTTATGATTTTGGTGATTTTCCAATACTTTTCCCAAACTTCAAAATAGCACAAATAAAATTAAGACAAAAACTATGAAGGTAAGTCAAAAAACTTTTTTTAAGAAATTTTCTGAGTTTTTTTTTAATGGATTTTATGTGAATTTTCTGGATATAATAATAAACAAGTGAAATGGAGAAAACCGGTGTGAGCCAATTTGAGGAAAGAGCCAGTTAAGCACTGACCGGTCCAGGGAGGGAAACCAGTTTAAGGTCTTGGTCGAGACCATAAGGCTTAGAGTAAAGGTGTGAACATGTGCATGAATATGAGTGCATGCATTTATGTGCATGAATATGTGCATATATGTGCATGCGTGTACGTGCATGACTAAGTGAATGCATGCGTATGAAGGTGTTGAGTGTATGTATGTGCGTGCATGTGTGTATGAGAGTGTTACATACATGTATGCGTGTACGTGAATGAGTGACTATGTGAGTGTGTGGATGCGGGTGTATATATGTATGTGTGTGAATGTGTGAGTTTGCATGAATGAGTGTGGACATGCATGAACGCAAGTGTACGTGTGTGGGGTTGTACATGCATGTGCATGCATGCATGCGTGTGTGTAAGTGTTTGAATGCATGAGTGTTGACATGCAAGAATGAAAGGGTATGTGTGTGGGTGAGTATATGCATGTATGTGTGTGTGTATGCATGAGGGTATGAGAAAGTTTGTTAATGAATATGTGTAATGGAATTATGACTTAAAATATTTATGGGAATTTTTCTAGATTTTTTTTGGGTATTTTTCCTAAATTTTTATGAGTTTTTATGGATTTTATTTAAAATTTTAAAAGGAATTATTTAAAATAAAATAAAATAAACCAGTAAAAACCAGTTTGGGGAGGGGGCAGGACCGGTCAAATGTTGATCAGTCCAAGAAGACCCATTTAAGGTCGATCAAGGTCAAAGGAACATGTCTATTTGCCAATGGAGGAGGCGCATGAGTGAGCGTCAATCCACGTGGCCTAATCCTGATCGCTTAGAGGTATAAGCAGATCCAACTGCTCCAAGGAAGTCTCTTGGCATGCCACATGTCAACTAGCGGGCGGTGAAGGTGAGACATGCCAGAATCGCTGTCGTGGGAAGATATTGGCCATCCAGAGCCGTTCAGATCGAAAGGTAGATAACCTAGCACTCTAGGATCAATGATGTGGCATCATTCGGAGTGTTCCCGAGGAAAGAAATCCTACAGTAGACGAGCGATCGTGCGAGGGGCACTGGGGGTAAGCCTGCCATGTGGCGACGGTTGGAATAGGCACCATGATGATCCTTATCAAGGGATGATCTTCGGCTGTTGATTGGGCAAAGATCCAACGGTCAGGAAATAGGCGCCTTTTGGCGTTGATTGCTCAAGGGGTAAGATGGCCATGTGTTGGCTCTAAGCAAAGACGCATGCGGGTATTGATGATGGCTTCTAACGCAGGAAAGATCAGTCGTCGAAGGGGTGTCGGATCCGACAGTGGTGAAGAAAAAGAGGGTGCTTCGGTGCGTGTGGTGAGCTGGCAGCATTAATGAGGGAAGCGAGCGAGGACACCACGCCTCAATACACAGCGGATGTGTGCAGGCACTCCTGACACATTCTAACGTGCCTCGATCATGGTCACTAATGCTAAACAGCTGAGATGAGTGGGGCTGACACCACGTGACGTACTCACCACGTGTTGGGATCCAGGAGGGGTCTTCAAGGAGGCTTCAGCTGGGCATGTTTTGAGTCGTTGATGGAGCATTAGATCCAACTGCTATGGATTAAGTGATCTGCAGCCTTAGTGATGTTGATGGTGAGCTCGCCAGGTGTCAATTGACGAGAGAAGGATTACACGGGCGTTGATGGGGGGCGCTAACAACATTAATGGTGAGGAAATAGTGGGAGACGCGTGATAACAGGTGATTGGGAGCTCGCAGGATCTTTTTGACTTTATAGGTCGTACCCGGTTTTGATAATGACAAATACTCAGGTATTTGATAACTATCAAGTGTTTGTGCAGGTTTAAATGAACATCCCAATGAAGGACACTTGAAGCAACTAGAAGACTCTGAAGATCTTTCATATTTGTAATCATAAATTCAATATTTGTAATATGGGTCTGTAATAGTAACTTAGGATGTGGCCTTTATTTACCTTACCTGCACATCATGCATGTTGGATATATGGTAAACTCAATAAGGCCATAGTAAGATTCTAGGTTGCAACACTCACACACATAGCATATAATATATAGGTGTGTTGAAATTGTGTTTAGATTGAACATTTCTAAACAACTTAAGAGAGCTCGAGCGACCAAACTCCTGGAGTTCAAATCTCCTCTAGTGCCCGAACTGTTGATAGGTCAACAGTTGACTTGAGCTCTCGGGCAGCAGAACCTATTTGTGCGTATAGTCCACGAGTGCCCGAACACCTCGAAAGGGACAGTTCACCAACTTGGGCAACCGATCATCTTAGTTCAAAAGGACCCCAGGCGATCGAACACATGAGTTCGAGCCACCGAATATGGACCGGACACCCGAAGTCACGAACAAAGGCTACTGACTTTGATTCGGGCTGCCAAATCTCTACATGGGCGACCGAACCTACTTAAAGACCTTTTTAGTTTGTGTCTGATCGGACGACCGAACCAAGGTTCAGCCATCCAAATCTCAGCCAGTTAAAATTATTTTAACCGCTGTAAATCAGGGTTAATTTTGGCTAAATGCATTTTAATCATTTAAGACTTTTTTAATTATTCCAATCATATCCCAAACGGTTATATTTTTACCCTTGGCTATAAATATGAGTTCATTTTTATGATTAGTACAAGATTAGTAAAGTGATTAGCCAAAAAATCCTCTCTCTTAAAAATTCAGTCTTTGGCCAAATACTCTCAAACTTTCATCTTTTTGATAAAATCTGAGATTGTGAGAGTTCCTTTTGCGTAAGTGTGATTGCTATATTGTGCTAAATACTCCCACCTATTTGTGTGCTTGAGATAATTTCTTTGTGAGCTTAGCTTAGGTGTATCCCACGGGTTTTTCTATTATAAATCTTGTGTGGGGTTAAACTAAGGAAGCTTAAGATATTTGCATGTTGTTGCAAGTGTCCAATAGCTTTGTTTTTGGTGTGCAAAGATTTTTTAGACTAGTAAACATTTTCAAACTAGCATTGTGCTTATTACATTGAAGAAAACTTTCTTAAGTTAGTTTGATTATCTGATTTGTATACTTGGAATATCGATTTGCTATTGAAGTACTCTGTTTAGATTCCAAGATATTGCTTGTGTTGAATACTCTTGAGCATCATACTGATTATACTGTGTTGAGTATTGATTGCACAAAACTTACTTCATTGAGCTTACACTATATCCATGTTATTGATGTGTATGTGAATGTGCGTATTTGGGTACAATTCTGCTTTACGTGAAAACACCATTTCTGTACCATCTATTTGAGAGAATACTGTTGTATTTCTAGGTGTGGCCTGAAGGGGTGGTAATCTAGTCCGGTAAGGATTGTTTGTAAACGTTGAGGTCAGCCCTGTGCTAATTGACCTGGTCTGTTTAGGTGCCGCTCCAGCCGTTTAAGTGAGCAATTATAGTGGTAATCTTTGTGCTAGTTAGCCAAGGCGGGGACGGAGGCAATTGGTCAAACCTCGATAACATTTCTGTGTGTCACTCTTACTTTATTGATTTCCGGTGCATGTGCTATTAATTAAACTGCTTTATTTAATTTTTGGTATATTTACATTACTTGCACTAGATTGACCATAGGGTTGTAAATATACTAGTGTTAGAATATTTACCTAGGGATTAAATTTTAAAACTACCAATTCACCCCCCTCTTGGGATCACGGTAAAGCTATCAATTGGTATCAGAGCCACGTTGCATACACTCGTTGTTATTTTGCAAAAGATCACATATGGCTCATAGCTCCGTGACCCCTTTCCCTGAGGGACCATCTTCCACACGACCTCCTATTTTCAGTGGTGTTAATTACACTTTCTGGAAACAAATGATGCACACCTTCAGAATACTGATTGAAAAGTGTGGAGGATTGTCTCTAAGGGAAATTATGTCCCTATGAAAACTGAGGGCACGACTAGAGTTCCTAAGACTAAAAAAGAATATAACAATGATGATATGAAAGCTGTTAATTTAAATGCCACTGCCATGAATATTTTGTACTGTAGTCTTGATGTAAATGAATTCAACAGAATTATGGCATGTTCCACTGCCAAAGAAATGTGGGATAAGTAAAGGTCACATATGAGGGTAGTGGAGATGTGAAAGACAGTAGGATAGATATGTTGACCAATGAGTATGAGGCCTTTAGGATGAATGTAGGTGAGTCCATTCAAAGCATGTACACTAGATTCACACACATCATAAACTCACTGCATGCACTAGGAAAGACCTATCCCATATATGAGATGATTAGGAAGATCCTTAGAGGCTTACCTCTTATTTGGGAAGCCAAGGCTACAACCATTGCTGAGGGTAGAGACCTTAAGGCCATGACTCTAGATGAATTGATAGATTCCCTGATCACTTATGAATTAGCCATAAATGAGAGACTTAATGAGCATAATAGGGTTAAGAAAGTTACTGCATTAAAAATCTCCACGAACACATCTAGTGAATGCAATGAATCTGACACTAGTGAGGATATGGCCATGCTAACTAGAAAATTTAGCAGATTTTTTAGGAAGAACACAAAGCCATATAAAAGATACAGGGAATCTACAACTGAAAAGGGAAAGTTAAGTAAAAGAAAAAAGAAATCAAATGCTCCCACGTGTTAAAATTGCAATAAGGTCGAGCACATCAAACCAGATTGCCCACTGTTGAAAAAGGAAGCTAAGAAAAAGAAGAAAGCCATGAAGGCTGGGACATTATAGGATAAGCTTAGCAGCAGCGACTCAGAATCAGACCGTAGTGACTCAAAGGTCACCAATTTGTGCTTGATGGCACACGATGATAAGGTATCGTCTTCTAGTTCATTATCTTCATATTATTTATCTGATGATTGTGATTCTGATTGCATGCCTACATTTAGAGAGTTGCAACTTGAATATATTCGTGTATCTAAATTGTTAGGCAAAATGACCGAAGAAAATAATGATTTGAAAAAGAAATGTGAAAATTGGTCAAAATTGTTTAATATTGCAAAAACCTCTTATGCTTCCATTTTAAAAGAAAAAGATACTACTATTTTTGAGTTTGAGAGGAAATTGGAGGATAGATCCAAAATCATTTTTAAATTCACCGAGGGCAAACGCACTTTTGAAAAACTACTTGGTGCCAAAAGAAACTCTTTAAGTAAAGAGGGTCTTGGTTTTAATGGTATTGAAAATATTAGACGACCTGATCTTTACTTAGAATATTTTACACGTGAGTCAAAGTCTCATGTTCCTCCTAAAGATTCTAAGTGTAGATTAAGATTTTTTAAATGCAAACAAATTGGTCATATTCAATTCGATTGTCCACTTAGGAATAAGCGTGCTAGAATTAGGAAAGTTTGGGTAGTTAAGGGAGATCCGACCTCTAACCCCTGTGGACCCAACAAAATTTGGGGACCAGCATCAGTTACTTAGTGTATTTTGCAAGTATGCCTAAGATCGTCCTCCTCCAAGGACCGGTGGCACTTGGATAGTGGGTGCTCACGGCACATGACTGGCGACAAGGGAAAATTCACTTCTATCATTCCCATGGATGGAGGCTATGTGACATTTGGTGACAATGCATGTAATGACCCAAAAAATAATGTTTTTTTAAAAAATAAAGAGAGAGGAAATGGAAACAGAAACAGAAGGAGGCAGTAGGCTTCGTCGACGAACGCTTTGACGACATTACACTTTGAAGATAATAACCCGAAATATTTTTCCACAGGGCCTCGTCGATGAACACAGGGAGTTTGTCAACGAGCGCATAAGGGGACCTCGTCAACAAAGCCATGCCCCATCGATGAGAAGATACCGAGAAGGGTTTTTGGGATAGTTCAAAATTCATCGACGAGGGAGGAAGTTCGTCGACGAAATTATTAAAGGACTCGTCGATGAGGTGACGTGTCTCATCAACGAATCCGGCTCTATAAATAGTGAAAACCTAGATTTTTGATGAAATTTCAGTGTAGGAAACCCTCTATTTCTCTCTCTACGCCCCTACCTCCTTCTCTCTTCGATTCCGGGTCCGTTTCACACTGAATCGACGATCTGAAGCCACCACGACACTCCTGACGAAGTTCTCTGCAAGTATGCTGGAACTGATTGTTGGTGGAGTTGGTTTGAATTTCGTCTCAATCTCAGGGTAAGGAATTTTATTCGGTATTTGTCTTTCCCTCAGTTATAAGAAATACAATACACGAAGAAATACTGATGTTTTTTTCTAGGGAATGTGGTTTTAAGGGTGTTGAGTGGAGAACCTTGCGGGTGCAGGGCTAGAGTATAGTAAGGACTTTTTAGAGATAAGGTAAAGGAAATATGTTATGCTAGGAATTTTTAAAATGTTATCAGAGATTTTATACATATATATATATATACCAGCTTATTACCCAGTTTTACAGAATATGAATTTTAAATGCTTGTGTGGCCTGAGTAGATATTTATATGATGAAGAACTTATATAGTTTTTATAGTATATCATACTATACTGATTACACAGATATAGACAGTATATTACAGATATTTATCCAGAGCAGTATATTACAATTTTACTCAGATTAGTATGTTATAGTTTTATACAGATCAGTATATCACATATATTTATCCAGAATAGTACATTATAGTTTACTTAGATCAGTATATTACAGTTTTATTCAGAACATAATATACAGTATTTATAGTTTGCCATGTTTCCTATTACCATAACATATAGAGTATACAGACAGAGTATATAGACAGAGTATACAGACAAATATACAAAGATAGCATCAAGATGCTACGGATACAGTATACAGAGATTACAGTATTTACAGTAAAGAAAGATAGTGTTATGGTAATTTTGGAAACATGATGAAAATAGTAAAAGAGTATATATGTATATATATAGTATCAGATCCCTAAGGAAAGATTATAAACATATACAGATAAAGAATATAGAGCACGGTATTGTTGCTAGATACAGATAAAGTGCAACCACATATCTCAGATAGTGTGTGGGTACCGTCAATCGTGCTCAGAGAGTATGCTGCTCCCCAGTTCGCTGGGTGGGGGGGGGGCGGTTTGATGAGGTAGTAGCCAGTACTGCGCCTAGGAGAGTATGCAGTTTGGCTGGACTGAGGTAGTGTAGAGTATATTGACTTTTCTAGAGGGCTGACCAAATTAAGTCTCGCCTACGGGCCGCACAACCCTATTATGAGGGGTCAAATCATGACATACAGAGTTCTAGGGATAAAGCACAATTATATATATGTATACAGTTTTATAGTATATGATGAGTATAGTATGTTATTAGCAGTATTAAAAGTAGAAAATACAGATGATACAATTATATTTTAAATTGTGAAAATGAAAGACATGCTTTACAAATTTATTATGCAGTTGTTATTTTAACAGTATGCTACTTAGTCACCACACACTAGTAATAGCATATTTTCACTTCTGAGCATCGACTTATCTCATTACTTTATCATTTTTTTAAGTATGCCAGCTAGGCGAGCAAATCAGGCTCGCGGATAAAGATCACTTGGTCACCCTAGTTATAGGGTAAGGCTTGTGTAGGGCTTATATTTTTGGGTAGTTGACACTGGAGAGAGAGATGTATTATGTAGCTATGGTTGAGAATACTGGATTCTGGTATTATGTATGTATATATATATATATATATATATATATGTGTGTGTGTGTGTGTGTGTGTGTGTGTGTGTGTGTGTGTGTGTGTTTGTGTGTGGGTATGTGATTTACGTTTTCCGCTGCATAGGGATGCCCATTATATTCAAATATTGGAGTAATTTGTTATAAAATAAAATAAAAATGGTGAGAATTTTGAGGATGTTACAATGCAAAAGGTCGCATCATCGGGGTAGGTAAGGTTGGTAAGGATTCCTCTCTTACTATTGATAATGTTTTATTAGTTAATGGGTTGAAACATAATTTACTTAGCATAAGTCAGTTGTGTGACATAGGATATAAAGTATCTTTTGAAAATGGCAAATGCATAGTAGAAAAAAATAAAATCACAAAATGCTTTTTACTTCCGATCGTCATGAAAATGTTTATACTACTTCTCTTGATAACTTAGCTTCACAACAAGTGACATGTTTTTCTGTTGTACATGAAGCTAGTTGGTTATGACATAGGCGATTAGGACATGCTAGCATGGATTTATTATCTAAACTCGCTAGAAAAGAATTAGTTAAAGGTTTGCGTAAGATGTCATTTGTAAAGGATAAAATTTGTGATGCATGTCAAATGGGTAAGTAAACCAAATCTAGTTTCAAGAAAAATAAATTCATATCTACTACTAGACCACTTGAGATGCTTCACTTAGATTTCTTTGGACCTAATTCTCTGCAAAGTCTTGATGGTAAATCTTATGCTTTTGTAATCGTGGATGGCTTTTCTAGATTCACATGGGTGTTGTTTCTTGTACATAAAAATGAATCATGTGAACAGTTCACCAAACTTTGTAGGAGAATTCTAAATGAAAAAGGATATGAGATAACTCATATAGGAAGTGATAGAGGCACTAAATTAAAAAAATGAGAGCATAGAAAAATATTGTGACATAGAGGGCATATCACATAACTTTTCTGCACCTAGGACACCTCAACAAAACGATGTGGTAGAAAGAAAGAATAGGTCACTGCATGAAATGGGTAGAACTATGCTGAATGAACATAACTTACCTAAATATTTTTGGGGCAAGGCCATTAATACTGCATGCTATGTTATGAATAGGGTGTTGATTAGACTGTCAATTAATAAAACCCCTTATGAATTATGGAACAACCATAAGCCTAATATTTCCTATTTTCATGTGTTTGGTAGTAAATGCTTTGTGCTTAGGGATAATGAACACTTAGGAAAATTTGCCTCTAAATCTGATGAAGGTATTTTCCTAGGTTATGCACTAAATAGTAAAGCATATAGGATTTTCAACAAAAGAACATTGACTGACATTGAATCTATTCATGTTGTGTTAGATGAATCTAATCCATTTTCTAAGAAATATGATGATGATGATGATATTGAAATTAGAAAATGCCTAGATAAATTATCTATTGAAAACAATGCAAGTGAAAACGCTGAAGCAAATGAAAAATCATCTGAAGAAAATGAAAATCAGGGGTTGCTTAGAGATTGGAAATATATTAGAAGCCTTCCTATAAATCAAATCATAGGTGAACCATCCCGTGGTGTAGCCACAAGATCCTCCTTAAGAAATCTAGCAAATCACTCTACTTTCTTATCCCAAGAAGAATCTAAAAATATCAAAGAAGTCATAGAGGATGAGTCTTGGGTGATGTCCATGCAAGAAAAACTTAATCAATTTGAAAGAATCAAAGTGTGGACTCTTGTTCCTAGGCCTAATGATCGCACTATTATTGGAACTAAATGGGTGTATAGAAATAAGAAAGATGAGATTGGGGTAGTAACTAGGAAGAAGGGTAGACTAGTTGCCCAAGGGTATAACCAGAAAGAAGGGATTGACTTTGACGAAACATATGCTCCCGTTGCTAGGTTAGAAGCCATTCGTATGCTACTTGCTTCCGTCGCTTTTAAAAATTTTAAATTGTTTCAAATGGATGTTAAAAGCACTTTTCTAAATGGCTATATCAATAAAGAAGTATATGTAAAACAACCACCCAATTTTAAAAATCATAAATATCCAGATCACATTTATCGGTTGTCTAAGGCCTTGTATAGATTGAAACAAGCTCTTAAAGCTTGGTATAAGAGGCTTAGCAGTTTTCTACTAGAAAATGGGTTTACCCGTGGTAAAATTGACACTATATTTTTCATCAAATCCAAAAATGATGATATGCTCCTCGTTCAAATTTATGTGGGCGATATTATTTTTGGGGCAATTAATGATGAGTTGTGTAATGAGTTTGCCAAATGCATGCAAAGTGAATTTGAAATGAGCATGATGGGTGAACTTAGTTTCTTTTAGGGCTACAAATTAAACAAGCTAATCATGGAACTTTCATATGCCAATCTAAATATATCAGGGACTTATTAAAGAAATTTAATATGGAAGATTAAAATTTTTGGTACACCTATGAACTCTTCCATTAAGATTGATAAAGATGAGCAAGGAATTCTTGTTGACGTAAAATTGTATCGTGGCATGATTGGGAGTCTCCTATATCTCATTACTAGTAGGCCTAACATTATGTTTAGTGTGTGTATATATGCTAGGTTTTAGGTTACCTCTAAGGAATCCCATATAAAATTTGTTAAACAGATCCTTAGGTATCTAGTTGGAACTATAGAGTTAGGCTTGTGGTACCCTAAGCATACTACTTTTGATATTGTTAGTTATACTGATGTTGACTTTGCCGGTAGTAAGGTTGATAGAAAATGTACCAGCAGCACTTGTCACTATTTAGGAAAATCTCTTGTTTCTTGGTTTTCCAAAAAACGAAACTCATTAGCCTTATCCACAACCAAAGTTGAATATATTGCGGCTGGAAGTTGTTGTGTTCGAACTCTTTATATGAAACAACAGCTTATGGATTTTAGGTTGCACTATGATACAATACCGATTAAATGTGATAATACTAGTGCAATCAACATCTCTAAAAATCCTATCTCACATTCACGAACTAAACACATTGAGATTAGACATCATTTTCTTCGTGATCATGTGCAAAAAAGAGATGTGGCTCTTGAGTTTGTATGCACTAATGAACAATGGACGGACATTTTCACTAAACCACTTCTCGAAGATAGATTCATACAAATTAGACATGAGTTAGGTCTAATGCACAGTAGAGAGGCTTCTTAGGTATATCATAGTTTGCATAAATTTAGGGGGAGCTCTCTAATAAAATTTACAAGTCTTAGCAACTACTGTTATTGTTGATGTGCCTAAGACTTAGTGAATATTGGACTTGTGTGCATAATTCTTATGACTATTACATGATGCCAGTGGACTTTATATTTTATTGCATGATAGTACTGAGCTTTATATATTACTACTTGATCATACTGGAACTGTTTGAGTAGTTGTGGATAAACTGTTAGGAAATTATAAACTCAAACAGGACACTATTTATACAAGATCTGTTTTGGAAAGTCCCTTTTTCAAATAGCACTCCGCCGAAATTTTTCTAAATCTTTCTATATGCTGATGTATGTACCCCCGAATTTTATTTCTTGCAACAATAGTTTGTACAACTTATTTTCCCCGTATACTTTCCATTTTCTTGTATCTTTGTACTTTGCATTATCATTTTTTCTGTATTTTGAATGTGAGCCTGTACTTCCCTTTGATGCCCACCTATTGTAATATTCTAGCAGTGTACCTCTACTGCACGTGCCCCCCACCCCCTTAATGAAACTCAATTTTGACTTCTAAATTTTGATTGGATAGCTCCTGATTTCTTATAAATTGACCTCTTGACAATAAAACCAAAACTTTGATGAGACAACCTTATACTTACAAGACTCATTTGGGCTTTTGATAAAACAAAATTGGGCTTAAAAGAAAACCAATTACAAAACTCAATTAGGATTTTGTTTTGATAAAACAAAATTTGGAAATTTGCAAAGTTTCAATCCCAAATTCTAAGAACACACAATTACAGGACTTAAAACTGATGAAAGGGTTCTAAAATTAACCAATGCTAGAGAACTTGAACTCAAATAATTTGACCAATTTTGCAACTAGCCTATTTATGAAAACTAGTTAAAACCAAAGGTCCCAAAACTAGGAGACTCCATCTTGAAAATTCCAAAATGAGGCGCGTCATTTTAATGGGCTTGTTTTTTTGAAATCAAAAGACTTAGTTGGGAATTTTAAAACCTGAATTTTTGAAACTCAAGGTTGCTTAGTGCTCGAAGTCAAATCTCATTTCTCCGGGATTTTTTGGGGTGACCTAGTTAAAATTGGGGTGTCGACAACTTCCCCTCTTTGTAGGCTTCGTTGCTTCAATGTAATAGT
This sequence comes from Malania oleifera, assembly GCF_029873635.1. Classification (NCBI taxonomy): domain Eukaryota; kingdom Viridiplantae; phylum Streptophyta; class Magnoliopsida; order Santalales; family Ximeniaceae; genus Malania; species Malania oleifera. The sequence goes on from NC_080419.1 coordinate 39,706,918, forward strand.
AGGATCTCTCCTACGTTATTTGAAGCAACATGTCTACAAAGATAAAGATACAAATTTTAACCAGGTTGCTCAAACGTTCAATCCCTTTAGGTGCATTTACTAGCTAAGGAAGGACAAAGTATGATGGAAGTGTGGAAATGTGCGTATGAGGGTTTTTTATTTTTATTTTTTTGTTTATTGAGTGTGAGATGGCAAGTCTCAGAATATTCAATACAAGCTTGCACATCAAGGAGGATGACGTGCCTTGGAATATTCAATTTGGGCTTGTGCATCAAAGAGTGGGTGACGTGCTTTAGAATATTTAATCCGGGCTTGCGCACCAAAGAGTGGGTGACGTGCCTCGAAATATTCAATCCGGGCTTTACGCACTGCAGGCGAGGGTGATGTGCCTTGGAATATTTAATTCGAGCTTGTGCAACGCAGGAAAGGATGACGTGCTTCGAAATATTCAATCCAGGCTTGCGCACCACAGGAAAGGATGACGTGCCTCGGAATATTCAATCCAGGCTTGCACACCACATGAGAGGATGATGTGCCTTGGAATATTCAATCTGGGCTTGCGCATCACAAGAGTGTGACGTGCCTCGGAATATTTAATCCAGGTTTGCGCACCACAGGAAAGGATGACGTGCCTCGGAATATTCAATTCAGGCTTGCCCACCATAAGAGAGGATGAGGTGCCTCAAAATATTTAATCCGGGCTTGTGCACCATAGGAGAGGATGACGTGCCCCGTAATATTCAATCCGGGCTTGCGCATCGTAAGAAGGTGACGTGCCTTGGAATATTCAATCTGGGCTTGCGCACCACAGGAGAGGATGACGTGCCTCGAAATATTCACTCCGGGCTTGCGCATCACAAGAGGGTGACGTGCCTCGGAATATTCAATCCGTGCTTGTGCACCACTTGAAAGGATGATGCGCGTCATAATATTCAATCTAGACTTGCGCATCACAAAAGTGTGACGTGCCTCAGAATATTCAATCTAGGATTGTGCACCACAGGAAAGGATGACGTGCCTTGGAATATTCAATCTGGGCTTGCGCACCACAGGAGAGGATGACGTGCCTCGGAATATTCAATTTGGGCTTGCGCATCACAAGAGTGTGACGTGCCTAGAAATATTCAATCCAGGCTTGCGCACCAAAGGAGAGGATAACGTGCCCCGTAATATTCAATCCGAGCTTGCGCATTGCAAGAGGATGACGTGCCTCGGAATATTCAATTCAGGCTTGCGCACCACAGGAGAGGATGGCGTGCCTTGAAATATTCACTCCGAACTTGCGCATCACAGGAGGGTGACGTGGTTCGGAATATTCAATCTGGGCTTGCACACCACATGAGAGGATGATGTGTCTTGGAATATTCAATCCGGGCTTGTGCGTCATAGGAGAAGATGACATGCCTCGGAATATTCAATTTGAGTTGCCCATCATAAGAGAGGATGACGTGCCTCAGAATATTCAATCCGGGCTTGCGCATCACAAGAGGGTGACGTGCCTTGGAATATTCAATCTGGGCTTGCGCGTCACGGGAGAGGATGACGTGCCTCAGAATATTCAATCCGGGCTTGCGCATCACTGGAGAGGATGACGTGCCTCAGAATATTCAATCTGGTCTTCCGCATCACGGGAGAGGGTAACGTGCCTTGGAATATTCAATCCAGGCTTACGTACCGCAGGAGAGGATGACGTGCCTCAAAATATTCAATCTGAGCTTGCGCATCACACGAGGGTAACGTGCCTCAAAATATTAAATCCGAGCTTGCGCACCACACGAGAGGATGACGTGCCTCGGAATATTCAATCCGGGCTTGTGCATCACAAGAGGGGGACATGCCTCAGAATATTCAATCCAGGCTTCCACACCACAGGAGAGGATGAAGTGCCTCGAAATATTCAATATGGGCTTGCGCATCACGAGAGGGTAACGTGCCTCAAAGTATTCTATCTGGGCTTGCACATCACAGGAGAGGATGACGTGCCTCGGAATATTCAATATGGGCTTGCGCATCATAAGAGGGTGACGTGCTTCAGAATATTCATTCTGGGCTTGCGCACCATAGGAGAGGATGAAGTGCCTCAAAATATTCAATCCGGGCTTGCGCATCACAAGAGGATCTTGGGCCAAACCATGAGTGATAAATGATCATTCTGGTGTAGGCTACCTTGAGGTTCTTTGGAAAAATGCCTTTTTAGGTTTGAAACATAGTTGTCCCACTGGGGATGATCAATCGGGAACAAAATCCCTAGATCCTTTGGAAGATGTCCTAAAATGTAGGGCTCTAAGTCCCTGCAAAATTTCTCCACTGAGGATGATTAATCGGGTGCAAGATCCCGAGACTCTTTGAAAAATAAGCTCATGTCCTGAAAAATTGCTTCACTGGGGATGATCAATTGGGTGCAAAATCCCAAATTTCTTTTGGAAAATGTCCTCAAGTGTAGGGCTCGGAGTCCTTAAAAAAATTGCTCCGCTGGGGATGACCAATCGAGTATAAGTCTTGAGATTCCATACGCCGAAGTACCTGAAAATGACTTGCACCGAGTTTGAAAACCCAAGTGCTAAAGTACATGAAGATGACTTGCACTGGGTTTGAGAACCCTAGTCCCGAAGCACGTGAAAATGACTTGCACTGGGTTTGAGAACCCTAGTGCCAAAGAAGATGAAAATGACTTGCACTGGGTTTGAAAACCCTAGTGCCAAAGCACATGAAAATGACTTGCACTGGGTTTGAGAACCCTAGTGCCAAAGCACATGAAAACTACTTGCTCTAGGCTTGAGAACCCTAGTGCCGAAGCACATGAAAATGACTTGCACTGGGTTTGAGCACCCTAGTGCTGAAGTGCATGAAAATGACTCTTACTGGGTTTGAGCACCCTAGTGCCAAAGTGCATAGTGATGACTTGCACCGGGTTTGAAAACCTAAGTGCCAAAGTACATGGTGATGACTTGCACTGGGTTTGAGAACTTGAGTGCCAAAGTACAATTTCAGAGTAAATGATTTCATTTGTTTATGGGGCCAATTGCTTCAATTTCAAAGGATTTCATTCTCTGTCTGGGGTCAACTGCCCTAGTTTCAAAACAAGGATTGCTCGCACCAATATTAAAAGGGATGTACAAAATCTTACCCAACCAGACAAGAATGATTAAATGATGTATGTATGTTGCTATATGTATGCATGCTGGGATGCATGGACGTATGTTGCATGATAATGATGCATGTTACATGATGTGTAATGTATGATTTTTTTGCGAACTCGAATGCTGAAGCACAGGGGAATGACTTGCACAAGGTTTGAGCACCCTAATGCTGAAGTTCATGGTGATGACTTGCACTGAGTTTGAAAACTTGGGTGCCGAAGTACATGTTGATGACTTGCATCAGATTTGAGAACCTAGGTGCTGAAGTACATAATGATGACTTGCACCGGGTTTGAGAACCTAGGTGCCGAAGTACATTACGATGACTTGCACTAGGTTTGAGAACCTAAGTGCCGAAGTACATTGTGATGACTTGCACCGGGTTTGAGAACCTAGGTGCCAAAGTACATTGTGATACTTGCACCGGATTTGAGAACCTAGGTGCTGAAGTACATTTCAGAATAAACTATTTCATTTGTTCTTGGGGCCAGTTGCCTCAGTTTCAAAGTATGTCAATTTGTGCTTGGGGTAAGCTGCCCCAGTTTCCAGGTAACTCTCTGTGTGCCTAGGGTCAGCTTCCCAAGTTTCCAGAGATTGCTCAGTCAAGTATGCTAGATGATCGTTCAAAAACTCATTCAACTAGACACGTATGAATGGTGCTCCATTGTATGCATGTTGCTACTGACAATGCCTAAATGTGGAGATGAGTGTGCATGTTAATGCAATATGTATGCATTTTCTTTCCTACGCAATGCATGAAATGCATGATAATGAATGAAATTTCTTTTTCCAATGCAACGCAATCCTTGATCTTGGTCATATCTTTGAATTCCAATACAAGGTGAATGTCTTTGTTGGCCTAACTAGACTTTTCAATCTTGTTTTGATGATAACAAAATGAAGGATGCTTTAACATGTAGTGTTAAGTAATGTGTTTTTAGGTAAAGGACTCTCAAGGTTGATAAACTAAAAGCTCAATGCTAATCTAGTGGAAGCTCCTCAAAATATCAAAGGCAATGGACGACAAATAAAGAAGCTAAGAGCAAGCAAACCCAAAGTCAAAAGTGAACCTCAAGAGGCTGAAGAAGGCTGAAGGACCTACTGATTTAAGGAGATCATAATTAGAAGGACTGTTGTAAGTACTTCTAAACCAAATGCCATTTAGATATGTGAAGCTCTCATAAATCAAAAGAAACTAAGAAACACCTTGTTAAAAGAGCTTAAAATATATTTTTAAAATCAAAGCAATAAAGGTCTTAAAGGAAGGAAAGTTTTCAAAAATAAAAAGAAGTCAGGCACCTGACAGACGATTGTCTGTCTATGGACAGACGACTGGCAAAATTTGAGTGTTTTAAACTGAAGACAGTGTCCTAGTAGACGACTGCCAGTGTTCTGGGTTTAAAATTTAACCATGACAGATGACTGCCTATATTTTAGCAGACGACTACCACACGGAGCAAATCTAAAATATCAACGGGAAGTTCTCTTTTAAAATTTTGAATTTTAAAATTAAGTCAACCATTGTTTTTCAAATATTACCTAACTTGATGGGGACATTGATCTTTGAAAAAGCATATAAATATCTCCTTGGGTAATGGAAAATTTTGAAATTCAAAATTAAGTCAACATTTTTTTTCAAATATTACCTGACTTGATGGGGACATTGATCTTTGAAAAAGCATATAAATACCGCCTTGGGTAATGAAAAATTTTGAAATTCAAAATAAAGTCAACATTGTTTTTTCAAATATTACCTAACTTGATGGGGACATTGATCTTTGAAAATGCATATAAATGCCTCCTTGGGTAATGAAAAATTTTGAAATTCAAAATTAAGTCAACATTTTTTTTCAAATATTACCTAACTTGATGGGGACATTGATCATAGAAAAAGCCTTTAAATACCACCTTAGGTAATGAAAAATATACATAAGATAGAATAAAAAAAAAAAAGAGATTAATAAGTCTTTTGCTGAAACTATTCTTGTGCTGAAATTCTCCTTGAGCTCCATTTGCCCACATCATTTTGTTGGAGAGAAAGAAATTATCTTTGAGTTCAATTTGCTCACATGTTTTGCTGGAGAGAAATTCTACCATTTTGGTAGATTGAAAATATCAAAACTCGGTTCCGGGTTGCAATTCAATATTTTTTGAACCATCGGTGACTTCTAAAGCTTTAGAGCTTCATATATTCTATTTTGCTTTGATTTTTAGAAGTACAATTTAGATCTCAATTTGTACAACCTGCTCTAAATTTTGAGAGTATTTTTTGTATGCAGATTTATTTTCCATTTTCTTGTACTTTGAACGGTTTAAAGGATTGATTGGATCGTTGGACCAAGCACAGGCTGGTGCTTGGAGAGGTTTTTCTCTTCCTGAAAAAGAGGATAAATTATGTAAGGTTTTTTGTTCCCCCCAAAAGGAACAAGATTTAGTTAACTCCTTAGGTGGTTGACCTAAGGCGAGGACGTAGGCTGGGGTAAGCCGAACCTCGTAAAAAGTGGTGGTGTTATTCTCTTCTCTTTACTCTCCTTTTAATTTCAGTAACAGTATAACTTGCGTGAATATTTTAATACTTGAAATCATAAAGTTATACTTATTAGAATTTAAGTAAACCCAAAAAGGCCTAATTTGTTCTTGGGGTTGCGGAAATCGAAAGGGTTGGTTAATCGATCTCTTGCGGAAACCGAAAGGAAGTACGTTGATTGGTTAACACCGAAAACTTGTTAGCTAAAGGTTTAATTAAGTTCTAATATTGAAAAGGTGTTTGGTTGTCATTGCAATATTCAAATTCATAAATCAACAACAAGAATTGAACATTCATTTGCAGGACCTTTAAATATTCTGAATTGATTTCTTATCTTGTGGTTGTTGTTTGTGAATGGTAAATTAATTTACTGTGTTTATTGATTGTGAATTGATTAAAAGGAAATAGGAGTTAGTGTGTATTTACTAATTAACGAAAATACAAGAAAACCTTACGAGATTGTAAAAAAAGACAAGAGCTCATAAAGAGGATCAAAGAAATTTTTAATAAACCTAATTCAGCTCCCCCCTCTTGGAACTACACCTTAGGTTTCAGTCTCTAAATTAGTTCCTCTAAAGCTCAACATGAAAGCTGCCCCAGTTAAATTGTTCTATGCCTACTATCGACCATGTTTTCAAATTTTACTTAATCATGAAGGTACCCGACCTGACTCCAATGAAACTCAACACAAAATCTGCCCTAATTATATGCATCTATAACTGATCTTGGCCATATTTTTAAATTCCACTCGAGTAAGCAAATTTCTAAATTGGCTCTCTTGAAACTTGACATGAAATCTGCCCTAGTTATAGCATTTTGTGTCGGGTCCTGTTCATATTGCATTTTCCAAACAAGGGCTTTCTTTGGATTGTATCCTTAATGTTTTAAAATTGATTTGAAATTTAAATGAATAAACATGCAATCAGATAACTCAATCTCATTAGGGATATGAATGGAATGTTCAAGCTTGCTTGATTTTGCTTGCCCTTCTGTGCTTGCTTAACAGGAAACAACTTTACCAATATTTTGTAGCTTTGCTATTGGCTAAGGAATCACACTAATGAGAAAATCCCCCTTTTTTTTTCATTGAACCCCCTAGCCAGAGATCCTTTCTTGCTCATATCAACTTTATGTCTATTGTTCTATTGAGTAATCAGATTAATACTCCAACCTCAAGGTGGACTTTAAGACACGAGACGAAATGTAGGCTAGGGATTTAGGTTTTAACAAGAAAAAGGAAACCCAGGCTCAAAAACTCATCCCATAACAAAACAATTCTACACTAGTTTGGGACGCCATATTCGCAAAGTGTCGACCGAACTTGTTATTTTAATAAGCTGTCTACGTACCTTTTCAGGATCAGGTCATTACATAGTTTAAACTTAACATTGAGTCTGACAAATCATTTAAGACAACAATGTGTGTTAGAATTGGTGTATTCCCAAGAGAGGGGGTGAATTGGAATTTTAAACTTTTCTCCTAGGAAGAACTAGATGTCAGCTGAGTATTACAACCTAGGGTCTTTCTATCCAGTTCCAAATATGCCAATAAATATAATATGTGGAAATTTAAATCAAGCGCATCATTCTCATGATAACATACACGTGCAGTAAATATAAAGTGCGACAATATACACAAACACACGATGTTATCGGGGTTTGGCCAACTGTGCCTACGTCCCCACCTCTAGCTCGCAAGTCAGAGGATTTCACTAAAGGCTCACTTAAGGGTGGAGCGGCACCATTTACAACCAGGTCAAATTAACACATGGTTGACCTCAACCTTAACCAGGTCAATTAGCAGGGTTGACCTCAACCTACACGCCTTAACAGGACGACGCACCTAGCTTTTCTAACCGGGTCTAAGCCAATTCGGGACTATTCCAGGGCTAGTCTCCCTCTTCAGGCCCGTGCCTGGAAATACAACAGATGTGCATTACAATCAAATGGTACAGTGATTGTGCTTTCGTGTAAAGCAGATATGTACCCAAATGTGTTCAATCACATACACCACAATATGATTCAATATGTAAGCTCAATGTGGTCTAGATGGTTCACTCTCAAAAGTATTTTCTATCAGTGTAATGCATAAGTGAGAGTGTCAAACAAGCAATCTTTGTATCACAAAATATTCAACCAATAAGTTCACACAAAGATGTCGAGTCTCAAGTATTTCAATCAGCAGGGTATCTATAGTATGTAAGTATCAATTAAAGTATATGCTTAGATTACAAAAAAAGTTCAACCTTTGTATTCAACTAGAGATATGGATCAATGAATATTGCAACAAAGATTTTTCTCACACAAACAAATATCTCTTTAAAATATTTATCAAGATAAAGCACACTAGATATTTGAAGTTATTTTGAAAATATTTTGCAACCAAAAACAAATACAATCTTCTCAAGATCTTGCAATGAAGGTGCAAACTTAGAAGATCTATCAAAGTCTTCTTAGGATAGACTTATCAACCAAAGTCCCCTAAGAATCTTTAGGTTTTGCTCTCAAATAAAATCGTGTCAATCAAATAGAACAATAGAGAGCAAACCTTTCCAAACAAACACTCAATCCACTTACTAATGATGTAGACACAAATATAAGGTAAGCTTGAGTGAATGAGGCTAAAAAATGAGTAGTATAGGGTTTTGGATTTTCAGAAAATTCTCCCCTAATCAAAGTAGCTAATCCATACTAATTTTCTCAAATGATCTCATATATATAGGCATAGGAGAAAATATGACCGTTGGGGACTTATTGGGTATTATTAGGGAAGTTTAATGATGTTTAAAGCATTTTAATCCTATTTAAAAAATATTTAACTGCGGTAAAATCAGGGCAGCTCGAGAGGTTCGGTCGACCAGAAATGTTTCGGTCGACCAAGTCTCATATGGTTTGGTCGACCAAGGGAATTTTGAATTAAGGGCTCGGTCGACCTGGAGAGGGTGATTTCTCAATTTTTCGAGGTTAGGTCAACTAGGTCATTTTGAACTAGCCGGTTCGGTCGACCAGACCGCTGGAATTTCTCCTGAGGACCCTCGGTTGACCAGGTAGTTGGAGTTCATTTTTGTCTCGATCGACCAGGTGGTCAAATATTTGACTCCAGAGGGTTTCAATCGACCAGGGCTTTTTGAACTACCTGGTTCAGTCGACCAGGGCCTTGATCAACTGTTGACCCAAGCCTAGTTCGGTCGACCAAGGCAGAATGAACTGCCTGGTTCGGTCGACCGAAAGTGCACCAAGTGTGCATTTCGGTTCCATTTCGAAACATACAAACCTTATTCAAGTGTCTAGCAAACATATGTGTAAATATGTGTGTCCTAGGGTCATTTATGTCCAAAATTAAGACACCGAAAAAGTCCGGTATCAGTCGACCGAAGGTCGACTGAAGGGAAAACCCTAAGGTCTTTCTAAGGTCACTTTTTGGTTTGAGCTTACAAAATAAATCGTACATGTGATGTGTGTGAGCTTATTATAAACCAGACCCCTAATTACTATTACAGACCAATTTTCACAAATGAAATATAATATAATAGAAAACAATAGTTGGTCTTCAGGCTTTACTTGCTTTGTGCCCATCTTAATATTAACAATCTTAGTTCCTGCACAAAACTTCAAACACCCATTAGATACAAAGAGTACTTGTCATAATCAAAACCAGGCGTGACCGATAAGGTCAACAATGTGCATACCAATCAGGTCAGGCCTTTTAATAGGACGGTAATTTTGGCTTAAGGGATTTCGTTAAAGGAAGAAAAGGGACATAATAAGGCTCAAATATTTTGATGTTATCAGGGGTAGTCATTGGTCAAGGATCACATGTGATGTATGTACCTAATCTTTCTTTCTTTCTCTTTTTTATTTTTCCTCTCTTTTCCACATCTTGTTTTTACTATACCTTTCATCATATTTTATGGAGGAATCTTTAGCTCTAATTTAGCTTGGACTCCATTTGGGGACTAATCCCTTTTAAAACTGCCCCGATGTGGGGTGTGATCCTTTGAAAAGTTAATCAAGAACTGAATTTTGTTAGGCTCAAAAGGGCTAGCGAGGGGCTTTTCTTTGAATTTCTTTTTAGGTAGCAGAAAGACGGCCTACCATCTCTTTGGTAGTGACCATCACCTCAAATGACTTGTCAAACCCTAGGAGTCCCAAACCCAGGTAGAAATTTTGGCAAACTAACTTTTAAGAAGAATCCAGTTTAACATTTAGGCTCAACTTGGTTAACGAATGGTAACTCATTATTTGGTTCCTTATGAAAAAATTAGTCGACCAAAGATGACCACCCCCAATTTGATTAGAATATAATCATTATACTCTAAGACACCAATCATGATTTAGAAGATGAAGACAGGAGACTTTGTTCATTGATTTCGTCGAGCAAATGTAAAGCTTAATAGGTCATCTTTGTCTGTCTTTCCTAAAAGAGCTCCTGGACCATAGCTTGCAATGGGGTTCTTACTAAACTTCAACTTGGAGGCTTTTTCCTTCATTTTTTCTTTCTCTCTGTTTTTTTTTAAAAAAAAATTTTTCACCCCTTTTGTTGTTTTCTTTTTTTTATTTTTTGTTCATTTTTTTAATAGATTCACAAAATCAACTAACTATGGGCTCCAAGTCCTTTGTGGCAGAGGAGAGTTAAGGATATACTTGTGCAATAAGGAATGGTGAAGGCTTTACATGGTGTTCAACCAAATAATATGGATGTGGCAACTTGGGGAAAATTGCAGGCAAAGGCTGTTTCTACAATACGCTTGTGTTTGGCCTATGAAGTTCTCTATCATGTGATGGAGGAGGATTCTCCAGCAGTTGTATAGCCAAAGTTAGAAAGCCGGTACATGTCCAAATCACTCTCTAATAAACTTTTTCTTAAGCAGTGACTTTATTGCCTTAAGATGGTTGAAGGATCAAACTTAAATCAACATATTAATGTCTTTAATCAGATCATAAGAGATTTGATGTGTTGATGTTAAGTTTGATGAAGATGATAATGCTTTGATGTTACTAAATTCCTTTCCAGCAACTCACACTTATGATAATTTAGTTACCACTCTTACTTAGAGAAAAAGAATCTCCTAATCTTGAAGAGCTGATAAGTGCCATACTGAATTTTTATCAAAGGCTTAAAATATGTGATGAAGGAGAAGGACTTGTGGTGAAAAGTAATAATGAGTGTGGAAAAGAAAAATTCAAACATGGATCAAGTCAGAAATCCCGTACTCAATCTAAGAAGAAAAAGGATATGCGGTGTTATAAATGTGGTAAAAGGGGGCACGTTAAATCGGAGTGTCTAGATTGGAAGAAATAAAATGTTGAAAAGCATGAGGGTACTTCAAAATCAGCGAATTTGGTTTAAGAAGGAAATTTATTGTGTAGTGATGGTCACTTTACGGACTCATGGATACTTGACTCGGCATGTTCTTACCATATGACTCAAAACAAGGAGTGATTCAGCACCTACGGGTTGGTAAACTCAAGTTCAGTTCTTATGGGTAATGATGTTACTTGTAAGATCATTGGCATAGGAAACGTTAAGATAAAATTGTTTGATGTTGCTGTGAGAACCTTGAGTAATGTGAGATACATACCGGAGTTAAGGAAGAGTTTGATTTCACTTAGCACCGTGGATTGTAATTGCTTCAATTACAAGTCAAAGGTGGGATTATGAAATTATTGAGAGGTAATCTGATTGTAATGAAAGGGCAAAAGCTTGATGGGAATATCTACACATTGTAGGGAACTATTGTTGTAGGTGGAACTGCTGCCGTAGATGTTGAATTTGATGAAATTGTCTTGTGGCATATGTGTCTTAGGCATATGCGGATACATGGTATAAACGAAATACACAATAGGAAACTCTTGAAAGGTATGATATCATGTCAGCTAGACTTTTGCAAAATTTGTGTTCTTGGAAAACAAAGTAGGGCAAAATTCAAGTCAATTATTCACAAGATGAAAGGTATTCATAATTCTGTGCATTTCGATGTTTGGGGCCCGATTAGAGTAGCATCAATGGTGGACATATGTATTTTGTGAGTTTTGTTGAAGATTACTCATGAAAATTCTAGGTATACTTCATGCGGCATAAGTCTGATACATTTGCTAAGTTCAAGATGTGGAAGGTTGAAGTGGAAAACCATACAAGGAGGAGAATCAAATATCTAAGGTTAAACAATGGGATCGAGTATGCTGATTCTCAATTTACGGAGTTTTGTGAGTAGCAGAGCATTAAGAGACATGTTACCATTCACTGGACACCTCAGCAAAACGGTGTGGCTGAAAGGATGAATCGAACTTTGGCTAAAAAAGTTCGGTGTCTCAGACTTAATGTAGGTCTACCAAAGAACTTCTTGGTTGAGGTCGTTAGTATGGTTTATTTTCTGATAAACCGATTACTAAGGGCATCACTAGAGGGTAAAGTGGCAGAAGAGGTATGGACTGGAAATGCAGTAGACTACTCCGAATTGAAGGTATTCAGGTGTCCGGCCTATGTCCATGTGTCTAGTGAAGAGAGGTCTAAGCTTGACCCAAAGTCTCGACATTGCATTTTTTTGGCATATCAAAATGGTGTGAAGGGGTACAAGTTGTGGGTTATAGTGGCAAACAAGGTGGTGATCAATAGAGATGTAGTTTTTGATAAGAAGGTTATGGTGAAACGTACTCAAGATTGTGATGATCAGAAAAAGGAGCCCGAAAACTGGGGCAGAGATGAACATGTTGTGCAAGTGGAGTTGGAAGCTCAGGGCAACGACAATGATCATGGTCCTTTGGTTGCAGGGATTTCTAACTTGAGAAACCAGTAAGTCGACAATCTTCCTATACAAAGATCCAAGTGCACTATCAGACCACCACCAAGGTATGGATTTAAAGAGTTAGTTTCTTATGTTTTTCTTACCAGTTGCAATGATCCAACTACATTTCAAGAGGCAGTGCACGACTAGGAGAAAGGTAGATGGATTGATGCAATGATTAAGGAGATGAAATCACTACATAAGAATCAAACTTGGGATTTGGTGAAGCTTTCAGATAGGAAGAGACTGATAGGACGCAAATGGGTATATAGGAAGAAGGAAGCAATTTTAGAAAAGGAAGGAGAAAAATTCAAGGCACGATTAGTGGCAAAAGGGCACTCACAGAAGAAGGGAATAAACTATTATGAGATCTTTTCATCTGTTGTCCAACACACTTTATCCTAATTGTGTTGGGGTTGGTAGCCCATTTGATCTTCATTTGGAACAAATGGATGTGAAGACGGTGTTTCTTCACAATGACTTGGAGGAACAGATTTATATGGTACAGTTGGAGGGATTCAATGAACCATGGAAAGAAAACTTAGTTTGCAAGTTGATGAAGTCTCTTTACAGGTTGAAATAGTCTCCAAGGCAATGGTATAAAAGATTTGATTCCTATATGATGAAGATTGGTTACAAAATGTATGAGTATGACTGTGGTGTGTATGTGAACAAGCTTGATAATGGTTCTTTTATTTTCTTATTATTGTATGTCGATAACATGTTGATAGCCGCAAAAGATTTAACTAAAGTAAATCAGTTAAAGGAATTTTTGCATAAAGAGTTTGACATGAAAGATCTTGGTTCATCCAAGAAGATACTTGGAATGGAGATTCACCAAGATAGAACTGTAGGGAGCTTATGGTTATCTCAGGGCAGTTATAGACAGAAGGTGTTTGAGAGGTTTAGCATGACTGATACAAAATCAGTGCGTACACCTCTAGCGTGTCAATTTAAGTTGTCTACTATAGATTGCCCAAGTATGAATAAGGATATTTAGGACATGTCAAAGGTCCCTTATGCAAGCGCCGTGGGGTGTTTAATGTATGCCATGGTGTGTACGAGACCAGACTTGGCACATACTGTGAGTGTGGTGAGTAAGTTTCTCTCCAATCCAAGAAGACAACATTGAGAAGTCATCAAATGGATATTCAGATACTTATGGGGTACATAGGGTTATGGCATCATGTTCGGCAAGCAACAGGAAAGTCCTTCAATTTTGGGGTTTGTTGATGCTGATTATGCAGGAGATATGGATGACAGAAGGTCTACAATGGGTTATGTTTCTACCCTTGTAGGAGGACCTATATGTTGGAAATCCATGGTTCAATCTCTAGTGACATTATCCATAACTAAAGCTGAATATATGGCAGTTGCAAAAGTTGCAAAGGAAGCCTTATGGCTAACCAGTTTGGTCAAAGAGCTGCGCTTATAGCAAGACGGGGTTGTGTTGCATTGTGATAGTCAGAGTGCTATTTACTTAGCAAAGAATCAAGTGTACCATGCTAGAACCAAGCATATTTTTGTGAGGTTCCACAAGGTTTGGGAGTTGATTACTTCAGGTGAGCTTGTATTGGAGAAGGTTCAAATGTCTGACAATGCAGCAGATATTTTGACAAAGAAGGTCAACAATGAAATGTTCAAGCATTTCTTGAACTTACTCCATGTCTCCAAGTGATGGAAAGGAGACAAACTCAATCGAGCAATCCAAGTTCAAGGTGGAGTAGTGAGATATGTTTTTCGGGTTCTTCTAAGGGGCGTATAATCACCAAGGTGGAGATTGTTGTATTTGTATGTGTGGCTCTTATACTTAGGGTTCATAAACAGAAGATGAAAAGCAAATGGGTTGAATTCTTGAAGAGTGCAGCAATGACTCGTTGACAAGTGTCCTGTTCTCGTCGATGACTGCTCGCAGTAACTCGCCGTCAAGTGTCATGTTCTCATCAACGAGTAGATACCAATAGGCTGGAAATCGCAGAGTCTCTAAGATACCAAGAACTTTAAATTAGACTCGTCGACGAGTGGTCATACTATTTGACAAGTGGTCTTCTCTCTCTCGTCGATGAGTGCTCCTGGGCTATGAGGAAGAATTCAAATTTTGGATTGGAATGTTAGGATGGTTGAGTATTTGGAGGGAAACCTCTGAGGGGTCGTTAAAAGGTACTTCTGGGTATATTTTTTATATATTGAGATCACTGTATGAAGTGTATTGTAAATTATCAATTCCATAGTGAAATACTGGTCGGATTGCTCCCGTGGATGTAGGCATTGCTGAACCATGTATATTCTCGTGTTGTTCTCTTTACTTGTTTTTCAGATTTATTGGTTGTGTATAAATTTGTGTTCTTGGAGCTTCATCATTTTCTACAAGTTTAATTATTCTTCTATGCATCCTATACTCGATTTCCACAACAATAACTACTCGGATATGGGAACTCTAATCGCTGTTAACCTTTGAGATAGCCAGAGCATTTTGGAAGGGACCATTCAGACTCCTGAAATGGTTAAAAAAAACTTGAATATGATTACTCATATTTGGGAAATCTAATGGCCGCAAACCTTCGGGATAGCCAGAGCATTTTTTAGGGTACCATTCCAAATATGGTCAACCTGGATGAGACCGAAAATAGTCAATTTGGATGAGATCAACAATGGTCAATTGAGATGATACCGGAGATGGACATGCACTTTGAATAGGATTAAAAATGGCCAATTGTGTGAGCACTCATATTAATGTGTTAATCAGATCAAATTTGAGAATGACATATTTGTGACATCCCATTATTTGGAAAACTTTTTGCAAAATTTCTTGGATCTGACCAATGCCCCAGTATGTGAAACACATTTTCAATGCCCCCAGTACTTGAAGAATGTTTCTATAATAACCACTTGGATCTAAGGACCGATGCCTCAGTATTTGAAAAATATATTTACTAATCACTTTGATTTGAGGGCCAATGCCCCATATTCCAAAGGAGAATTTTGACCACAAGAATGGATAAGAAAACATGTGTATCAAGAATGAGTGGGAGCGTGATATAATGATACATATGCCTGTTTTTTCTTATCATTTCTGATGCTATGTATGAGGATGCATAAATTGCCCTCTTCAAATGGACCGTGGTTCTGCTCCTCATTTTTATTCTACATCCTAGCTTCTCATTCTTGTCTCAAAGGAGATTTCAACGAAATGCCAATCATGCTGCCCGGGTATGAATGTTCCCTTGCTCTATCCTTCAAGGATAACCTTTTGGGTTTGCGACTTCCATATGAATTTTCTCTAAACTTTCAGATCTTGGTAGGATTGTAGAGACCTGGGAAATACAAATGAGAAGAAAAATAGAAGAAAATAGGAAAATTGTTGGTGAGGAGAAAACCGACGACGGTTTTCTGGATTACTAAAAAAATCGTTGACAGTTTTGTAGTTATTGCGGGCCAGTTGCAGGTAAAACAACAAAAAGGGGTGAGTTAAAACCCAAACCATCAACGGTTTTGTGAGAGGTGCAGAAAACCGTAGATGATTTTATCGGCAGAGTTGATTTTAAAAGGGAACCCGCAAGCATTTTGTTAAATTAAAAACAAAGTTTCTCTCTCTCTCTCTCTCTCTCTAAATCCTACAGCCCTAACCCCCATCTCTCTTCATTTTCGCTCCAATTGTAGCTCGTTTTGACAATCTGATGCTACCACGAGGTTTGTGGGGAGATTCTCTACAAATTAACCAGAGCGGATCATTAAGTTGGAGTTTTGGGGCACCGATCCAAAACCAAGGTAAGTAAGGTATTTTAGGGTTTAGTTATTAATTTAGAGTTTATGGGACCTAGGAAATGCTAAATGAGAAATATTCTGGGGTTGAATTGATTAATTTAGGGAAAATATAATTTTAGGGTTTTGAGTTTCGAACATCGTGGGGCGTGGAATTAGGGTTTTTAGCAGGCTTCTCAGGAGACAGATAAGGGAATAGATTAGGTCAGGTATTTTCATAAAATTTAGCATTTATTATACAATATTTGATTCAAAAATTATATGTATGAAATAATGTAGTTTTGGGAATACTGATGTTTGAACTGAGAAAACCTTGAAACAGATTTAATGTTATTTTGCAGCCAAATATGATTTTTCTAGATAGATGATATAATATATAGGAGTACTCACTTGTGTAGCATGAGTATACATTTTATTATGAATGATAGCATATCAAAATACTTCATGAATTCATGAATTCACAGTACCAGCATGAATTAACGATATTTTTTAGAAAAACTATAAATAGTACAGAAATTATATTTTTCAGTATACTATGATATTTAGCTTATGCATATGCCGTGATTATCTAGTCGGTATAGATGCCGTGATTTTTCAGTCGGCCTACATGCCGTGATTATTCAGCCGGCCTAGATGTCGTGAATAGATATATATATATAACAGTTTATTAAGAAATTATGATATGATAGATTTTATGCAGAAATATGAAATGAGATATGTTTCAGTTATATATTATATGAAATGTACTATCGATTATCAGAATCCTTGATGGACTAAGCTTGTTATGAGAACGATACCGTAGCTAGCTAGTCAGATCAGACAGTGTAACCCCTGTGTGCTGACCAAGAAGTGTTGTAGAGAGTAGGATGGGCGGACTAGGTTGGTAATAGCTGACAGTGCAACCACACTATTCAGAAAGTATTGGGTTGGTGGCCGATTAGCCCAGAAGTGTTGCGGAGAGCAGGATACCCACTATGTTTCAACCTGAGAAGTGTTGCAGAGAGTAGGATGGGTAGACCAAGTTGGGTGGACAATCGTGCATTGTTATGTCATGTTTGACTTAACTTGGTAGGCCAACAGAGTTAAGTACAGCCCACGGGCCTCACAACCCAAATCATGCGAGGTTAATTCATGATATACAGTTATCCATCCAGGGTATATAATTCAGTAATATACAGATATTTATAGCAGATGATTTATATGTATACATAAATTTAGTATGATACAGTATGTTATGTTAATTTATGATTTATTCAAATTTATATAGAATAGTTTTACCAGAATTGTCAAATGCAATTAAACTATATACAGATTTTCCTGATTTATCAGATACAGTTTATCATGTATGGTATATGTTTATAACACAACAATACACATGTTACCACACACTTATATTAGTCTATTGCCTTTACTGAGAGGTGTCTCACCCCAACAATGCAAACATTTCAAGAAACTTCGATAGATGAGCGGAGCGAGCTCCGAGATAGAGGAGGTGGATAGTGCTACCCTAGCTGAAGAGTTAGTAGTTGGGTTGAAATTAGGATCAATTTTTGGGAATATGACCCGAGGTATTTATGGTTCTATTTGTAATGTATATGTGTATTTTGGTATAGTAAAACTCCAGTATTGTATATAAGGTTGTATAAATCATGGGTTCCGTTACATAGTTGCCATGTATGTATGGACAGGTACCACACCGATTTTCCCTTGGCGCCCAGACTAGGTTAGATTATGTGTTATGGTATTAGGGTTCCATTATTTTTATAATGTGAAAAAAAAAAACATAACATAATTTTTGGAGCGTTACAATTGTAGTATCAGAGCCTAGGTTGCTAGGTTCTGTAGACTTTAGTATACAACAAAAACAATACCAGAGTATAGGAATAAATCTTGGAGAGGATAGTAAATAGGGTAGATCTTGACTTTAATGAGTCAATATTGGGAAGATAAGATAAGAATTTAGGGTTTTGTTTCACAGTCTGGAAGTAGGATTTCTGTAGTGGTTTCTATGTCTTTCCTAGGGTGACAATTTCAGAAAAATCATACTAAACTATTGTCGCGTTGTGTTTCTAAATTGTTGGATTGAATCTTAAATTGAGAATAAGGATGTCAGATTAATTGATGATATAAGATTTTAGTTAAATAAATTAATTATGTTATAAAGATAGGGTCCTCAAATTATGTTTATTTTCATTTTAAGATGGACCCTGTGGGTAGCAGTGCTCACGCCAGTGGTGATGATGGTGTAAAACCCTCTAGTATGAGTGGCGATGACTCAAACGCAGTTCTACACAGTGTAGCTTAGCAGGTTATGGCCGAGATTGCACGGAGCTCTAGGGAGCAGAGAGGCCCATCAGCATACCAGGGTTATACTATTGAGCGGTTCACCAAAATGAAGCCTCCAACTTTTCTAGGGAGTATAGACCCAATTGCAGCAGAAAACTGGGTGTAGGAAATGGAAAAGATACAAACTATACTGTGTTGCACCAATGAGCAGAGAGTATTATATGCCACCTACAAACTAACAAGGGAGGCTGAACGTATGTGGTCTGTGGTGAGACTTCTGGAGGAGCAGAGACCGATACTGGTAGCTATGACCTAGAGTTGGTTTAAAGAGTTGTTCTTCGATCGATATTGTCCTACCACCACTAAAGAAGCAAAAGTGAAGGAATGGAAGAGTGCCGAGCAGGGAGAAATGTTTGCTACCGGTGTGGTGGACTGGGTCATTTGGCACGAGACTGTCATGCACAGCAAAGTAATGCTCCTGCTCCCATACCATTCCAAGGAAATATCCAGGCGCCCCAAGGAGGACAGCAAAGGAACACAGCCCTACGAGGGTTTATGCGCTGACACTAGGAGATGTTGAGGCAGCTGGCGATGTGGTGACAGGTACATTTAATACACTTTCAATTAAAGCTATTATTCTATTTTATTCAGGGGTCACACACTCGTTTGTGTTTATGGGGTACGTTAAATTATGTGGAGTAGAAACTCATCTTTTAGACACCGAGTTATTAGTAGCTACACCAACAGGATTAGTAATGGGGTGTCAAAGGGTGCTCAAAGGCTATCAAATTGATATTCAGGGGAGAGTATTACCAACTAATTTAGTAGTGTTAGACATGCATGGGTTTGATATTATTTTGGGAATGGACTAGTTAGCTACTAATTATGCCAGCATCAACTATCATCTGAAAGAGGTAATATTCATAACTCCTGGAGAGCAAGAGTTTAAATTTGTGGGATCATGCATGCTCTCCTCACCATAGTTAGTGTCTGCCATTTAAGCAAAGAGGCTACTCCTAGATGGATGTTAGGGATATATAGCCTGCATAAAGGTGGTACCAAAGAAAGAATTGAAACTTATCAATATTCCAGTAGTAAAGGAATTTTTAGATGTTTTTCCAGAGGAGTTACCTGGATTGCCTCCCGACCGTGAGATTGACTTCGCCATTGAGTTACTTCCAGGGATGGTACCGATTTCTAAAGCTCCCTATAGAATGACTCCAGCAGAATTGAGAGAGTTAAAAGATCAGTTGCAGGAATTGTTAGATAGAGGATTTATCAAGCCTAGTGTTTAAGTTCTGTTCGTAAAGAAGAAAGGCGGGGTGATGAGGATGTGTATAGACTACAGATAAATAAATAAAGTAAAAGTTAAAAATAAGTATCCTTTTCCCCATATAGATGACTTGTTTGATCTGCTCTAAGGTACACGGATCTACTCAAAGATTGATTTATGCTCTAGGTACCATTAAGTGAAGGTCAAGGCAGAGGATATCTCCAAAACAGCGTTCTGAACCCGTTATGACCACTATAATTTTTTGGTCATGCCATTTGGACTGATGAATGCTCCAGCTGTATTTATGGATCTGATGAGCAGAGTCTTCCATTAGTACTTGGACCAGTTCTTAGTGGTTTTCATTAATGATAAACTGGTCTATTCAAGGAGTTTCGAGGAGCATGAAACGCACTTGAGGCTGGTACTTCAGATGCTCAGAGAAAGGAGATTGTTTGTCAAATTCAAAAAGTGTGAATTTTGGTTAGAGAAAGTTGCATTCCTTGGGCATATAATATCTGAGGATGGAATCTCTGTAGATCCTAGCGTGATAGAGGCAGTGGTGAATTGGGTGAGACCGAAGAATGTTCAGGAGATTAGAAGTTTCTTGGGACTAGTGGGATATTATCGCCGGTTCGTAGAGGGATTTTCTAGACTATCAGGGCCTCTGACACGCTTCACCATGAAGATTTTAAGTTTGAATGGAATAATGATTGTGAGCAGAGCTTCTAGGAGTTGAAACAATGACTTGTCACTACACCACTATTGACCATTCCATCATGGGATGGAGATTTTTTTATCTACAGTGACGCATCTTTGAGAGGACTTGGGTGTGTACTGATGCAATAAGGAAAATTTGTGGCATACACTTCTCGGCTTCATAAAACATTTTTCGGGGTTTTAAATAGAGTCTCTAAATCAATGAAGAACCCCTAAAAGATTTTCATGAGATGCATGAGTCCTATGGTCAGTTTAAGGTATATTTTGAGCTTCAAATTAAATAATATGAAATATGTAAAACATTTAGTTCTAAATACCTAAATACATTCAGTTCTAAATACTCATTCCCATGACGATTTTGAACTTGCCACTTGCATCTTCATTCTTTTACCCTTTTATTTCCATGGATTGTACCAAGTTGTATATCCTTTAATTCTCATGACTTCCATGACTTTCTAACCTTCCGTGCATGCTAAATATCGTTCCTGTTCACAATCTCAATGCACAGATCAAATACCAAGTAATTTGTCATAATCAAAAACAGGATCGGACTCATAGAGTCAACAATCTTCCCCTTTTAGATGATGATAAATATACGAGAAAAAATATAAAATGAATATAAAATGGGCTACACCTAACAAGCTCCCCCTCAAATAATGCACAATCAAATATTCAGTAATATGAAATATGCTCATACACAATTAGTTTTGCATGTATAACTCATGTACTTTTGCCAACTCTTTTTGCTATAACCTTATATTTTTCTCCCTCTTTTGATATCAACAAAAAGGTATATAACTAAAATGTTTAGACATAATTAAATCTTAATTTTTTTAAAATATGCAACCTTCAGATTTCAAAAATTATACTGTGAAATATGTCTCCCTGTGTTAATTCAATTTACTTCTCCCCCTTACTAATGCAAAAAGTTGGTGAATTAAATTGCAATGTGAACATGCACAGTGTGTCAAATTTCATAGACATGGATAAGCAAAGAAAAAAAAAGTCACTAAAGTTCAAAGGTTATGTGAGGATTAACATGTGTCAACTAACATGCACTCATCATGATATGAGTTTAATATCAAATGTGAATAGATGTGATACCAAATGGGAACAAATAAGCCGAATTTGAAGTTTTTAACCAACTGTGAATATTAAGTGATGTTGCTCCCCCTGAATTATGTCCTCTAATATAATTCTAGGCAACTTCACAACTATGCATCAGACCTAATTCACGTCTAATTTGGATAAACCTATCCTCCGCGAGTGGTTTTGTGAATATGTTTGCTTATTGTTCATCTGTGCATACAAACTCAAGTGTCACATCTCCTTTTTTCACATGATCACGAAAAAAATGATGTCTACTTTCTATATGTTTAGTTCATGAATGTAATATAGGATTCTTTGAGATGTTTATTGTACTCGTATTGTTGCACCTTATAAGAACTGTATCATAGCTTAATCCAAAATCCATAAGTTGTTGCTTCATGTATAACATTTGAGCTCAACAACTTTCAGTCACTATGTATTCAGCCTCGGCTATGGAAAGAGCAATTGAACTCTGTTTCTTGGAAAACCAAGAGACTAAAGAATGTCCTAAGAAATGACATGTGCCACTCGTGCTCTTCCAATCCACTTCGCTACCAGCAAAATTAGCATCTAAATAGCTAATAATCTCAAAGGATGTATACTTAGGATACCATAAGCCAAGTTCCACGGTTCCTATCAGGTATCTAAGTATTCATTTGATAGCCAACAAATGTGACCCTTTTGGTGTTGCCTGAAATCTTGCGCACAAACATACGCTAAACATTATGTCAAGTCTGCTGGCAATCAGATATAGTAAGCTACCAATCATTCCATGATAGAGCTTGACATCTACTGGTATACCTTTTTCATCTTTGTCTAATTTTAAATAAGAGCTCATAGGTGTTCTTAGTATTTTTCCATCTTCCATATTAAACTTTTTGAGCAAATCTCTAATGTACTTCGATTGATTTATAAAAATTCCATATTTCACTTGTTTGATCTGAAGTCCTAGGAAAAAATTTAGTTCACTCATCATGTTCATCTCAAATTCATTTTGCATAGTGCTTGCAAACTCATTGCAAAAGTCTTTATTTGTTGCCCCAAATATGATATCATCTACGTATGCTTGAACTAGGAGCATGTCATCTTTCTTAGACTTTATGAAAAGAGTTTTGTCTATCCTCCCTCTGATAAATCCATTATCTAGTAGAAAACCACTTAGCCTTTCATACCAAACTCTAGGAGCTTACTTTAAACTGTACAAGGCTTTAGTTAGTCTATAAACATGATCTGAATTCTTATGGTTTTCAAAACCTAGGGGTTCTTCTAAATAAACTTCTTCACTTATGTAGCCATTTAAAAATGCGCTTTTGACATCCATTTGATACAACTTGAAATCCTTAAAAGTAACATAGGTTAAAAGCATTCGAATGGCTTCCATTCTAACAACAGGTGCAAAGGTTTCTTCAAAATTTATTCTTTCTTCTCGGTTATATCCTTGAGCTACTAGTCTTGCCTTATTTCTAACAATTATCCCATGTTCATCTTTCTTGTTCTTATATATCCATTTTGTTCCAATAATTGTCTTATCCTTAGGTCTAGGAACTAATTTCCATACTTTATTTCTCTCAAACTAGTTTAACTCTTCCTGCATGGACATCACCCAAGATTCATCCTCAACTACTTCACTCACATTCCTAGGTTCTTCTTGGGACAGAAAGGCAAAATGACTAACCATATTCCTAAGTGAGGATTGTGTGGCTAGTCCATGCAATGGTTCACCTATTATTTGATCAGTAGGATAAATTTTTATGTACTTCACTTATCTAGGTAGTTTATTATCCTCATTTTCAATTTGATTAGTTTCAGTCGATGGTTCCTTCATTTCATTTCTCTTTTTTGAATCATTTTCAATAGACAGTTTTTCAAATTCCATATTTATCTCAATTTCATCTTCATTAGTTCTTTTAGAGAAGGGATTTGACTCATCAAATACTACATGAATGGATTTTATAATGGTTAATGTTTGTTTGTTATATACTATGTAGGTTTTACTATCTAAGGCATACCCTAGGAAGATACCTTCATCTGATTTCACATCAAACTTTCCAAAATGTTCATTGTCTCTAAGCACAACATTTACAGCCAAAGACATGAAAATATGATATGTTTGGTCTACAGCCATTCCATAATTTATAAGGATTTCCAAAATGTTCATTGTCTCTAAGCACAACATTTACAGCCAAAGATATGAAAATATGATATGTTTGGTCTACGACCATTCCATAATTTATAAGGAGTCTTATTTAGAGATGGTTTAATCAAAACTATATTTAGAACATAACAAACAGTATTTACTGCCTTAGCCTAGAAGTACTTAGGTAGTTTATGTTCGTTAAGCATAGTTCTGGCCATTTCTTGTACCATTCTGCTGCGGTGTTCTAGGAGCTGAAAAATTATGAGCTATTCCTAATGAATTGCAGTAGTCTTCCATGCCTTGATATTTAAATTCTCTACCCCTGTCACTTCAGATTTTAGTGATAGTATAACCCCTTTCATTTTGAATTTTCTTACACAGTTTAATGAATTGTTCACACGCGAGTACCCATGTATATCTTGAATATTCATCAACTATGACGAATGTGTATGATTTTCCTCCTAAACTCTGAGTTGGGTTTGGACCAAATAAATCTAAGTGTAGCATTTGAAGTGGCCTAGTAGCAGAGATTACTTTTTTCTTCTTAAAGCTAGTTCTTGCTTGTTTTCCTAGTTGGCATGTATCACAGATTTTATCTTTCATGAATTTAGTCTTAGGCAATCCCTTAACTAATTCTCCCTTAACAAGTTTAGATATTAAGTCCATGTTTGCGTGTCCTAGTCTCCTATGCCAAATCCAACTAATCTCATTTATAGCAAAAAAACAACATGTTGAGAAGCAAGATTTTCAAGGCTAGTGGTGTAGACATTTTCATGACAATCAGTAATAAACAATATTTTGTTTTCAGATTTGTTCTCTACAGTGCATTTTTCATGTTCAAATGAGACTAATTAGCATTTATCATATAGTTGACTTATACTCAATAAGTTATGTTTCGATCCATCAACTAATAACACGTTATCAATGACAAATGAAGGTTTCTTACAAACCTTACCAACTCCAATGATTTTACCTTTAGAGCTATCCCCAAATGTAACGAATCCTTTATCTTTGGATATAATAGATGCGAATTTAGCTTTATATCTTGTCATATGTTGCGAGCATGCGCTATCCATACACCACTTGTCCTTCAAGGAGGACAATCTCAAGCATATCTACAAGACATAATCAGATAACTACTTTTGGTACCCAGATTTTCTTGGGTCCATGGGGGTTAGTACTAGATTCTCCTTTGACTTTCTATACTTTCTTAATTTTGACATCTTTATTTTTCAAAGGACAGTCAAATTTTATGTGACCCAACCTTTTACATTTAAAACATGTAATATTTCTATGATAGTATTTAGTTGGAACATATGATTTTGACTTTCTTACAAAATATCCCATGTAGAGATGTTTCTGTTTTAGATTCTCCTTCCCATTAAAACCAATACCTTCATTCTCTAGGGAATTTCTTTGAGCTCCTAAGAGTTTTTCAAAATTATTTTGACCTTCTGTAAATTTACAATAATATTAGATTTATCTTTCAAATTCTTTTCTAACTCCTCAATTTTCAAATCCTTGTCTTTCGTGAAAGATGCATGAGATTCATTTCGACTTTAAACTAACTTCAAAAATTCTTTCAATTTTAATTTTAAACCATAATTTTTCTTGTTCATTTTCTCAAGCATTTTAAGGGTATATAGATATTCCTAATGCAATTCATCATAAGAGAGCATGCTATTTTCATTTTCTAAATCACTTGAATAATAAGATGAAGCTAAACCAAAAGATTGTGCCTTGTGGTCATCATGAGCCATTAGACATAGAGTCGCAATCTCGTCATCACTAGATTCAAATTCTGAACTAGTGGTACTGTGAGTGTCCCAGCCCACCTTTAGAGTCTTCTTCTTCTTCTTCTTAGACACTTTCTTCAACTGGGGACAGTCTAGCTTGATATGTCCAAATTCTCTACAATTATAACACATGGGAGGATTATCCTTTTGCTTCCTTCTGCTTGACTCTCCCTTTCTTGTTTTTGAGCCCTTGAATTTTCTGGTGTATTTCTTATTCTTTCTCATGAACTCTCCAAATTTCTTAGTGATAAGTGCCATGTTTTCATCTGATTCTGAATCACTTCCCTCACTAGAGCAGTGAGATGATGCCTTAAGTGTTGTAGCTTTCTTTTCTTTCATTTGCTCATTCTTCCTCTCATTTATTGCAAGCTCATAGGTGATGAGCGATCCAATTAGTTCATCAACAGACATATCCCTCTGATTTCTCCCTTCTTCAATTGCAATAGCTTTAGCTTCCCAAACTGGAGGTAGTCCCCTAAGTATCTTCCTGATCAACTCATAAGTAGGGTAAGATTTACCAAGAGCATTTAAAGAACTTGTGATGTGTGTGAATCTAATGTACATGGATTGAATAGATTCATCAGTAGTCATTTTAAATGTCTTATATTCACTAGCGTGTCTATCCTACTATCTTTTACTTCCTTAGTACCTTCATATGTAACTTCTAATTTTTCCCAAATCTCTTTAGCAGTGTTACAGGCCATCACCCTATTAAACTCATTTACATCTAGTACTGCACAGAAAAAGAAATTCATTGCAGTAGCATTTATTTGCACAGATTTCGAATCTTCTTCAGTATACTCATCTTCAAATTTGGGTACATTTACCTTATCAACTACTTTCATAGGGACCTGGTTTCCCTTGGAAAAAATTTTCCACACTTTCCAATCCATATTTAAAAGATATACACTCATTCTTCTTTTCAGGTAGGTGTAATTACATCGCAGAAAATAGGTGGTCTAGTGGACGAGTTTCCCTCACCGAATGGAGTTACACCGATGTGTGTCATGTGATCTTTTTATAAAAATGACACTAAATCTATGTAAATCGACTCTGATACCAAATGTTAATTCAGGTGTAATCCCAAGAGGGGGATGAATTTGGTATTTTAAAAATCTTTAAGATTATTTTACCACTTAATCCCTATTTCTATATTTAACAAATTAATTATAGCGGTTTTAAATTAATTCAAATTATTATCTCAATAAATTATATTTTACCCAATTAATTATCAAGTGCGTGTGAGGTTATTCAACATACACACATGCAAGATAGGTAATGAAATGCGTTGCGGAAATTAAAAGGAGTAAAGGAAGAGAGAAGGCAAACACAATTTTTACGAGGTTCAGCCAACCCGGCCTACGTCCTCGCTTTGAGCAACCCACTCAAGGATTTCACTAAATCCCTGCTCCTTTAATCAGGATAGAGCTTCCCTTACATCCGCTGCTTACAAGAGGTACAGTTTCCTTCTCACCTGGTTCACAACCCGAACCGTGATTATAATATAGAATTTCAAATTTGCAAATCAACTCAACATTATTTCTAACAAAGCTAGTGAGTACAATGGAAAACCTAATACATATCCATATGATAAAACTTGAAACTCAGTATGTATGTAACAATGTAAGCGTTATATGAAAGTTAGAATTGGTGTATTTCCAAGAGGGGGGGTGAATTGGAAATTTTAAACTTTTTCTCCTAGGTGAATCTATCCAATGGCGATATATGCACGACCTAGGGTCTGTCTATGCAATTTCCAAACGCATAGATAAAAATGATGTGGAAATTAAATCAAACGCATCATTCACACCATAGCATATATGTGCGGTAAATATAAAGTATAGAAATATAAACAAGGCACACGATATGTTATCGGGGTTCGGCCAACTGTGCCTACGTCCCCGCCTCTAACTCGCAAGCCAGAGGATTCCACTAAAAGCTCACTTAAGGGTGGAGCGACACCAATTACAACTAGGTCAAATTAACACAGGGCTGACCTCAACCTTGACCAGGTCAATTAGCGGGGCTGACCTCAACCTACGCGCCTTAACAGGACGACGCACCTAGCTTTCCTAATCGGGTCTAAGCCAATCTAAGACTATTTCAGGGCTAGTCTCCCTCTTCAAGCCTGTGCCTAGAAATACAATAGATGTGTATTACAATCAAATGGTACAATGAGTATGCTTTCAAGTAAAGCATATGTGTACCCAAATATGCGCAATAACATACACCACAATATGATTCAATATGTAAGCTCAGTGTGGTCTAGATAGTTCAACTCTCAAAGATGTTTTCTATCAGTGTAATACTTACGTGAGAGTGTCAAACAAGCAATCTTTGTATCACAAGATATTTTCAATCTAATAGTTCACACAAAGATACTAGAAGGACAATATATATATATATATATATATATATATATATATATATAAATGTATATTTCAATGAGCGGGTTTTCTCAATCATATGATGCTTCAGTAATATATATATGTTTGGTTTGCATAAGATATTCAATCTTTGTATTCAGCAAAGGATATGTGAGTTGATGAATATTGCAACAAAGATTTTATCACACAAATAAATATCTCTTCAAATATTTTTCAAGATAAAAGTACAATAGATATTTGAAAATGTTTGAGAAGTATTTGCAATCCAAAACAAATACAAACTTCTCGAGATATTGCAATGAGTGTGCAATACTCAGAAGTTTTATAAAAGCTTTCTTAGGAGAGACTTATTAACAAAGTCCCTTAAGAATACTAAGGTTTAGCTCTCAATAAAATCAGATCAATCAAACAAGATAAGGAGAGCAAACCTATGAAAACAAAAACTCAATCTAATTACAAATGATGTAGGCACTAATAAATGATAAGCATGAGTGAATGAGGCTAAAAAATGAGTAGTATAGGCTTTTAATTTTTCAGAGAATTCTCCCCTAATCAAAGTAGCTAAATCATACTAATTTTTACAAATGATCTCATATATATAGGTATAGGAGAAAATATGAGCGTTGTGGACCTATTGGGTATTGTTAGAAAAGTTTAATGACGTTTAAAGCATTTTAACCCTGTTTAAAATATTAACTGCGGTGAAAAAATCAGCGCAACCCAAGAGGTCCGGTTGACCAGAAATGTTTCGGTCGACCAAGTCTCATATGTTTCGGTCGACCAAGGGAATTTTGAATTAAGGGCTCAGTCGACCAGGAGAGGGTGATTTCTCAATTTTTCGAGGTTTGGTCAATCAGACCATTTTGAACTGGCTAGTTCGATCGATTAAACCGCTGGGATTTCTCCCGAGGGCTCGGTCGACCAGGCAGTTGGAGTCCATTTTTGTCTCGGTCGACCAGATGGTCAAATATTTGACCCTAGGGGGTTTCGGTTGACCAGGGCTTTTTGAACTACCTGGTTCGGTTAACCAGGGCCTTGGTCAACTGTTGACCCAGGCCTAGTTCGGTCGACCAGGGCAGAATGAACTGCTTGGTTCGGTCGACCGAAAGTACACCAAGTGTGCATTTCGGTTCCATTTCGAAACATACAAACCCTATTCAAGTGCCTAGCAAACATATGTTGAAATGTGTGTGTCTTAGGGCCATTTATGTCCAAAATTAAGACACCAAAAAAGTCCGGTGTTGGTCGATCGAATCCTTAAGGTCTTTCTAAAGTCATTTCTTACTCACGGTTTGTTTGAGCTTACGTACTATCATGCATGTGATGTGTGTGAGCTTATTACAAACCAAAGCCCTAGTTACTATTACAGACCAATTAAATGAAATATATTACAATGCTGAATAGAAATTGGCCTTCAGGCTTTGCTTGCTTTGTGCACATTTTGATCTTAACAATCTTAGTTCCTACACAAAACCTCAAACACCCATTAGTTACAATGAGAATTTATCATAATTAAAACCGGGCATGACCAATAAGGTCAACAAAGAATGATATGCTTCACAAAATTTCCCTTTGATCAAATCTCCCAAAATAATTATATATAAGTAAATGCTTTGGAGAACTTAGGTTTTTTTTTTTTGCAACTTACTAGATGCAAGAATACCGAATGTGATCTTATTATAAAATTGGTCTTGAATATTATGAAGATCTAAATTCTTCCTATCAAATAATTTGTGAAGTTAAATCTTTGAATAAATAAAAGACTTCGAATATTACAAAGATTTAAACACTACTTGTCACAACAAAATTTCTCAAAAATATATATTGAGAACCTTTATACTTTTCAATCAAGTAGATTTCGCAATAACAAAATATTGAGTATTTGAATGAAAATAAGAACTTGAAGATCTTCAAATATTCAATGTTTAGAAAATCCTTTCACAAATAAATTGTCATGTATCAACACAAGATTTTTCTTTTTTTAAGAAGAGTAATAGATGTATGAATATGAGATATAAAAAATCTTAAAGATATCTATATATTGAAAACACAATTCAATCCCTTGTTTGCCAAACCTCAATCACCAGAGCTTGCTTTCAAGTTGTGTAAATGAAATCCCTTCAAAAAGCTAAGATGAATTGCCTAAACTTGATGAATATAGTTGGAGTGCAGGAAAACGTATTGGAATATGTTCAAGTTTCTCAATATTATCCAAAAAGTTGGGGCACTAGGGTTTAGAGGTTTGTTGATCTTATAGGTCATGCCCGGTTTTGATAATGACAAATACATGTTGTATTTAATGGACGTTTGAGGATATGTGCAGGTATACAGTTGGCAGGTCAAAATCAAATGGCACAAGGACTAAAAGTTGAAAGACCTGAAGACCCTAAAAGTTATTTCATGTTGTATTGTAATTTAATCATTTATTTTTGTCTGTAATAGTAAATAGGAAAATGGTCTGTAATAATTAATGTCTTACCTGCATGGTAGGATGGATAAGCTCAAGACGATAGATGAACCTAGGGTTCGGTCGACCGATGCCAGACTTTTGGGGTTAATTCCTAAATGCCTTAAATTGACCTTAGGACCGATAAATCTACATGAAAAAAGTCTCTTATTGCATTAAAAAAAACATCATTTGAATAGCGTTTTTGCACGCTTAAATAGGACCGAAATGCACTAAATAGGCACATTCGATCGACCGTATGTTCAAGTACAATTCTTCCCGGTCGACCGAACCAGGACAGGGTCAATAATTTGATCACAGTCCGATCGACCGAGCTCAGCTCAATATTTTTCTCCCGATCGACCGAACTCCATCTGAGTCAACTTTTTGACCACTCGATCGACCGAGCCCAAAATGCATAACAATGCCTTGGTCGACCGAGTTCCCACGTGTGGAACTCAACTGTTTGGTTGACCGAACTATCTAGTTCAAATGGTTCCCGGTCGATCGAACCACGCCAAATGAAAAAATCGCCCTTTGACTTACATGTCGGGTCGACTAAACTTGCAGTTTATTTCCTACCCGGTCGACTGAACCTCAAGTAACTCGGTCAACCGAACTTCCTTCGGTTGACCGGTGCTCTCGGGTTGCCCCAAATATTTTATCGCAGTTAATATTTTAAAATGGGTTAGTTTAATTAAATAATATTAAAAATTTTATAATAATTCCATATGTGTCCTTAACGGCCATAATCAGGAGGAAGTCTATATATACCCCTTCATTTAGAATGATTAGAAAGAGATTAACAAAACAATTAGTAAATTTTCTCCAATTTTCAAAAGCTCTATTTCTCACATCCAAACTTCATCTCTTCATTCTTACTCATCCTCATTGCAAACCTTGCTAAGTAAGAGTGCTATTTTGAGTATCTACTTAAGCTTACACTCTCGTTAGTTCAAGATGATTGATATATACTTTTATCCGAGAGTAAGCTTGAAGTTTTTCTAGGAGACTTCATTAATAAGTCTTCCATAGGAAAACTTCGTAGAGCTTGTGAGTTTTGCATCATCATTGTAATACTCAAGAGTCCGTATTGCTTTTTGTTTGTGAAATAAATTTTTACGAACCGTTTTCAAATATCTCATGTGCTTATTTTTGAGAAAAATATTTTTGGGATATTTGCTCGTGAAGATCTTTGCTATTGTACCTTTTGATTGATAATATCATCTTGACACAAAGATCAAATAATTTTTACAAACTGATTTCAAATATCTCGTGTGATTTACTTTGAGAAATATTTTATTGAGATATTTGTGCATACGCAAAAAGATCTTTATTGAAATGGTTTTTGATTGATTTTATCTTATTGAACACAAAGATCAAATCATTTTATAAATTAAATCTGAAAATATTTTGTGGCTTATTTGTAAAAAAAATATTTGTTGAGATATTTAAAGTGTGCTAAGGATCCTTGTTTGTGCATTGCGATTGAAATCATCATTTTGACACAAAGATCATATCATTTACACTCTCACACACTGATTACAATATTTGCATAATTATTTGAGAGTAGACATTAAGACTACACTGAGCTTATCAAATCCTATCTTTTGGTAGTGTATTGATTATACTATGCATATTGGGTACATATCTGCTTTACATGAAAGTATAATTACTGTACCATTTAATTGAGAAATTACTATTGTATTTCTAGGCGTGGCTTGAGGGGACGGTAATCCAGCCCGAAAGGATTGTGTAGGTTGAGGTAACCTTGTGTTAATTGACCTGGTTGTAAAGGTTAAGGTCAGCCCTGTGGTAATTGACCTAGTTGTTTAGGTGTCACTCCACCCATTAAGTGAGCCTATAATGGTAACCCTTGTGCTTGTTAGCCAAGGCGGGCACGTAGGCACTTTAACCGAACCTTGATAACATATTGCATGCATCATTTACTTTTTCTGCTTTTTAATTTACAGCACGTGTACGTTTATTTATTGATTACCTAGACTGACCCCATGTTGTGCTATACTTTTGTTAAACCAATTGACCTAGGCGATAATTTTTAAATACCCAATTCACCTCCCTCCCCCTCTTAAGGTTGCACCAAAGCTAAAAAGGTTATTTATATAGGTAATCTTGGCCTTAGGATAAGTCCTGACCGTTGGATCAACTTGTTCAAATGTATAACCCACGTGTTCTCTCGCCAAAGATCTAATTTTTAAACTTCTCGCGGGTTCATACAACTGAAGATTAGGGTTCAAATGTTTGATGTTTCTTAAAGCTTTGAAAAATTAAACTGGACACAAGGTCAGACGACTGAACTTAAGGTTCCGACTTTTGAAGTCCCTGCTTCATACGACTGAACCGAAGGTTCAGACGTCAGAAGGTGTCCTGCCTGTTATGAGTTTTAGCAATTAATTCTTCAGATGACTAAACTAATTCTTTAGTCTTCTGAGGAAATTCTTTAGACGTCTAAGGTAAAACTTCAGTCGTCTGAAGTTGCATCTTCAGACATCAGAGGGTAATACTCAGTCATCTGGGCAGTCCAATTTCAATTTATTTTATTTTATTTTCAAAAAACATTTTTGCTTTCTTGCTTTACTTCTTCATAAAACATTTTCTAGGGTTTTAAATAGTCTCTAAGTCAATGAAGAACCTCTAAAATATTTTTATGAGATGCATGAGTCTTAAGGTCAGTTTAGGGTATATTTTGAGCTTCAAATTAAATCATATGAAATATGTAAATACATTCAGTTCTAAATACTCATTCCCATGACGATCTTGAACTTGCCGCTTGCATCTTCATTCTTTTACTCTTTTATTTCCATGGATTGTTCCAAGTTGTATATCTTTTAATCCTCATGGCTTCCATGACTTTCTAACCTTCCGTGCATGCTAAAAATTATTCCTGTTCACAATCTTAATGCACAAATTAAATACCAAGTGATTTTTCATTATCAAAACAGGATTGAAACATTAAGAACACCCCTCTGATGCCATTTCACCCTCTCTCATGCTCTCTCCATTCTCTCTCTTCACCTTCTCTCTTTCTCTCTCCTCATTTTCTTGACACTACTCAGCCGATCGGAAAACAGAAAATACCGTTGGGTTCCATTCTCCATCACCGTCAATTTAACCGTTGTGGATTTTTTGTAGGAGCGTCATAGGCACCACTCCTGAGGTAAGGGAAACCCACTCTCTCTCCTCAATTTCTCTCAAATCTTCATCCTAACTAACGATCTAAAACCACCACTTGGTTCTAGGAGTGTTTCTCTACAAGTCTAGTGGAGCGAATTTTTGAACTGGGCTTTCAAAGTACAACTCCAAGGTTAGAGTAAGATATAGGAAATTAAGAAAATTGGTTATTCTTTAATTGTTTATTCGGAGTTTATGGATCTAGGAAATATTAAAATAGTATTTTATTTGGGGTTGATTTGATTGAACTAAGGTTATTGTATCAGGGTTCGGGTGAGCGCCGTAGGCATCATTTTGGGGTCCTTGCTGGCATAGTTTCTGAAAATCAGGTAAGAGGAATAGATTAAGCTAGTAATTTTGTGAATTAACCGGTTAAAATGAAAAAATATGTGTAAGTATATGTTTATTATGCGAATTTAGAAAAACCAACCGTTCGAACTATGATTTTGAGCCTAGGGCCATGTTATTAGTTATTATTTGTAAAAATGGAATGATAAAAGTAATGGATTTTCTAGATAACTGTGGAGATAATAAAATGTGTATTTTCAATAGTGTGAATGATGAATGTGCGTTGGCGTATTTTTAGTAAATGTATAAATATGTGTATTATTCTAAATCATGTGGCAATAGTAAAAAGAATATATTTCGATCAATTATGATATATATTTATGAGATGTTGGAAATACTGAAATGTGTTAAGAATATTTATTGTGTGTGATTGTTATATCAGAGTTGAATGTGAATGTTAAATTGCAAGTTATGGTTTGAGAACTCCAGTGGACTTTGGTTTCGTGTTATGCACAGTACTATTGCACATGATTTCTGAAGAGTTAGTAGTGCACCCAAACTTCTCATGGAGAGTGTGGAGACGGGATGGTTGATTGTGCGGTGTAGGGTAAAGTTCCCCCTGGAGTCCGGACCAGTGTGAGAAAGCTAATCTGACTTACAGAGTGAAGAGACTATTTTTTTATTTACCTCTGATGGGACGACCAGGGTTAAGTCTAGCCTTCGGACCACACAACCCGTCATGGGGGGAAGTATGACGGTGTGTTATCCATCTAGCAATGTGTTCTAAATGCATAATTGTTAGTTTAACCAGTGAATAAAATGAGAACAAAATATATGAATGCAGACGGGAATAGAGAGAAAGTGAAATGTGAATGTGAAATGTGGAAGTAAGACTTATGTGATGTGAAATACTGAGAAGTGTGAAAACTGAGAACTTGAAAAGATGAATAATACAGAGATAACATACACAGAGTAAAGTAATAAATATACTATATATTGTAGTATTATATGTATTTTAGGTGAAGTATACTCTCCGCCCGAGGGCTTACTGAGAAAGGCGAGTGCTCGGATTAATATCAAATGTAATTATACTGGGCTGCATAATGTATTAGGGTAAAGGGAAGCTACTTATATAGGCGGGTAATCTTACCTATCCTTAGGAACCTTCGCTGATAAATAATTGTGTGAATGTGTGTGAATACGAGATAAACTATCCACCTGAGGGCTTATCGAGTAAGGTAAGTACCTTGATATGCTTCAGTTGTAGCCATAGGTTGCATAAGGTATCAGAGTAGAGTTGTGCTACTTGTATGGGCAAGCAATCACCCCAATCCTTAGGAAACTCTCGTTAATAAGATACGCTGCATGTGTTTGAATCGGAATAAAGAATGATTTTATAATTGTGGATTAATTTGTTAATGATGATTATATTTTGTACACAAACCTCATGATAGCCACACACTAGTGTTAATTTATTCTGTCTTGCTAAGATGTGTCTCACTAGATATGAATTTCATCTTTTTTAGGACCTCCACGTGATTGAGCTTAGCGAGCTCGAGGTTGGGTTTGTTGGCATAGTATTTTTATGAGAGGGTACATATTTTGGTTGTATTTTTATTTTATGTTTTTAGTTTTCTAAGAGATATATATATATATATATATATATATATATATATATATATATGGATACTAGTTGTTGGGATATACTGTTTTTGGATGTTTATATAGTACCCTGGTATATTATTGAGGATGTTTATTTATTTTTCCGCTGCGTGATTGAGGTTATGGTATCAGACAAAGGTGATTGGATCACATCACACCCTGAGCCTCGCTTGGTGGGTTCGGGGCGTGACAGAGTGGTATCAGAACTTTAGGTTGTTAGGTTTTGTAGACTTTA
This sequence comes from Malania oleifera, assembly GCF_029873635.1. Lineage (NCBI taxonomy): Eukaryota > Viridiplantae > Streptophyta > Magnoliopsida > Santalales > Ximeniaceae > Malania > Malania oleifera. The sequence goes on from NC_080419.1 coordinate 39,742,639, forward strand.
TGATAGATTAATACCAGAGTATAGGAACGACTTAGGATGAGTATAGGAATGGGTAGATTAAGATACTGTTAGAAATTCTGAGTTGTTTTTTGTGGCTTGGAGGCAGAAATCCCTTGATGAACTTCTATGATATTATGATTCAGTCGCAAGTTTCAGAGAACCATGGTAAAGCCATCAACGGTGATGTTTTTAAGCATTGATCTTGGTTTTCGATGTTTATTGATTTTTCAATTTAATATATGTATCCCGACTAGTGCAGACATTGCTCGTGGCGCAAGAGCAAGTAATAAGTTTATATTATGAGATAAGCAATAATTATTTCTAGTTTTAGATTAATGTAGTTATTTGTAGTTATAAAGTATATTGAAATATATGGTATGGGGTGGTTTGTTAATAATAGAATCTAAATAGAATTATTGGTTCACAAATTTCAAGGACAAAATTCTTTTAAGGAGGGAAGGATGTAGTAACTTGGAAAAAAAATTAAGATTAATTATTAATTAATTAATTAAATATTTTTAAATTGAATTAATTAAGTTAAGTAATATGATGGTTATATATATATATATATATATATATATATATATATATATAATAGTATAGCCTGAAGCTTCTTTTGAAGCTTTAGGAATTGAATTGAAATAGAAAGAACCCCCCCTAAAGTCGTCACCCTCTCTCCTACTCTCGCCAATCTCTCTCTCCTCATTTTTTCAGCAAATACTCGGCAGATCGGAAAAAAAAAAATACCGTTGGATTCCATTCTCCACCACCATTAAATTAATCGGAGTGGAACTTTCGTAGAAGCGTCATAGGCACCACTCCTGGGGTAAGATAAACCCACTCTTTCTCCTTAATTTCTCTCAAATCTTCAGTCTAACTAACGATCTGAAACCACCATGTGGATCTAGGAGCGTTTCACTACAAGTCTAACGGAGGGGATTTTTGAAATAGGTTTTCCAGGTACCACTCCAAGGCTCGGGTAAGATTTAGGAAATTAAGAAAATTGGTTATTTCTGATAGTTTAATTTTTTATTTGGAGTTTATGGATCTACAAAATGTTAAAATAGTATTTTATTTGGGGCTGATTTGATTGAACTAGGGTTATTGAATCAGGATTCGGGTGAGCACCACGGGCATCATTTTAGGGTCCCTACTGGCGTAGTTTCTAGAAACCAGATTAGGGGAATAGATTAAGCTAGTAATTTTATAAATTTATCGGTTAAAATGGAAAAATATGTGTAAGTATATGTTTATTATGCGAATTTTAGAAAAACTAACCATTTGAATTGTGATTTTGAGCTTAGGGTTGTGTTATTAATTATTACTTGCTAAAATGGAATGATGAAAGTAATGGATTTTCTAGATAGTTATGGAGATAATTAAATGTGTATTTTTAGTCATGTGAATGATGAATATGGGTTGGCGAATTTTTAGAAAATGTATAAATATGTGTATTATTCTAAATTGTGTGTGATTGTTAAATCAGAGTTGAATGTGAATTTTAAATTGCAAGTTATGGTTTGAGAACTATGATGGATTTTGGTTTTGTGCTATGCACAGTACTACTGTGTGTGATTTCTGAAGAGCTAGTGCACCCACACATCTCATGGAGAGTGTGGAGTCGGGATAGTCGATTGTTCTGTGTAAGGTAGAGTTCCCCCTGGAGTCTGGACCAGTGTGGGAAAACCAATCTGACTTACAAACTGAAGAGGTTGTTTTTTTATTTAACTCTGGTGGGCCGACCAAGGTTAAGTCCAGCCTTCGGGCCGCACAATCTATAACGACCTGCTTATCTAATCATATAATAAAACATATTTAATAATAATGTCAACCTGAACCGTGGGTACGAGGACACCTAACATTCACAGTGGAAACCTAGGCAGCAGTAAATAAAAATCACATACTCATAACCACAATATACATAATACCAGAATCAACTACATTCCCAAAACACTAAGTTTATGTACAATCTCCAAAACACAAAAATATATACATATCTAGGAACCTTCTACGTAAGTTTCCTATCCCTAAATCAAAACTTACCCTCCTAGCGGGATAGTAACAATCTATCTCAACGGCGGCCTCAATTCGCCAGTCTTTCTGGGTTTCCTGAAAATTATTTAATGTTCGGGAGTGAGACACTTCCCAATAAGGAAAAATAAACTAAATACAATTGTGTGGCGATATGAATATTTGATGCTATAATACATACACAGTACATTTCATATTCTAGAAAATATTCATGATAACATATCTGAATAAGCATAAACTTTCATAATTTCTATAATTTATAATGATCATGAAATGTCTAATATAACTGATAATACTAAAATTTACCTAGGATGTATAGCTAACTGATGTTATGTATTACCCCTCATGACAGGTTATGCAGCCCGAAGGTGGGACCCTACAATGGCTGGCCGACTACAGCCGAGTCAAAAATGTCTGTAAGTACGATGGGCCCGCCACAACCTGGTCTGGACTACCAGGTGGACGTCTACAACTCCACACTGAAAGCCACATCGACTATCCATCTCTCACCCCTGTGTGGGGAAGTTAGCACAAGTCTGAACATAGTAATCTGATATGTATAGTTACAGTTCCGTACTCCTATAACATATAATACATGATAATATACTTGTCTACTGTAAAAAGATTCATAACATTTCTTGAAATAATATACATACATATGGCCTTGCGCCAGTTTCTTTCATATCTGCGACCTTGCGCAGAACATTCATAAATTCGGCCTTGCACCAAAATCATACGTAAAACACAGCCTTGCGCCGACTATCAATCACAGCCTTGCGCCAAATATTTCATACATGTCATTCTGAATAAATAATTCATTTATCATGTATTTAAAAATCATAATGTACTGCATTATTTCATAATCTCTAAAAACATGTTTTCTTCATAAAATTGTCATATCATAATACCTTCCACGTAAAATAATATTCATGCCACACATTATTGTATAAAACCTTACATTATATTCTAAAATCATAATTTATGGCATTTCATACATATATATATACATTTCAACATAATAGCAGTATTTTCCCAAATATGCATTTTCTCCATAATATACAAATATAATACATGCTTTCCTAAAAATTAATTTTCTTATAAATAATAATAATTTTCATGAAAAAAAATTACTTTAGTTTATTCCCTTACTTGATTCCCGAGAAGAAACCCCCTAAAATACACTCGTCCTGCACCCGCAGGGTTTCCCGTTCAATACCCTGAATCCAAGAATTCCCAGAACTAAACTTCACTATTTCTCCGTGAATAACCTTTATTATAACTACGGAAAGACCAAATTTTACATAAAAAGTCTTACCTTAAACTAGGGATGAATTTCAACTCAGTCCCACCAACGATCCGCGCCAATAGATTTGGAGAGAACTTCCCTAGGAGCGTCATGGTGGCCTCAGATCGTTGATCCGATGAATGTCAGAGCCGAAATTGAAGAGAGAGGAGAAAGAAACCATAGAGAGGAGAGAGAGTGAGGATTTTCCTGATTTTCTGCATAAAAATCCGAGGTTTAGGCTATTTATACTTTGCTCTTCATCGACGAGCCACGTCACCTTGTCGACAAGGTCAAGAGGAAATTCGTTGATGAATTTTCCCCTTCATCGACAAAATTCAGAGTCGCCTAAAACATCCTCTTGGTATCTTCTCGTCAATGAAGCATGCCTTCGTCGACAAGCCTATACTGCCATGTCGTCAACAAACGCGAAGCGTTCATCGACGATGTCTACTGCCTCCTTCTATTGCTATTTCCATTTTTTTCTCTCTTTCTATTATCATTTAAATACCATTATTATTCAGGTCATTACACACCCCGTCATGGAGGGAAGCATGACAGTGTGTTATCCATCTGGTAGTGAGTTCTAAATGCATAATTGTTAATTTAACCAATGAATAAAATGAGAACAAAATATATGAATGCAGATGGGAATACAGAGAAAGTGAAATGTGAATGTGAAATGTGGAAGAAAGATTTATATGATGTGAAATACTGAGAAGTGTGAAAACTGAGAAATTGAAAATATGAATAATACAGAGATAACAAACATAGAGTAAAGTAATAAATGTATTATATATTGTAGTATAATAAGTATTTGGGGTGAAGTATACTCTCTGCTCGAGGGCTTGATGAGAAAGGGGAGTGCTCAGATTAATATTAGATGTAGCCATACTAGGCTGCATAACGTATTTGGGTAGAGGGAAGCTACTTGTATGAGCGGGTAATCTTCCCTATCCTCGGGAACCTTTGCTGATAAATAATTCTGTGAATGTGTGTGAATACGAGATAAACTATCCACCTGAGGGCCTACCGAGTAAGGTAAGTGCCCTGATATGCTTCAATTGTAGTCATATAGGTTGCATAAGGTATTAGAGAAGAGGGGTGCTACTTGTATGGACAGGTAATCACCCCAATCCTCGGGAAACTCTCGTTAATAAAATACGTTGCATGTGTGTGAGTTGGAACAAAGAATGATTTTATAATTGTGGATTAATTTGTTAATGATGATTATATTTTGTACACAAACCTCATGATAGCCACACACTGGTATTACTTTATTCTATCTTATTGAGATGTGTCTCACCTGACATGAATTTCATCTTTTTTAGGACCTCCGCGTGATCGAGCTTAGCGAGCTCGGGGTTGGGTTTGTTGGCATAGTATTTTTGTGAGAGGGTATAGATTTTTGGTTTATACTTTTAGTTTTCTGAGATATATATAGTTGGGAAATACTATTTTGGGATGTTTATATAGTACTCTAGTATATTATTGAGGATGTTTATTTATTTTTCCGCTACATGATTGAGGTTATGGTATCAGACAAAGGTGATTGGATCACATCACACCCTGGGCCCCGCTTGGAGGGTTTGGGGCATGACACGCTACATGTTGGATATACTGTGAATGATTTGGTTTGAATGATAGCATCTGCATGCTTGATGCAGACATTTTTGTGCATATTAATATTGTTTGACAACTTCTGCATGCTTGATGCAAACATTGTTGTGAATACTGATAGCTGCTGCGTGCTAGATGCTGTTTAATTATGCAAATATTTATCTTTTATAAATGCTTATAGCTGCCGCATGCTGGACGCAAACAATGAATGATTGAGAATTGCATGTTGGATAGTTGAATAGGATGCTTCATGCTGGTCGAGCTGATAACTTCAGTATGTTGGATGCAACAATTGTGAATTGCATGTTGTAGAAATGAATAGGATATTGCATACTGGTTTATTAAGAACTTCCTGCTGGATAATTGTGTAGGTTTTTGCATGTTGATTGTTTCTGAACATTGATGCACACCTGACAACACTTAAGGGAACATAAGCTCCATTGAAGATCAGAATATCTTTAAAAAGTCTTATGTTTAACAATTCTAGTGTCCTTATCATTCAAACCTTTCCTAACAACGCTGTAAATCACATAAAAAAAACTCTCTGGTCTTAGGAAAATATGGTTTATGGACATCTTATGCTTTACAACTTACATGGTTGCTTATAATGATTTGTGCACTAATTTAAATAATTATTTCATTTAAGTCCATGTAAAAGGGGGGAAGTTCATCAAATAGGGGGATTTTTGTTTCGCACACACACTTATTGAGTCATTTAAGTGGTGTCACTTCCCTATCAAAACCTATTTACTCCAACTACGTAATCCGTCCTTTTGCTGATGTCAAAAGGGGGAGAAGCTTTGAGCAAAATTCGTAAGCAATATATTTTTTTTAATTATGGCTTAAAGTTTATATGTTTTAGGGGGAGAACCCTTAAGCAAAAATCGTAAGCGATGTTTTTAAGTATGGCTTCAAGTTTTTTGTGACTATTTATTTACGTCTATCCTCTTAACTCACACTAATTCTAAAACACAACATGATTTTTTTTACACAACTGTTATTAAATATGTGGCTTATTTTTATCTAAATTTCTCTTCAAAGTCATTCTCAATACTAAATGCAAATTGAACTAAACATAAATTTTCAACTTAAAAATTCGAAGTCTTCATTTGAATATGCTTTAAATACATTGTTTATTATTTTGAAATTTTGCACATTGTAAGGGGAAGCCTTGTCAGGCTAACCTCATTTTACTCCTGTATTTGTCATCACCAAAAAAGGGAAGTTGTTGACTTTTTGAGTCCTATCTCATTTTTATAATGAAAAACCACAACATCTCATTTGTGTTTTATGTGTATTAACAAGAATGACCATAAGAAAGAACAATGATTATGGCACAATGGAAGCCATGAAGCATTCAAGTTTGCACATCACCTGACACATACCATGGAGTAGTTAGAGAGCAAAGCATGAAGACGTAGAAAATTTTCAATTGTATTGCATTTAGAATTATTTGTAAATGCATGTCTTAATGAATTTGAAGTGAGGCACATAGCAAACCTTAGATGGACCTTAGGAACTTAATTTTTCATGGAAAACCTTTTTATTAAAATTTATAAACTATTTCAAAATGTGTAAAATGGGTTTGAAATTGGAAAAAGGCCCAAAAACTCAGTTTTATAAGGGGTTTGGCCAACTAGATGTAAAGCCCGGTCGACCAAATTTCATCAGAGTATGATCTGATCGACCAGATTATAGGGGCAGTCGACCGAACATTGCTAATTTGGAAATTGCCTTTGAGCCAGTTGACCGAACCTTAGCCGCTAGACCAAACCTCTCGGGAAAAGCCTAGAATGGCCAAAAAATAGTATTTTTTATAAATAAAATATTCTTTAAACTTCTCAACAGTCATATTTGACATTTTCCTATGAATGACAAGCTTAGAGAGTTTGAGAACACTTTTGAACAATCTTTGAATACTCTTGAATCCTTGAGCATCATTTATACATATTTCTCACATCAAAGTTCTCTCATTCTTGTCGTTTCCAAAATCCATTTAGAAAGCCTTCCTAACTCTACTGAGCTTCAATTCTTATTCTTTGAGAGAGAGCATATTAGATTAGCTATGTCATTGTACTCGTTAGCTCTTGAAGGAGCACTCATTGTACACAACTTTTCTTTTCTTCGTTTACTTTTGCGGTTCGGGTTTGAACCATGCCAAGCGAGGGTTTTTGCTTGTAGAGTTATCTCCACCTACAAGGAAGCTTTTAAGAGGTTGCTCCACCTTGATTGAAGGAGCCGACAGTGGAAATCCTTAAGTGGTTGTCTTGGGGCAAGGACTTAAGCGGGTATAGTCGAACCTTGTAAAATCGCGGTGTTGTTTTTTCTCTATCCCTACACTTCTTTAAATTTCCACACTTGTATGTTTATATATTTGTAGTATTTGTGATGGTTTTATAAACTCAAAACTCAAGTTGATTTAGATTATTAAAAAGATTAAATATGTGACTTAATTTTTTTAAATACCCAATTCACCCCCTACTCTTGGGATTTCACCAATTCTAACAGTTGCAACACATATGCATCGAACTATGTCCCTCGAAAAAAATTTCATTTCACTAATTATTCTTGTAATTAAAACTATTGGGGGGACATCATTATGAGCCCCACTTGTCATCTTCCTCTCGACTTCTTCTCACATATAGCTGACTCACGCCAGTACTTGTTCTGTAGTGATTTTTTTTATACCTCTTGCTTGATCCCCTCTATGCTCCTTTTTACCATTTCAAACCTCGAAGAACTTGGTTGTTCCCCTCCTTTTCCTTCCCCACTCCCCCATATAGCCTAAATAGTGAAATATGAGCTGGCGAAGACATGGATTGCTAACCCTGGTAGTGCTCAACAATCATTATCCTTACCTATAGGTTATTAACTTCCTTTCTTGATCCTAGTGCACCCCTCCAATTATTAACAAACCTCCGCCACCTTATATAAACCCCCAAAAAACCTAAAGACTATTAATAACTCAAACACCTAGAAACCTTTCCCCTCCCCCTTACACCTTTCTTGCCACTCTTACCTCTCCTTTTAAACTCCTTCTCTCCCTATCCAACTCCAACACAATACCCATCATCCTCTTCTTATATCAAAAGAAGAGGACCCTCATCAATTGTTTAGGGGATCTCTCTCTCTCTCTCTCTCTCTCTCTCGCTTTATTGTCTGAATGATTTTGGATATAAGCATATCTGTGTGCATCTGTAATGTAATGCATGGGTGTATGACAATGTACATGCATGTATTGGACTTGCATGGTTGCACTTGTTGATGTGAGAACATAAATGCATGCACTCAATAGTGAATGTGCATATGGATATATGAGCATTCATTTGTGGATATGTGTTAATAGGTTTGCGTACACACACACACACACACACACACATCTACATACATAAGTGCATGATAGGGTGCTATATGCATGTGCATGTGTGTATATGTATGAATATGTGTTGGGATGAGCATAAGTATAATAGTGTTAGTGCATGCATGCATGCATATGTCTATGGATAATTGTATTATCAATATATGCATGCACATAGGTATGTGAGCATGGACATGTGTATGTTGACATGCATATGTGGCTATGTGATTATAAGTATGCATGTGCATTTGCATGAATGTGTGCATACTTGTGAGGGTACATATGAATATATATATATATATATATATATATATATATATATATATATATATATATATACATACATGGACATGCTATCATGCATATGTGTATTGTTGGCCTAACGTGACTTTTCAATCTTGTCTTAATGATAATAAATAAAAGATGATTTAATATGTGTTTGTTAGAATGATGATATTTCAGGAAAGACAAAGCTCAAAAGAAAATCAATAGAAAGCTCTGTCGCGGCGTCCCGGGAGCGCGGGTGCTCCGGGCGGCAAAATTAAAAATCAATTTTAAATTTTTTCATGGAAAAACATGGTGTCGGAGTCGCCACTAACCTTTAGTGCGGTTAGAACACATGATTACTACCCCGTTAGGGGTAGAATCGGTCTACGTTACCAGAATTGGGCTCGGGAGTTCGGTTACGCGAGGGGAAGGTACTAGCACCCCCTACGCGCCCGTTCTTACGAACGGTACCTAATTAATTCGAAATTATCCCTAAGTTAATTTAATAAGTCTTTACATTACTCCTTTTTTATGAATTTATAATTATACATGAAAATAAATAAATAAATAAATATATACATACATTCCCTCAGAGCTTAAAGGTACGTGAAGCCCTAAGGCTAATACCCCTTGCAATTAAATCATAGGGATAAAGAAAATCGAAAATATTTAATAATACTAAAATATAAAAATAAGTACCATAGTACATAATAATAAATATACACTATAATAAGTAACACCGTATATATTAAAATACTAAAAATACCCTAATAAGTTATATATACCTATATACTAAAGATACCATAATAAGTAATACCATATATACTAAAATACTAAAAATACCCTAATAAGTAATACTAAGTATAAGCATAGCAATAATGTCATAATATATACCATATATACTAAAAATACAATTACAATAATAATAATAATAATAATAATAATAATAATAATAATAATAATAATAATAATAGTACGCACATCGAACATTATATATAAATATGACAATATAAATGTAAAAATAATTAAACCCCATAAATAGTATACAATATATCAATATGGAAACAAAATTATGGAAATAATTCAAATTGCAAATCTATTATGCAAACGTATACATGTACAAAACGGAAGCATGTGATAATTAGGAAACATAGCAAAAATCTTAAAATTGAACACAATAAAATGCATGATCAACAATAATGTAAATATGTAAATAACTATATGAGGCAATCATTGTAATAAATATGCTAACAAAACATGCAATTAAATGGTAATATAAACATGTTAATAATAATGAAAGAAAAATCTAGTAATAATAAAAACTTCGTATAATAAATACTCTGAATACATGCCAGTAAAAAATAATCTTAAAAATCCTACATATATACTCTGAATACATGCCAATAAATACTCTGAATACACATTATCATATTTAAATATTAAACTCTATAATTCTTACCTTCACAAAGAAAAACACCTACAATAACCAAAAACAAACCAATTAGTATACTACAAAAAAAAAAAAAAAATCTAAACAACCATCACACTGATAAAATGCCTAGATATGAATATTAGCTAAATACCACGATAAACAATATATTATTATACACACATATACAACCTAGATAAGGATATTAATTAAATACCACAATAACAATATATTATCATACACACATATACAACCTAGATATGGATATTAATTAAATACCACAATAAACAATATATTATTATACACACATATACAACCTAGACATGGATATTAATTAAATACCACAATAAACAATGTATTATTATACACACATATACAACCTAGATATGGATATTAAATACTAATATTACAACATTAAAATCCTACAATAATAATATTAATTATTTAATATACATAATAAATACGACAAAGATATAAACATCCCTAAAATAATATATGTATAAAAATCAATATATGTGTGTGCTGTGGATGCATGAGTGCATGTGAGCGTGTGTGAACTTACAGGGGGGTCAGAAGATGGTTAGATGCTGTCTGCGGGGATGGATGGCCGGAGAGAAACAGACGAGCTTCTCGTCGGGAAGTTGCCGGAGATGATGGCTTGGCTTGGCTCGGTGGTGGCCTCTCGGGTCTGCAGGGGTGGACTGTGCGGGGGTTCCTGTGTTGCAGGGATGGCCGGAGGATGGCTGGCTCACGGTGGGGTGCGGCTGGAATTACAGGTTCGTCGGAGTTGCAGGGGGGCCGGCGGCGTTGCAGGAAATCGTGGCCGTGGTCTGGTGCTCGGCTAGCTGGTATTTGCAGAGGGGTGCGTGGAGGCTGCCGGACTGAGGAGTGGCCGTGAGTTGCAGCGGAGGAGGTCCTGGAAGGGCTGGCCGCGGCTGATGTTGCTGTGGAGTTGTTGTGCGTGGCCGGAGATCCTGGTGGTTTCGTGCCACAGAGAGATGGTGGAGTGGACGGTCTGCAAGGTGGATGGTTGCGGGAGGTCTCCTCGGTGGTTGCTGTGCTGATGCTGCCGGCGGAGATGGTGGCTGGTTGTTGGGACCTGCTGGGCTGGCTGTGGTGAAGGTGGATGGTTGCGGGATTGGGGCTATGTTGTAGAGGTTGCAGAGGGTGGCCGGGTGGCTGGAACAGGGTAGAGGAAGGCGTGGTGGCTGGTGAGGTCGTGAGGGGCTGTGGCTGGAGGTAGGGTTTTTTTTTTGTTTTTCTTTGGCCGTGCTCCCCCTTCCTGTGCTGTGCGCCCTAAGCCTTTTTAAAGGCTCTAAAAAAAACCCTAATATATCTTTCCTTTCTTGATTTTTTATTTTTTTTTTTATGGTATTTTTCTTTTGGAAATATCATTATGAGTATAACTAATATTATGGTAATAATAATAATAATAATAATAATAATAATAATAATAATAATAATAATAATAATAATAAGGTAATAAAAATAAGTAAAATAATAACAAAATAATAATAATAATAATAATAATAGTACTAATAAAGATAAAAATACTAATAATAATAAAAATAATATTAATAGCAACGAAAATAAATAAATAAATAATAATAATAATAATAAGAGAAACAAAAATACTAATAATAATAATAAGTAAATAAAGAAAAATAATAAATAGTACTAATAAAGATAAAGATACTAATAATAATAAAGAAAATTGAGAAATAATATTAATAATAATGAGAATAAATAATAATAATAATAATAATAATAATAATAATAATAATAATAATAATAATAGTAAAGATAAAAATACTAATAATAATAAAAAATAAATAATATTAATGATAATAAAAATAATGATAATAATAATAATAATCAAGAAAAGCAAAATAATAGTAAAGTAATAATAATAAAAATAATACCATAATAATAACATAATATCTAAAATAATAATGTAAATAATAATAAAAAATACTAAAAAATGATAACAAAAAATAATAATAACAAAAATAAATAAATAATAATAAGAACAATAATACTAATAAATAAAAATACTAATAAAAATAATAATAATAATGAAACTAAAAATGAAAATAATAATAGTAATATAATAATAATATTGGGTCTGGGTAAAAATGGGGTGTCTACAAGCTCAAAATCACTAAGGACTCAAAAAGATACATTCATATGCAGAGTGATCCAAAAGAAGCTCAAGCAACACCAACATGAGTAATGTACAAGTGGAAACTTAAAGTCAACTCAAGCTCAAGTCAAATGGGACATAAAGCAAAATACATTGGAAAGGCTTGAAGATTAGAGTTTTAGACTTTAAGACCATCGCTGTAAGTACTTTATGTTTAAATATCTTATGAAATATTTTGAAGCTCTTCTTGGATTATTCATTGACTTAGAGACCTTATTTAAAATCCTGAAAATGTTTTATGAGAAATCAAAGCAAGAGAGAAAAAATGTTTTTGAAAACTAAAACTGAAAAAAAGAGAAAATGGTCTACCCAGATGACTTAGGATGACTGCCAGAAGTCTGAAGAGTTACCTCAGAAGATTAAATTTTTACTTCAGTCTATAGAAATTTTTTTTTTAGAAGACTAAAGAATTAGTTCAGTCTGCTCAAACATAGAAGAAGAGAAAGTACATCCTCAGAAGACAGAACCCTTAATTCAGTCATCTGACCCTATGTCCAGACTAAAATTTTCAATGTTTTAGGGTACTTCAGAAGACTGAACTTGACACTTCAGTCTACTAAACACTATTAGCGGCTATTTTTTTTTAAATGTTTTAAAATCCAATTAAAGGTTTCTTGTGCCCCAAATTTTCTAAAAACTTGGAAGATACTCCAAGTAATTGTGGGCAACACGAAATTACTTTTAGAAGTCTATAAATACATGATTTTGTAAATCAAATTACACTAAGAATTGAAAATTTTATTCATAACCTAAAAGCCATCTTGCTATCTTGCTGCTCTCTCTTGTTCAACTTTTTGCACAACTGAATTGCTGAAAATCTGAAGTGCTGAAACATCATACTCTGACTTCCAATTGCTAATTCTCATCTGGAGAAGGAACTTGGTGAATTTACTCTTGAACTTTATTTTATTTCATTTGATATTTAAATATTGAAGTATATTAATGCTTTTGAATTGTACTAATCAGCTCTTTGTGAGAGTGTCTTTATACAACATCTTGTTTCTTGTCTCTTGTAGTTTTTTGACAACTCCAGGTTGTTGGATCGTTGTACCAAGTGAGGGGTTTCGCTTGGAGAGGTATTGCTTTAACTTAGGGAAGGAGTGATTGAGTATGGGGTATCACTTGTAAATTGTTTGCTCCGCCCGGAAAGGAGTACTTTAGTGGAATCCTTTGGTGGTATTGGCCAAGGTGAGGATGTAGGCTGGGGATAAGCCAAACCTCATAAAAGTCCCGGTGTCTCTCTTTCCCTACTCTTTATTTTTAGCATCTATATACATTGTGTTGTATGTATGCTAAGTGAGTTGAGATCAAAGTTGAGATTAAAAGAAGACTTTTAATAAAAGAAAGTACATTTTGATTAAACTTTTGCAAAAACCTAAAAAGGAAATACATTGTTTAATCGTTTGCGGAAATCTTTATTAAGAGAAGTGCAAACAAATTTTTATTCGATATAGGGCTTGAAACAAATTCATACATTCACATGGTTGCAAAAGCTGAAAGTGCTAAAGAGCTGCATACTTTATCTTGGTTTGATATCTTTGGTTGTTTACTTTAAGTTGTTGATTGGTTATTTGGTTAATTAAGTTTTTCATTACTTGTGTTGTGTTTTGGTTTGTGGATTGAATAAGTAAATAAATTTTTTTTTGTGTGATTGTTAAATTAATAAGAGGTTAAGAATTCATAAAATATATTAAAAGAAAATTTTTATAACCCAATTCACCCCCCCCCCCACCTTCTTGGGACTACACCTCAACTTTCAATTGGTATCAGAGTAGGATTGTAGCAAATCCTAACTAGAAGCTACATAAAGATCTATATGTCACACCTAGGAGTAGCTCCCTTTGGAGAGGGCTAATCATCTACTAGACCGCCTATCTTTTGTTGTTTAAATTATACATTTTGGAAACAAAGAATGAGGATATATATTCAAACCATGGATTGGAAAGCATGGAAGGTTGTCACACATGGTGATTACATTCCTACTAAAACCATAGATGGCAAAGAAGTTCCTAAAGAAGAAAAAGACTTGACCGACAATGATTACAAAATGATGCAAGTAAACTTTAGTGCCATGAATGCACTATATTTTGCTTTAGATGTTAATGAGTTTAATAGGGTCATGGCATGTAAGTCAGCCAAAGAAATTTGGGACAAGCTAAAAGTAACCTATGAAAGAATTATAGATGTTAGAGATAGTAGAATCGACATGCTCATAAGCGAATATAAGGCTTTCAAGATGAACCCAGATGAAACCACAACAAATATATACACTAGGTTCACTCACATAATAAACTCCCTCAATGCCTTAGGGAAAAATTACTCAATCCATGAAATGATCCGGAAAATCCATAGAGGACTTCCTCCAATATGAGAACCTAAAGTTACAATAATTACGGAAGGAAGAAATCTCAAAAATACATCTCTGGATGAACTAATTGGATCTCTTCTCACCTATGAAATGGCTATGAAAGAAAGGAATACTGAAAATAAAAATAAAAAATCCATAGCTCTTAAAGCTTCTAAAGAAAGTTCAAGTGAAGAAGATAATGAAACTAGTGAATTAGATGATGAAGAATTAGCATTTATAACTAAAAAACTTGGAAAATTCTTCAAAAGAAATAAGAAATTCACTAGAAAATTCAGACATTCAAAAATGTCGAACAGCCCTCAGCTCAAGAAAGAAAAGAAGAAGAAGAAGCCATCAATGAAAACAACATGGGATGACACAAACTTAAGTGAATCGGAGAACGAATCCAACGAACAAGAAATGGAAAATATGTGCTTCATGGCACACAACGAATAGTTTTGCTTTAGGTCTACTCCATCAAAAGAAAAATGGTACTTGGACAGCGAATGTTCAAGATATATGACGAGAGATAGATCAACGTTCACCACCCTCACTCAAAAAGATGGAGGATATGTAACTTTCGGTGACAACGTAAAAGGAAAAATTGTAGGAATTGGTAAGATAGGTAAAGAATCCTCACTCACCATTGATGATATTTTGTTGATGGTCTAAAGCACAATCTATTAAGTATTAGTCAACTTAGTGACAAAGGGTTTAACATAATCTTTAAGAAGGACAAATGCATAATACAAAATCCTAAGAATCATGAAATTTTATCCACAACATATAGAATGAACAATGTGTATTGATCTTAATAGTCTAATTTCTCAAGATGTAACTTGCTTGACTGCCATAAGTGAAAATAGTTAGCTTTGTCATAGAAGATTAGGACATGCAAGCATGGACCTTCTATCTAAACTATCTAAGAAGAATTTAGTAAAAGGTTTACCTAATACAAAGTTCATTAAAGATAAATTTGTGATGCTTGCCAACTTGGAAAATAAATCAAGACAAGCTTTAAAAAGAAGAAACACATATCAACTAGTAGACCTCTAGAACTCATACATTTAGATTTATTGTGTCCTATTAGAACTCAAAACTTAGGAGGAAAACAATATGCCTTCGTGATAGTTGATGACTACTCTAGATACACATGGGTATTGTTTTTAGCCAACAAAGTTGAACTTGTGATATTTTAATAAATCTATGCAAGAAACACCAAAATGAGAAAAAATCACCCAAAAGAACAAATTCTTGGTGAAACATCAAAAGGAATAACTACTAGAGCCACACTAAAAAATATTTGCAATCATTATGCTTTCTTATCTCAACGAGAACCCAAAAATATTGAAGATGCCTTAAGCGATGACTCTTGGATCATAGCTATGCAAGAGGAATTAAATCAATTCGATAGAAGTCAAGTATGGGAACTAATACCAAAACCCAAAAATAAATCAATTGTAGGAACCAAATGGGTGTTTAGAAATAAGAAGGATGAAAATGGAGTTGTTGTAAGAAATAAAGCTAGGTTAGTGGCACAAGGATATAATCAAGAAGAAGGAATTGACTATGATGAAACTTTTGCACCTGTGGCAAGGATGGAAGCCATTAGGATGCTTTTAGCCTATGCAGCCCATAAGGATTTTAAGCTATATCAAATGGATGTGAAGAGTGCATTTCTTAATGGATATATAAACAAAGAAGTATATGTCAAACAACCCCCAGGGTTTGAAAATTCTAAAAATCCAAACCATGTATTCAAATTGACAAAAGCTCCTTATGGTTTGAAACAAGCTCCAAGAGCTTGGTACGAGAGATTAAGTAAATTCTTACTTAAAAATGATTTGACAAGAGGAAAAGTAGATTGTACTTTATTCATTAAAACTAAAAACAAAGATTTTTTATTAGTTCAAATATATGTGGATGATATTATATTTGGAGCTACAAATAAAGATCTATGTAAAGAATTTGCCACATGTATGCAAAAAGAGTTTGAGATGAGTATGATGGGAGAATTAAATTACTTTCTTGGATTACAAATCAAACAAGCAAAAAATGGAATCTTTATAAATCAAACTAAATACATTAAAGACATGTTAAAAAATTTTGATACGGAAGAAAGTAAACCCATAGGAACTCCTATGAGTACTTCAACTAGTATTAACAAAGATGAAAAAGGGAAACAAGTTGATACTAAGCATTATCGAGGAATGATAGGAAGTCTACTCTATTTAATAGCAAGTAAACCAGATATTATGTTCAGTGTATGTATGTGTGCAAGATTTCAGTCAGCCCCCAAAGAATCACATCAAACAGCAGTAAAAAGAATTCTTAGGTATCTCCTAGGTACACTTGAACTAGGTTTATGGTATCCAAAGGAATCTGGATTTGAAATGATTAGTTATTCAGACGCAGACTTTGCTGGATGTAAAATAGATAGAAAAAGCACAAGTGGAACATGTCATTTTCTAGGACATTCTCTAATTTCATGGTCTTCAAAAAAACAAAATTCTGTAGCATTATCCACAACAAAAGCAGAATATATTGCTGCAGGAAGCTGTTGTGCTCAAACTTTATATATGAAACAACAATTAAAAGATTTTCAAATACAGTATCAAACTATCCCTATAAAATGTGATAACACAAGTGCTATTAATATGTCAAAAAATCCAGTATCTCACTCAAGAATGAAACACATTGATATAAGATATCATTTCTTGAGAGATCATGTACAAAATGAAGATATAGTACTAGAATTTGTGAATACACATGATCAATTAGCAGATATTTTCACAAAACCTTTGTCGAAAGAAAAATTCATATTTATAAGAAGAGAATTGGGCATGCTTCATAATCGAGAAGTTAATTAGGGTCTGTTCTGGTTGGCAGGCGATTGCCACCAAGGTACCAGGCTACTGCCTGGCCACTGTCTTCTAAAATTTCATAAAGACAGGCGCCTGCCACATTGAAGCAGGCGACTACCTCGCGGCGGGTAGGGTTTAAAACCCTATTCTAAGTCATTTTAAACCCTCCAGGCGCCTGACCATTCACTCTTCTCTCTAAAACCCTTCGCCTCCATCACTTTCCATACAAAAATCTCGCTCAATACCATTTTGAAACCTAGCATCAAATCCTTTTCCCACACAAACACCAAACCTAACTTCAAATTTCCTTGATTTTCTACTTCATCTGAAAATGCCTAGACAAAAATCAGTTGGTGTTAAAAGATCCTCATCTTCCACAAGAATCAATACCGATGAAGTAGAGAAATGGTTGGTCACTCCACACGCCAAGCACCTCTACCGAAAGCGAATTGCTTCAGCAGACCCGATATTAGGTAAGGTACTTGACATAACGTTCTTTAATTCAGATTTTCCCGAAATCTTGGAACTTTTCAAGGATATTGGATGGGATAAGTTCATCACCTACCAAGATAAAGGGTATTATCCTAATGTTGTACGTATTTTCTATGCAAATATGGAGCGATATGAAAATGGAATCAAAACAAATATGCTTGGGAAAGAGATTCAACTAAATCCCATATCTTTGGGAAAAATTCTATGAATTAAGCCAGGGGATTTTGAGATTCATATTATTGAGAAGCAATGGATTATGGCTCAAGGTTTCACACCACAAGAGTTTTTGCCACTAGTTATGACTGACATTCTAGTAAACTTTGGTCATCCTCCACTTTATAAGCAACTC